>NC_142504.1:104298459-104611555 GCF_057876585.1 Rhinolophus sinicus
CGTGGTTCTCAGGTACCTCATCCAACACATAGGAATAGATTCAGATTTTTCTAAAGTCTTTTGAATTCAAAACTTCTATGATTCTAATCAATCCATTTGGCTGGGGATGAGTGGATCACAATTAAAAAGGCAGCAGGGCTTGCTCCTTTCTAATCACAAGACAGCCCAAGTATTGATTTTCTAAAATGAAAATCTGACCATACCTCTCCTTTGATTAAAACTTTCCATTGGTTCCCCATTGTCACCAGAATCAACAAACCCTTAGCAAGGCAAGGAAGGGCCTTTGTGATCAGGCTCTAAGAACCTGTCCTCACTGTTTTATTTCATCCTCCTTGCCCGCTTCCCCCTTGTCCATTGCCTCAACACTTTCCCTTCCTCCCAACAAGAGTTCCAGCCATATTGAACTTTGTGTAATCTCTTGATCCTGCCGCATTTTTGCTCATTCCCAGGTCTTTAGACATCTATTCTCTCTGCCTGGAGTGTTTTCTCCCCCTTTAGTGGTTCACTCCCACTTATTCTTTAGGTTTTCTCTAGAGGTCATCTTCCCCTGGAAGCCTTCTCATACCCCAAAGGTGGGGTTAAGTGTCTCTTCTAAGCTCGGTCGTGATAGTTTGTGCTCATAAATGTAACACTGTTCATAATATATTCAAATGACCTGTTTGCTTATCTATCTCCTGAACTAGAATGAGTTTCCTTGAGGGGAAGGAAATTTCCCCAGCACTTAGTACAATATAGTAATATTCTATAAATAGTTAATTACACGAATCTTTGGATGGATAGATTGGGACCAAATTATGGAAAGCCTTGAAGAATGTCAGGCCAGTTTGTTGAACTTTTTAATACTGCCCCTGGAGAGTCAGTCATGATGGCAGATGCTAGCATCACTTCCACCTTGCTTACTCAGTGAGGCACTATGGAATAATGGGCTATTTGCATAAAATAAGTAAATCTGTATTTCTGTACAAAATTAGATCCCATCCTATACAGGTTAAACTGCAACCTTCATGGGGTACCAAAGACTTAAGAAAAATTCTGAGAGAGAAACTTCAAAATCATAAAATTCCATCATGAGACTTTTTCTATCAATCTGAGAAGGTACTATCGTTATCTTAACTTTAGCTTTTTCATCACCTTGCTCCACTTTGCAGAGTACCTACATTATATGGGATTATAAGTTAAATCAACCTTACATTAGAGAATATGATGTAAATTCAGAAAAGAATAAGCGTATATATATATATATATATATATATATATATATATATATATATATATATATATCCCTTTTTATTATCACACAACCACTTCTTAAAGGTTGGTTCCAGAAAGAATGTATGATTAGGAAGTTGGAAGCTTTAGGCCTTCTGGATTATTCCTTCAGAACACCAGTGTCATCATTGCCAGTAGCTTTAAAGTCGTAAGCATCCTATGAATCAACAGGGTTAGAAACCGAAAGGTTTAACTTGAAAATCCTCTTCATCTTCTATTATTTACATGTTTGTTTGTTTTGGGTGGTTTTTTTTTAGTAAGTTGTCAGAGACATGTGGAATTTCGTATGGTCCAAAACAGACCATTGGAAAAAACAATCATACTCTTACTAGGAGATTTAAAATTAGTATGTTAAACGGGCCGTTTTTCTCTCCGCTTCTCTTGATGCCCCACACATGGCCTGCCAGAACTATAAAAACGGTCCCACCAGAATTGTGGGGATCTTCGTTCTGAGTTGAACTAAAGAAGGAGAGCTGCCGTAGGAGAATTTTACTTACGAGCTCACTGAGTGACAGGAAGCGATTTAAGGGGAGGACTGGCGGTACTACAGGGAACCTGTATTTGCTGCTCAGCTGGGCATGTCGCTGAGGGGAGATCCCACTTTGCAGTGGAGCCCAGGCACCCTGGGGGCTGTTACAAGGCCAGGCGTCTTTTGGAGAACCTTACTATTTTCCCTTTCCTGTCATTTCACGGGAGGGCAAGTGATCATATCTCCTATGCTGTCCTTCCCACTTTGTCAGAAAAATGATGGAAAATATCAAGAAATGCGCCACTTACTGTTTATTATTGCTCTCAGGAAAAATTTGTCAGAGTGGTGAGCCAGCTGCCTTTAGGGAATCCCACCACAGAGACCGAGAGGAACCAGCCCGGTCCCTGATCTGGCCCGAATGCTCCCACCCTCCATGAATGCAGAAATGGTAGAGTGCAGTTAAGGAAAACGGTGATTGAAATGCCATAAAACATTGTACATAGGAAACTTTACTTCCCCTTTGCAATATTACTTACGAGGCTACACCTCCAGGGAGCCCTAGCCCTTCAATTCAGGACGTCCTCAGAGAACGTCGGGGGGTTTCTGTGCAGCTCCTGCAACTTCCTAGAAGTAAAGAATAAACAGGAAAGTGGTCGCTTTCTTGACACTTTGAAATACAATCCTGACAAACTGGGGCAGGGAGCTGCATTCGAAATGTATGTGCCATAAAAGGCAGATTTACTTTCCACTTTAGGTCCATGATGTGTACAAAGCACTGTGCTTGGTGACTTGGGAGATGCAGAGTTACGTGAAACACAGTCCTACCCTCAAGGAGCTCACAAACTTAGGAACAGGGAAATGCACAGAAATGCTTATATTTTAAAATATCATGTGGTAAGGACACATAACTGCTGGCACAAAAGAGAGAGCAGTGGATCACTTTTTTAAAGGAGTTTATACTTTTATGTCTCACAAAACTTGAAGTTTTCCATATTACTTTGGAAATGGCTAAGGACGAGAGTAAAATTTACAAATACATGCATGAATGAAGTATGAATTGGGGACGTTTTCTTAAGGAGGCTTTCCTTACATATGTACCTTTCCAGTTTTCTGTAGGAGTTGTTAATCCAAGGTCCATGGCCTCCTGGATAATTTTCTGCAGGATTTGGTGGACAGGGATACGTATATAGTTTCCTGGGAAAAGGACTGGTGGCTTTCAACCGATTCTTAAAGGATTCCATGAGAAGAAATTCAGAACCACTCATTTACAGACTGCCCCCACAGACTCTTACCCTGGCTTGACAATAACCTGCGTTTTTCTTCACCTCCATTTCAATCCATTCTCATTTAACAAGCTGTTATAACATAACAATGAGTGTTTTTATTTGTTGAATGCATTACAGTTTATATGCCATGTTCTTCATTTTGAAGACAGACAAGTTCACCATGTGATGCCTCACAGGCCCTGACTGCCGTTACCGAGCTCGCCAGCGCTGGGCGCTTGACAATGCACTTTGCCTGGATTAATTCATTTAACGCTCATGAGAGATAGGTATTACTATCCCCATGTTACAGACAGGGAAACTGAGGCTCTCTGAGTACCTTCCTAAGCCTGCCCCCTAATAAGCTGTGAAACTCTGGTTAATTCTTTGTCTTAAAGCTGAAGCCTGCACTCCCTTAACCAGTATGGTATGCTGTCCTATGGTTTATTTGTCTCTTCCCCAAAAAAACAAATAAATAAACAAACAAAAACCTTCTAAATTTCAGTTTGCTCTTCACAGTCCCTCGTGTTTTTCTTTTTTAAATGTCAAAATGCCTTTTGAAACAGATGGGCTTTTGCAGCTCAGTCGCCTCTAGGCACAAGTGTACAAGCTGTCAGCATTATCTTCAACGTAAAGTGGTGCGTGTTAGTTAAAATCTAGATCATGTCATCAGATGTAAAACGTCCTGTTGAGCTGTTTTTAATTTAACATGCTTGAGTGAAGACGTGACCATACACTTCACACCATCGTCCTCAATCCGAGCACCAGAATGTGTAGGGGCACAGGCTTAGGACGGGAGCCTTTTTCAAATTCCACGTCTGCCTTCTCCACCCCTCATTCCTGTGGATGAACATTGTCTGTGATGAGACATGTCACTGGTGGGAAGTGTTTGAGCTCTGTTCGATACAGAAGAAAGGTGAAGAACTACATGTCATGTCATTTGAAGACGTCTCCGTTTTGCAGAAGACTGAGTAGGGAGAAATGTTGGAAGCTGAGGGTCCCTGATATGTTATGAAATTATGTATAGTTATTTATCCATAATTTGTATGTGATTAAAACACTTTAGAATATGGTATAAAATATTGTAACCCAAATATTCCCTTTAAAGCACGTAGCTGAGCAAACTATAAACTCGACATCTTTTATGGTCTTACTGTTCAAAACCATTTCAGTTAAAAAAAAAAAAAAGACATCCAACGTGGTTTACATTTTGAACATATACTTCCAAGAAAACATTACAAAAGTAACATTACATTACTGCTCTGTCTTTTGTCTTGTAATTGTAGGCAAGGCACTGACGTTCCTTCTGCTACAGCCCCCGAGCCCCAAACTTCCTGCACACAGCACTATCCGGAGAACAGCCATTGATCTGATTGGACGCGGTTTCACAGTTTGGGAGCCTTACATGGATGTGTCTGCCGTCCTCATGGGGCTTCTCGAACTTTGTGCTGATGCCGAGAAACAACTTGCCAAGTATGTGCTCACTCCCAGTTAATTTGTTCTTGTTTTGATTTGTTCGTTTGTTTTGCCATCAATGACCCATAAATTGTGTTTTCAATAGAAAAATAGACAAATAGCTCAATATATGAAATTTGGGGTTTGGACAATGAAAGGGAAGTATGTTCCTATCATGTTAACACCATTGGGACTTAGCATTGACCCATGAATGATTGATCAGTAACATAGTTTTAAAATTATGTTTATTGTGCCTTAAGATATTATTAGCTATTAGTGATAGGGTAAATGATAGTATAAATGTATCATTTATAAGGGAAATGATATATACACTTGCCCAAAAATGTTTTACTGATAGAATAGGTGACCAAATAGTTTGGGGAATTCCTTCTTTGCATTCATTTTAATTTTTAAATCTACTTTATTGAGGTTTTATTTGCATACAGCAAAAAATCAGCCATAAGGGGGTTTCGGTGACCCAGAGAAGCAATGATGAGAGTAATGGAATAGGAAGATGAGCTAAGGGAGTAGCTAAAATGAAGTGGAAAACACTTGGTAACCAAATGGCTAGGTCTTGGGAGGTGGGAGATTGGTGTTGACTTGAGAACTCAGCCTCCTGAGTCCTGGAGGAGTCTTTTTTTTTCCTTAGTATAATACACACAACATGAAATTTACCACTATAATCATCTTAAAGTACGTAATTCTGTGACATTAAGTGCATTTACAATGTTATGCAGCCATCACCACTATCAAGTTCCCAGTAGTGGTCACCCCAAATGGAAACTCTATACCCATTAAGCAATCACTCCACTTTCTCCCCTCCCACCAGTTCCTGGAAATCACTAATGTTTTCTGTCTCTATGAATTTGCCTATTCTGAATATTTCATAGGAGTAGAATTAAGCAATATGTGGCCTTTTGTGTCTGGCGTCTTTCACTTAGCGTGTTTTCAAGATTCATTCATGTTGTTGCGTATCAATACTTAATTTTTTATAGTCAAATAATATTCCATTCTATGGATATACCACATTTTGTTTATCCATTTATCTTTTGATGGACATTGGGTTGTTTCCACCTTTTGGCTATTGTGAATAGAGCTGCTGTAAACATTTCTTATATAGGTATTTGTTTGAATACCTATTTTCATTTCTCTTGGGTAGATACCTAAAAATGGAATTGTTGTGTCATATGGTAATTCTATGTTTAACTTACCGTGTTTCCCTGAAAATAAGACCTAGCCGTACAATCAGCTCTAATGAGTCTTTTGGAGTAAAAATTAATATAATACGCTGTCTTATTTTACTGTAAGAGCCGTTCTAATATAGTAATAATATAATATATATAATATAATACCGGGTCTTATATTAATTTTTGCTCCAAAAGACGCATTAGAGCTGATGGTCCGGCTAGGTCTTATTTTCGGGGAAACACGGCATTATTGGGGAACCACTATTTTCCGTAGTGGCTGCACCATTTTACTTTCCTACCAGCAATATATAAGAGTTCCATTTTCTCCACATCCTCCCCAACACATTTTCTGGTTGTGAGTGTGAATTCCTAGTGGTAGGAATTCTCAAACTATCCCATGATGCCTCTCTTGATGTAACTGTTACCACCTCTTTGATTTTCTCAATGAATAGAATTTCATTCTTATCACTGTTAATCTTTTTTTAAAAACTAGCGTTCTCTGCCTTTTCTTCATGGTTGCCTTTCTCATATCCCACAATTCTCTTTGGTGTCAGCATGCTTTGGGCTGTAGTCTTTCTGCTGGCCGCTCTATGCTCAGAAAGTGGAGACCAGTAAAACAAGTGAAGGCTAGACTGGAATACTTGGCTTTGTCTACAGATTGGGCACTCCCAGTCCTAAGTCCCAAGGTTGATTGACAGGAGGAGGGTATTCATTTCAAATGTAGGCAGCTGCCCTCCCCTGTCACCGCTTGTATTGCCATGCTTCCTAGACTTCACCTGTGTCTTCCTAGCTGTATGCCTTTCAGCAAATTACTTCACCTTTCTCCCTTGGTTCCATCTATAAGTTGGGGCTAATTAAAGTACCTACCTCACAGGGTTGCTGGTGAATGAGTTCATATTTGCAAAGTGCTTAAAAGAGTATTAGTGCATATTAAGACATTAAATGGATGTTACCTCTATGGTGGTAGTACAGTTGTGATGCCATTGTCCTTATCCTGTAGTTCAACAGATCAAGAACTGCCTGTTTCTAGAATGAACAACATAGTGGTAGCCAGGATCGTTTCTGGATACCGGAGGTCAGAGAACTGGGGGAATGTGAGCCCATGAGTTCATGCTTTCAACCTCTGTCCTTCTGTTGGCTGCAGCTGCCATGGACGCCCTCCCAAGAGTCCATTGCTGACCTCTGTTACCACAGCTCTCCTGGTTATCTTGAGAAGCTCTTAACATTTTTTTATTATCTGAAATTTTACTTTGACCTAATTTTTTAGATTATTTTCAAATCTGATCTAAAAACACAGTTTCACCAGTGTGCATGCCTATTTCATTGCCTGGGAGAAGTGATGGATTTCTATTTTTAGTATTTAATATTTCATTGTGTTTTTAAATAAATCTACATGAAGCTGATATCAGCAAACAGAAAGCTGCACTGATGTTTTACCTACATGTAGTATGTCTACAGACACAAATACTAGAGATTTTCAGTAGGTAATTTACACCTTGCTATTGTATCCTTTTCTGTCATGAAGATTAGTATGACTCTCTATACACAGCTTTGAATAAATGAATGTATCAGCATTTAGCCTTGAGGAGTCCAATGTAATTTTCATCATGATAAATTGCATAATAAGCAAGAAAATGTTTGCTTATTAATCTATAACAAGATTGAGATTGAAAATGGCCTGTTACACCATGACACCCAGGACAGTCTGCAGAAGGACTGAAATGGGGAGAAAAAGAGCAGCGACGTGTGCGGGGGTGCCATATGCCGCGTGCCCCGAGCCCCTTTCGCTCAGGTGCCCTCCCGGGCCGCCCCTCCCTCTTTGTGTGGGATGTGCTGTGTGTGCACAGCTCACAGCTGCCTCGCTTCTGTGATGTTGAACCTGCCTCTGAATAAGCTTTTACGTTCGGCTTACGCTTTTTAAAATTTAACTTCATGTTTATTGCAAAAGAAAACACAGAGGCAGTGTTTTCCTCTTTATTCTCATTCTTGTGAGTTTATGAGGGATGGGTTCTCAGGGAGGGGCCTGCTACCTTACTCTGGAAAACGCAGTGTACCACACAGTTAATTTTCTTTCTCTTCCGTATATCAACATCCTCTGTCAGAGATGACTCCTGGGAGGTCTCCTACAACAGCTATCTATGGCTCCACATTAACAGACTATTTTTCCAGAATTAATAATGTGTTTATTTTAGAAATATGTCTTTACATCTGTGAAATCAAAATCTCACCAGTTATTTTCCAATGTATTCAAATATTTTTTTTCCAAATTTGAAACTGTTTATAAACTAAGCAGGCATTTCTTGAGTAGCCGGTATGTGTAAGGGACCGTGTTAGGCCTCGGGCAGTTGCACATCTCACACAAGAGCCTGTCTCCACAGCACTTGCAGTCTTACAGGAAAGACAAGAGCTGCCTGGAGATAGCGTGATGTGAAGTGAGAGGGAGAGTGAAAGGTCTGGACGTTCAGAGCAGGAGAAGAGACAGCTGGGTAATCAAAGTGTGCAAGGAAGAGTATCCTATGACTCTTTCATTTGGACGATTATGAGGAGAGGACATGCAGTGGGACAGAGATGGGAAAGGACACCCAAACGATGCCAAATTATCCCTGAAAACATGTGGCGAGCGAAAGTAAATACTGCTTCTAACTAATTGTACTCACTTATTCCTTGCAGAACAAACTGCGGGATGCTCCCATCTAAAACTCTAATCTCATTTCCTTCCCGGTTATCTCTGGGGAATAGAATTAGGGTCAAAGAGAACATTGGTTTTACCTTTTCCTTTATAAAAAGAGTGTTAGTGCATGTTTTCCTTGCTTGTAGCACCTGCCACATACCTAGCACTAGATAAGGAAACAGAGGGATGGGATGCAGTCCTCTTATTGAATTTTTGCTCCCTATGAGTTTCTGAGCTGTACACACCACAGATATTTCCATCCAAATATAGGGAAGCTCAAAAAGTAGGCACTATATTTACCATTTTGCAGATGAGAAAAAAATGGATCTATTGTCTCTGGTCAGTGAAAAAGATGGGATTCAAACCCAGGTCTCGCTGACTCCAAAAGCCACGCTCCTTACACCGCACCATCTTGCATTCGACATCTAATACCACAGGATGAAAGACCAACTGAGTCCTAAATTTAAAACAACCTAATAAAAGGACGTAAACGTAGTTAACTCAGAATTTTCAGTGTACTTTCAGATTTTAAAAATATATTTAATGAAATCATATTCATTGAGAATTTTGTGCCTTCTAGAAAGTAAAAGCCTATTTTAAATATCAGTAAGCTTCTTGAGTGCTTGGGCCAGGTGTTATGCGTTTATTCTTATTCACAACTGTCAAGTAGTTTACATGCAATAAACATTGAATAATGTCATCGAATTTTAGAGATGAAAATCTTTTCAACAACATCTGATCCAATGCCCTCAATATGCTATTAAGTAAAAATAAGGAATAGAGAGATCAAACAACGTGTCTGAGGTCACAGTGGTACTTAGGTCTTCCCACTCCCGTTTTGCTGCTTGCATACTGTATGATTGTGCTACGTTTTCTATGACATGTGATCTACAGGTAGAATCCGAGGTGAGGGGTTTTTTAAATGAATGGTTATTTGTAAACGAATCGTCATTCGTAATGAACTGTTTACTCTAAAACGGAGGCTGTACTTCATTGCAATCATAGGTCACGCTATCCCCAGCTAATTGTAGAGAAAATGGAAAAAGGCAGTATTATCTTTTTTACAAATCCATATCTTTGTTAGATCAGTATGATTATGTACCCATTGATAAAATGTTAAAAACAGTAGAAAAATCCTACTTTATAAAGGAACAGAAAAATCCTTGTGTTTTTTGAAGGCTTGACTTACATCTATATGTGTTATGGTCTGCGATGTGGGATCCATTTTCCTAGTTTATGTTTCAGGGCCTTTATCCTGAAAGAGAAAGGCAGAGCCCTGGTGGCCTCGGCTTCTGAAGGTGGCCAGTGTTTCATCTCACTGCCACGACTGAGGGATGCTAATAAATTACATAAGACCATTGCTTTTCTGGAACATTCAGTTTACCAAATGTTAAGAGAAAAACGTGTCGTATCTGGAAGCTACACATGCTTTGATAACATATAGGTGAGCACAGTATGTTAGAGGGATACTCTATGAACTATTTAGAGTGGAGAAAAAGTTGGCATTTGAACTCAAATGTCAACCATATTTTTTAAATTTGAGGGACTGAGAGTGGAGAAAGTCATATAAACACTAAGGTGCTTTAGAAGTCTATATTTCAAGTATTTTTCCTATTCACATGACATTTATTTTTAGTAGAAAATGTATAATCTGAGGAAACCATTTAACTAAGTCATGTTAGCATTGTTTTATTCATTGTAAATGTATACAGCATATAGGAAACAGCTCTAAAAGATGAGTACTTGTTGGAAGAATTGCCATCTTTGAGTTTAGGAAATTAATGTCAGTTATGAATTAGCTAATTAAGGTTCAACATAACAGGGGAATTAAAGATTTCTTATTGCATTAAAAACAATTGTTAACACACCTGTTTTGCTAGACGGGGTAAGATAGAATTCCCAGATGTTATTAAGCATGCACTTTCAAAATTATTTTAGTCTTTGTTTTCAATAGGGAGTGTTTTCAATGCCCTGTTACTGTTTGTCCTACTCAGCTTGGACCACTCTAACAAAATACCATAAACAAAAGAAATGTATTTCTCACAGTTCTGGAGGCTTGGAAGTCCAAGATCAAGATGTTGGGAAAGTAGGTCTTACTCTGAGTCCTCTTCTCTAGGCTTCTAGGCCATCTTGTTGTGTGCTGACATGACTCCTTTGTGCTCACAATTGAGGAGACACAAAGTAAGCTCTCTGATGTCTCTTATAAGGGCACTAATCCCATCACGAGGGCCCCACCCTCATGATCTCTTTTAATCCCAAAGGCCTATCTTTAAATAACCATCACCATGCGGTAAGGATTTCACAATATGAATTTTAAGGGAGGACACAAGCATTCATCCATGACATCATTCAGACGGTGATTTGTGAGCTATTCAATGAAAGTTTAAGTACTTTTTCCCCGAATATTCCCTTACAGTATACCTTAATTTGACAGATGGGCAAGTCTGACAATTGTAGACAGTGACATTTAACTGAAGTGGTCTGACATGTAACTTTTAAAATGCTTTTACTGCAGGGGAATAAGGGTTAGAACAGGATTAATGAGCAGTCATGGAAGGAATGAGTTCAGCCTGAGTGGCCTATTTTTCTATTCATGTTTTTATTTATAATATCTATCATCTCGAGTATTTCATATTGGATATGTATACTGAAATGCTGAGTAAAATAGAGTGTGTCATATCATATTTTTTTAGAATAAAGATGGAAACCAAAGGCCCAACCTATAAAGCTACATAACAAATGATCTGCATAATAGCCAGATAAGCACAATCAGATGAAAAGAGTGAGTTCTGTGTTTACATACAGATTCCAGAATACGGCAGACACTGCTTTAATTTCACCTCCGATAATATGATCCTTCTTCACTCAGTTAGAATCCCACATTAAAATATATCACACGCACAATGCACTCTTCCCTTCAAAGATAACTATATGCAGAATTATACTGTCTGTTGGGACTACCAGATCAATTACTTTGACTTCATTGCCTGGTCAATTCAGTCAAATAACTGGCTTAAGTGATATTTTTTTTCCTGCTGAATTTGCCAGGTAACTTCATTTAGTGCATATCTATTGAGCAGCTTCTCTGTCGAAGGGCTGGCCTAGGCACTTTGGGGGGAGGCACTTGATTAGCAGGCATGGTCCCACTCTGCATGGAGTTCACAATACAAAACAAATTCCTAATGCCCAGCAGGATGGGATTCAGTGCTAAGGGCCCAGAACAAACTGGTGGTGTCGTGGGTGGTTTTTGTTTTGGTAGAAGGGCATTGCGACAGCAATTGCAAAATACAGGTGAGCTTCCACAAGAATTGAACAGAGGGGAGGGAAAGGGGTAAAGGAGAAGCATTAGCAAAATACTACCATAAAAAAAGGAATAGAATTTTGGGGACCAATTTTGACATTAGCCTGCCTCAGGAGCATTAGTGTTGAAAGAAACCAAGTTGTAAATTAGTGAAACTAGACTATGGCAGGCCTAGGGTCTGAAGCCACGGAGATGAAGATCTTTCTTAGAAGGAATAGGAGCCACTGGAGGTTTGTAAGCAGAGTAACCATAAATAAAGGTGGTGTTTTGGGAAGACTGCCCTGGTGATGGAGCATTGAATAGACCACAGAGGAGAGATACAGGGTTCTCTTCTTCTCCTGAGCCTTGGCAACCCCTTCCTGTTATCATACCCACAACCCTCCCCCTTTTGCACAGTGGATGCTCCAAAGGTCACTGCAGAGCCCTGACCTCAGAGCAGTAGATCTGTCCATGTCATGCCGTCCTGCACTCACTGCTGGACACCAGTGACGTGACGCACTCAACTGCAGACACTGACGCCCCCACAGCGCGGTGGGTGTTCCAGCTTCCACTCAGCTCAGCAGGCAGCACTTTTCTCTGCCTTTGGTCAGCTTCCTTCTCCGTTCCTCTACAGCTAGTCCTGTAGACCCCACAACCCATCACCAAACCTGACCACTTTTCGTACTGGAAGAAGTTTACTGATTGCCCCAAATTCACAAGATCGTTTGCTGAGATGGAGAAAGGGTGACGTTAACGAAGCCAGTCAGCTGATCTCATTTTCTTTTCACTGTTTCTATTTGCGAGAGGCAACTTTGGTCAGAAGGAGCATCATACATATAATATAGGGCAGAGCAGAGGTGGATGTTTTTGCAGCTGTTGTCTCATTAAATCTTCTCTTCAACATTGTCAAGCAGGTATTTCAATATACTCGTTTGACAGACATTGTGCTTATTTAGTGTAGGGTGGCCACAGGGCACAGCATAAGGGTGCAGGGAGCTGTCTACTTGTCACTGTGACATGAGCCTTGAAAGTCTGCCAGCTGACCATCCTCACCCTCAGATGCACACACACATGTATGTTCATTCATTCCCACTCCTTTCTCTCTCTCTCTCTCTCTCTCTCTCTCTCTCTCTCTCTCTTTCTCTCTCTCTCTCTCTCTCTCTCTCTCTCTCTCCCCCCCTCCCCCTCCCCCTTCCACCTCCCCCCATTCTCAGCTTTGCACTAAATGTTTCTCCTCCATGCAAGGAAAAGTGTGGAAGAAAGGACTTAGACATGGGTGGTGAGGTTATGTGAGTAGAACTCTAATTTCCACCTGCAAGAGGTCACAGCAGCACACAGCTGAGAATGGACATGACTTCTCTGGACTCAGGAGGATGCTGTCACTCTTGTCCTGCAGAATCCAGACCCCATCTCTTAGCAACTAAGGGAGCAGTGCATCTGTGGGGAGGGCAGACTGGTACCCAGAGCCTGATGTTCAGCAGGGTAACACTTCCATTGTATTTCCCTTGACACAACCTAGCTCTGTAGGCAGCCACAGCCCTGACATAGATACCCGTGTTTGAAATACAACCTGCAGGTGTGTCTCGTAAGCTCGGTGGAGCAGTGTATCACCTGTCCCGTACCTGTAAAGTTGGCCTGTAAAGTCGTACCCACATATACGACTTCTTTGTTTAGCTGAATTTGATCTTTTTGAGGACTTTCTGAATCCGAATTCTGTTATTTAATACAGTTGCTCTCCATTACAAGTTTATATCCACATCAGTTGATAACTGACCATCCGTATCTTTCTTCAAAACACCATTGATGCTGAACAAAACAGAGCCGAAGTCCAAGTACTACAGCAAACCACTAGAAACCTCTGTCAGGGATACGATCTAGCCATTCATCCGAAGCCTCATGTTACCATTTCATTAACCCAATTATCCAAAATATCATCAAGCCCTTGCCCCTTTATTTTCTCCAAAGGTCAGCTATCCTGAAAGACATTCCCTACTGCCATGACTCCTCACTGAACTTCTCTGGACCTGATTTGTCTTCCTTAACATGCTGATATCACCCACCTGGGAGGGAGGGATGTTTGGAGGTAGACGCAGGAAGCCACGCAATAGCACCAGAAAGCCTGACTTCAGCCCCCGGGTTCCATGGCCAGTCGCTTTCCTCTGTATCATGCTTCTAGCAATGGATAGGCTGCCTAGGAGATAGACTCGCCTTTCCCCTGGCTGACTGACTGCTTGGCCCGGATGTTGCCTAGGGGATCTTTTCCATCTCCAGTATTCTGTAATTTTATTGCTCTTCTGAAATTTGACTTAGGTTTGTTCAGAATTATTCAATGAACATACCATTTTTATTCATTTCAGCCTTTCAGGTGTTATCAGCATCTCTTATCCACATTGAGGGAGAAAAAAAAAAAGGAAACATCATCATTAGTTTTTGAATGTCTTCAAACTTGATTTAAAATACGATCTGAACTTTATAATTAGTTAGGAATCTAGCCCTAGCACTACTCACGTAGTAAACATTTCTTTTGCTGAATTCTCAATATTAAAGTTTAGTCCAGAAAAGAAACTCGCTGACTACTCCACCATACTTTGCCGCTTCAACATCTCTTTCTAGCTCCTTCTGTGCCCCGGGCATCAGGGTCTTCCGCAGGGGTGATGCGTCCTCCAGCGCATTCCTTCTGTTTATTGTTCAATATGTGTTTGTCTTCTTGCTCACATCTTTCTTTTTAGTGGGAAACATTAAAGGAAGGCTCACCACCCTTCTCTCCTCTGAGTTCCTGCTTTGCCAGTTATATTCTCAGTCAAAGATTTAAGCAGCACAACACTCACAAAGGAACTATAAGCAGAATTTTCTGTAATCAGTTTACCTTCTTTTAACAATGATGGACGTGCCTACGTAATGCATCTTTATTTTCAACTAAAACTTCAAATAATGACTGCTAGATGTTATAGAAATACCTATAACTTCCAGAGAATTTTTCGTAAAGGTAACCCAGTTTACACATGAAGTACACAGACTAATTAGAGCAGGACAGATCTTCTTATAACTTCATGTAGGTATTTAAATATCAAGATGATTTGACCAGAGGGAGAAGCTATATTTGGATCTCTTACCGAATAACAAAATACACCTTGAATAGAGTTGCTGTGTGGATCACATGTGGATTTTAATTAAAAGTCAATCTTTTTCCCAGCAGTCTATATAAAGGAAGCTTGGAAACAGAAGAGTATCTTTTTTATGTTAGGGATGGCAGAGGAATATAATGTCACTGTCCTATCAGGAAATTCTCACGTTTTGGAAAGATTTATTTTATCATGTACATATTCTTATGTATAGCCTGGACAATGCCAGGCTGTATGTTCTTTATAGAGAGAGAATAAGTCTCAGTTAATATAATTTTTGCATCAATACTACATAACTATTGGCAGAACAGACTGAGTAGCGGATTGCTTGTGAAAGTATTGAGTGTGGGATAAACTACCAGTACTAGTGAATTAACTGAAAATAATATACATACTAAAAACAATTTTGTTATTCTGAGTTTTTTGATAATTTTATACACAGGAGTGAATTTTGCTCCCTTTCAGATATATGTCCTTAAATATAGCCTTTTTGTGCAGCATATAAACAAATTACCTTTAACTTCTTTTTAGGAAAACATTTGAAGATTTCCAACAAAATATTTGTTCTTGCTTTATTCTGAGCTTTGTGATACGGATTCAGCGCTAGTTCTTGATAATTTGTTAACAAGGCGTTTGTAACACTTTGGACAGATGCACATACTGTTTTCAATCTTCACGGTTAATTATTCGATTTTGTATTTGATGCCAGAACACCCTGACGCCTAATCACTGCTCATTGTTGCAAGTCTATTATATTCTAACTGTTTGAGTGCTCCCATTGACCTTGAACTGACATTATAAGCTGTGTCTAATCTTTGCAGTCTATATTTCTAATGCTTCTTTTCTTTTTTCCTTTTTTTCTGATCCCTGGTTAGCATCACAATGGGGCTGCCTTTGAGCCCAGCAGCCGACTCCGCCCGCTCCGCTAGGCACGCCCTGTCGCTCATTGCCACTGCCAGACCACCCGCCTTCATCACCACTATAGCCAGAGAGGTGAGTGGACCGTCTCCGTGTGCTCTGCCTTCTCATTTAGAGGAATTATTTGGCATTGTGAGCTGAGGGTCCACATCCACAAAAAAGCCTTCCAGGTTGTTGTAGAAAAAGACAAGTTAATCATTTGGTACTGAAATGAATGCATTTTACCTGTGTGCATGTACTCTGAATTCCATGGAGGTGCGTTCATTATTTTGTGCTTTCCTATTCATTTCTGTTCTCGAAGTTAATTCACTTGTAAATATCTAACAATAATTTTTCAATCTGAAATATAGCAGGCTTATTCAAATTCAAGTATATTAAAGGCGTTCCTATTTTACACGTATATCTACCTGTAATCAAAACCAAACTTCTTACTTAACGCTGGCTTTCCAACTGTGAACAAAAATGTAAGTCATAAACTTGCTAATTGTTTTTCCTGTTACATGTCACAGATAAAGACTTCAATGCCGATTGATCCCCACATTCTTAGTGTTCTAACTAATTGCCCACATCTAACTGAAAGGCTAGTAAAGAACAATGAACCAATTATAGGATCTTTCCTATAGGTCTTAGTAGTGGGAGAGAAAGGAAAGGATGAGACGCTCCTAAGTTTTTGCAAAGGTTTGTTCCATTTTAGCAGGAATAATGTCCATGGGGTTTGGGCTCTGTCGGAGTTGTTTTTCCGTTAGCTGCGATGAATTTTTAAAATACTAAATAAATACCTCTGCGTCAGTCCTGATAACCTGAAACCTATTGGGCCTGTGTCTGCCCCGGAGACATCCTTAATCGGCCTGCAGCAAATATCTGTGACATAAAGACAGCTAGAAGGAAGGAAGGTCCTAATAGCAGCTTGTATGGGTTTATAGAGGCAGTGGAACTTTGTTCATAGCTAAACTACATTTGTAGACTTAAGGCTGTGTGTTTTTCTAATAGTGCACAGTAAAGTGAGGTTCCACTGTATTTAAAACATATGTATATGTGTGTTTATATATTTTATAGCTATTACATACTTATATCAAGTGTATGTTTGTATAAAAGAACAGACTTATTAGCCATGGAATTTTTTTTTTACCAGTTTTTCCCATCAGTAGAATATGCACAGATTGTAATACTGAATATGCTAAGTAAGTCTTACAACAGCCTGACCACGTACACACATCCCATAAATGCCAGGCATCAAACCGCTTCTTTAAAGAGAATAAACAAGTATTTATATTGTGTGTGTTTTTTTTAACTTAATTTGCCCTGTTTATATATGTGAGTATTTTGAAATGAACTGTTAGAATAGCCATGCTTTGGATTTATTCTACTCCAGCATTTGGTTAGAAAGGTAATGTTTAAATATTTTAATGTAATCATCCACTTTGATTACCTTTTCAAAACAAGTTTTCCATTTCACTTAGAGTTTTCTAGTAAAATGCTAAAGTATTTGTCCCTGTTGTTGCTGTCTCCTATGCCCTCCCTCTGCGCACTCCACCAGCGCTGGTCCATGGCCAGTCCAGGGCCCACTGAGGCTCTTTCCCCTCTGAACTGTGTAAGACTTACAATTTGGATGGGGAAAATCACACTAAACTTACATCATTTCCAAGGCTCACTATTTTTGGAAGCATGTTTATTTGAATCTCCCAACTTAATTATAAAGCACCTAGCATGGTGCCTGTGACATAGTAAGTGGCATATAAACATCATTATTACTTGAGAGAAAGGATCGTATTTTATATTTGCTGATATCCCCTAACTGCTATCTATCTCGGTGCCAAATATACCAACTTTACGAACCTTCAGTCTGTCTCTTTTTAAAAAATGTCATGGTGACATTGTGTGCAAGTCTCTTAGACCCAGAAACTTACAGAATTTTATTAGAGAATACTTACTGAGTTTTCGTTGTGCTAAATACCTTCTTTTGCAATCCGAAGTATTTCCTGACTCACTTCAGGAGGTTTGTTTGTGTTGATTTTTTTAATTTTTCTATGGTAATAAGTGAAAAATAAACCAGCAGCTAGAAATGTAAAACCCTATCATATGTCAACCATATCTACAGTGTGAATGTTTTTATAGGTACACAGGCATACTGCTCTTGCAGCAAACACCCAATCGCAGCAGAATATACACACGACAGCTCTTGCACGAGCCAAAGGGGAAATTCTGAGAGTCATTGAAATTCTTATTGAAAAGATGCCCACAGATGTGGTGGATCTTCTCGTAGAGGTAAGAATATCCTGTTTTAAATGACACATCAACAGCCTCAATGAAATACCCCAGTGTAGTAATACAAACCATCATCTTTATTTCCAGCATTTCTAAAAGAAGGAAAAAGATAACTACAATAAATTAACATCTGTACTATTTAAATTTTCCTCAAAAATCAAAATGATTGCTCTGTCCATTTACTATTCACAGGGAATTAAGTGGTCTGTGTTAGCATAACTCTTAAAGGTCAGTTCTCTTTGACATCTTTCATTATAAATAAAACAAAACATACAGTGTGCTTGAATAAAAGCTACCTGTACTGTACATAAATATGAATAGTCTTTAAAGTAAAAAGTCCTGTTTCTTCATTTTACTGCACTGTCTTACAAATGTTTTTCACCGACAAAAAAAAAGATAAGCCTCTAATATAAAGTAAAAATACTGTAGTTCTAGTAAACATGCTGTAGTAGTTTTGAAGTAAATATTAAAATCAAGCTATCTAGAATTTCCATGGGCAAATGAGGCCTAAGTTAATAATTTAAATTTTGGAAAATCAAGAATTTGAAGTTAATTTCAGATTTCTATCTTTTCTCTAAAGGTTATGGACATCATTATGTACTGCCTTGAAGGTTCTTTAGTTAAAAAGAAAGGTCTTCAAGAATGTTTCCCAGCCATCTGCAGGTAAAGAAGCCTATCATAGCATGCAAAATAAAAATTTTCAGTAACAAATAATTTTTTTTAAAGTTTGGTATAGTTGTCTTTTTAAGTTAGAAATCCAATCATAAATATCTGCTTACTTGCTAAATCAATTTAGGCAGCATATAGTCAAAAACACAAATATAATAGAACTAACTATTTGAAATTGGGTCATGAAGAGGTTTTTCTCAAAACGTGAAAAATGAATAAGAGCATGTATTGAATATGTCTATTCTTATATCTATTAGTAAAATTAACATCTACATTACAAAAAAAGGAGAGTTAGGAAGCTTCTGGCTTAGAGGAGAAGGTACACTTTTAGCCAATAGAAACATTTATGCCACATTTTTGCTGGTAAATTTTATTTTTAATGTAAAGGTGAGCATCTGCCTATTACAGATGTTTTGTCTATGAGAAAGTAAGAAAAGAAGCCAAGAGCATTTAAAACTTTTATAAACAACGCTGCATATTTTAACTATAACTTGAAGATCTTTATGTGTATGGCCTATAATTGTTATGAAATGAAGATTTTTTTTTAATGTAAAAATGTAGCAATATTATGCTTATTTTTCCTTTAAAGTATTTTAAGTTAGTATTTATATCTTGAGGTGCACTTAAAATTTTTTTTTACCTCCCTGTATTCAGTGAGACTAATGTTTAAATCTGTTGAAGGTAATCATTTTTGTAAAAAAGAGAACTTCCACTTGGTCATAGTTACATAACTTTTTTCTTTTTAAGACAAATTCAGTGATATCCTACCTTATTTTTTGCTCAGTTCTATAAGTGTTTTGTAGTGGAAAGCTATATTTTAAACTCTAAGTTTTCTGAGAGCAGTGACATTACACTATGCATGTTTATGTCTTCTGTATTTCCTGGTATTTCGTCAAGTTTTTGCTGAATTAATTCCACTCTTTCAGCATTCTCATGGATGTTTCATATTCACAATAGACTTTATAGTTTATATTCTAATCTCTTCATTTTGCTGTTTCTGATTTCCATCACCCAGAAGTTAAAACATGAACACGTTTAAGAAAAAGATTATGTTGTATTATACACGTGTACAGGTGCATATTTTCTTGTAATATGGATTAGGCATGTTAGAATACCATAATTTTTTAAACATCATGCCACATCAATTTAGGTTTATGTCCTTTTTGTTAAAAACTATATCAATTTTTTTATGCAGATAATTGATGTTAAGAATTAATGTAGCTGCTAGATTCCCAGTCAATTGTTCTCTAAGAAAGTATCTAAGTGAAAATGGTCATTTGTCTGTCACTTAGTGGAGGTGAAGAAGCAATTTTATTAGGACTTATGTTACTGAGTGTTAGCAATGCATTCCTAATAGCACCAGTCACCGCTATGTGAATAAGCCTCCTGGAGCTAAGGTGAGGAAATGGCTCAATGTTTCAAGGGCCTTTTTTCTTTGCTGGAAGCCTGCCTCCTCTGCAAGCAGCACCCTCAGTGCCTTGAGTCACCTTAGTTTGCCGGGTCTACTTTTGTTTCCTATTGCGTTATCACTGGAAAGGAAGAATCCTGTGTCATTGCTAAGGAGGCAGGTGTGTAAAGTGAATGCTTAGTACCAGTGTTTTTTTCTGATAGGCAGAAAGCAGTTGTATTTTGTTTGAGCACCTACTGTGTATCAAGTACTCCCCTAGGCCCTGGGGTACAGTGATGAATGGGAAGATATCCTCAAAGAGCTCAGGGTCTAACTGGGTTGGTAATTATAACAATAAATAACTCCAGGGTGCTATGTTATATGCTGGAGTAGAATTACATACCAGGGACAAGGTTGGCCAATAAAGAGAGGGCTGAACTCTGCACACGGGAGTCTCAGAAAGTTTCACAAAGGAGAAGGCACACTGATAATATCTGTGAAAATGCCAGATGGAGGGAAGGAGTTGTCCTTCACCGGGGGTTGGGTGGTGGTGGTAGGAACTGTAGTCAGTTTTGGGAAAGTTTCACGGAAAAGCTGATGGGGTGGTCTTGGCAGAATGAATAGGTGGGTGCCATCTTGAATCACACAGAGAACCAGGCCAGTGAATGTTTAGAGGTGCAAAAGTATGCAGTGAGTTTGGTAAGTGCTGTGTCGTCAGGGCTAGAATGTAGATTGAGGATGGAAGTCTAGTACACAAGTAGTGCTTTGAATTCCATATGAAGGAATTTTGCCATTCTATAAGCAATGGGAAGGCAGCAAAGTTTAAGCAAAAATGTGTACCCTGTTTCCCCGAAAATAAGACCTAGCCGGATAGTCATCTCTAATGCATCTTTTGGAGCAAAAATTAGTATAAGACCCAGTCTTATTTTACTATAGCATAATAATTTTATTTATTGTAAAATAAGACCGAGTCTTATACAATAAATAATATAATATAATATAATATAATATAATATAATATAATATAATACCGGGTCTTATATTAATTTTTGCTCCAAAACACACATTAGAGCTGATTGTCCGGCTAGGTCTTATTTTCAGGGAAACACGTTAATTCTTTTCCCAGAACACAGTTGATGAGACTTAACTTTATGAAACATCAGATTTACGATGAACAGTTGTTGACTACCTCTTATTAAATTATGTCAGATATTATTAGAGCTGTGACTAGAATTAGCTACATAGGCCAACTTATTTAAGAATCAGCCCATAAACACAGAAAGATGATTAACAATGTCAGGTTGTAGCTTATGCCAAATGTGAGTTGAAACAGACAATAAATTATGGAGGACTTCACAGAACACTAAGCTTAGTTGGGACCTCCAAAGTTTTATAGGTCAATGCCACACTACCTACTGGCTGGTTTGTACTAAGTTGATAAATGAACAAAGATATCAACAGAAGTTAAAAGTATTTTATTGAATATCTGCCATGCCCATGCCATCGCACTAGGTATCTTACAGTATTTACGAGCCCTCTACTTATAAATAAATGCCTTTCACTAAATATGAAACTCCAGTCATGTTGATGACGTGTATGTCTGTGGTCTAGTCGTGTGACATTTGTTTTTAAAATCTTTATATAGCTTTGTATTATTTTTGCTTTTCCTTTTCTTTACCCTTTTTAAAAGATGCTATGGATTTTAGCTTAGGCCGATTTCTGTAATGTTGCTGTATACCAGTATTCAGTTACTATGGTTGGCAGATCACAAAAAGGTGTAAAACTTCATTCAGCATTCTTTTTAAATGAGATATTTGTCACAGCACCCAGCAAAAAGCACATGATTTAGGTGTTCAGAGAATGGTAGTTTCCTGTGGGTCTCTTCATAATGTGAAAACCCAAACTATGTACAGAAGAAATTAGTTAATCTATATTTGAAAGTATCTTATATGTATAAAACGTGTAAGATGACATTATCATTTTTATATATGTAAAAAAATCGGTTTGCTTCCCAAAATACTAAATAATTTTTTAGTCAATGTTGTAAAGGTGATCTTCACATCTAAAATTGTATTAATTTAATTAAGAGCTAATATAGTACACCGAAGTCACTGAGTATTTAAAACTAAAAATATTCTGCCTTGAGTTATACATCAAATCCAGTCTTTTCTGTGAGTATCAAGGTGAACTAGCATCATCAAATGCTGAATGACCCTGAGTTTGCCTTTCTTGATAAATGGGCTTGTGATTCTGATATGCATCTGGGTTTTGAGTTTTGAGTTTAGAATTTTAAAACTTTTAATGTGGTAATTTTTCCAAGATTTTCTTTATTGTTGGCAAGTTCGCATTTCTCAGATTGCATATTAAAATAAAATTGCTGTTTTATTCTTATTATGAAAGTCTTCAGTTTTAGCTGAGGCTAACCTCTATATGTTGCTGCATGCCAATAGTCAGTTTTATTCATTCAGGTGGGTTTTTTGTTTATTTGTTTATGTATTCATGTTTATTAATTACATAATGACTTATTTATAATTTAATGAGAGGTGAATTTATCCACCCAATTATATTGCTAACTGCATTTCTTTTCTTTGATATCTTTGTTCAAATCATATTTAAAGTTTAGGTTATAAATTGTAAATTCATTGAAAGAAAGAAGGATTGGTACAAAAAGTTTGATTTTTCTAATTTTGTTCATATAATAGCTTTTCTGTCAATTGTTAAAACTTTTTATATCTTCTGCTTAAAAATAGAAATGGATTAAAATACAAGCCAGTAAAATTTGATAGACATTCTCTCTTATCACTCACCAAAAACTCACTTGCTGATACATATTAAAACATGAGGTTATAGAAATGCATAATTAATAAAATAATGTAATCATATATATATATATATATATATATATATATATATATATATATATCACTTTACAGATTACCAAGTGTTTTCAAACCCATTAATTCTCAAAATTATTTAAGCAAGGATTTTATATAAATTAAAATTGGGGGAGAATTAGATTGTGGTATTTGTTAGTCAAGTTAGTCAAGACTAATAAAGTTGTACCTTCCAGGTAAAACCCAAACCTTATTATTCATCATTTATTGCTTTTGCAATCCAGTTTTTAACCTGTAACAATTTACTTTTCCATTTATACACACACACATCACCCACATAACTTGTTCCATAGAAGATCTTAAGCAGCTTTGAAAGTTACTATATAATGTAAAATGGAAAATCGAGGCAAAGGGAAGAAGATAAGAGTAGGAAAGACAAGGCCCAGGTGAGTTTGGAAGTTCTGTGTGTTTAGCATAGGTAAGCCATACAGTTCTCTAAACTTCTTAGCAGCCAGTGTACAAAGAGGAGCCGACCACCAATACCTAAGTCTAGTGTTCATATGCTAGAAATAGTTGTTCAAGAGAGAAACGTAACTATTTGTAAAAGTGAGATCAACAGGAAATTGAGAGTCCTCAGATAGTAGACATAAAATGTGTGTGATTTATTGAGCGCGTCGTTTTAGAGATTTTGCCACTTCAGCATGTGGGAAGGAGCTCACAGAACTGAATATTAAAGTACATTCAGTCCTTATTAGTTGGGAGAACTGAGGACACAGATAAGAAGGTGAAAGGTAAAAACAGGTATTGAGCGCTCACCCCTGTTAGGCCCTGTAGGGTAGAAGGATCCCTAAGTATAGTTCATGGACTGTCTTCAAGAGAATTACCTGAGTTCTCCGCTCCCCCTGGGAGCCGCCACTTCCATCTATCGTGAAGCCTGGGAAGCTGCAGTTAACAGCCTCCCATGGTGATTCTTATGTTCACTAAAGTTGAAAAGTACTGCAATAATCCCAAACCAAGAGAAACAGCGCCTGAGTCATTGTTCTTTGTGACCATGTTCTGGTATGTAAAACCTTGGATCTTGGAATACTTCTGTGTTTCTCTATTGAACAAACGGAATTTCCAAGGAAACACCTAAAGACACCCCTTCAGCTCCTGCATTCCAGTGATGCACCATTAGTTTTTAAAGACTTGCCCTTAGCCTGTCACAGAAGGCCTGCCAAGGACTGTAACTTCAAACTGTTCGTTAATCAGCTTTTATCTAAAACTCGATTGAAAAAAACGCAACACTTAGAAGCTAGTTAAATGGACACATGGTCCATTTATTCCTCCACACATTCTAGTTTATATCCCTAGATTAAACTCAACCATCGGAGGGCTGCATGTCTGGTCTCCTTCAGAACTGCCTTCCCCAAGTGTTTCTTCAGCATTATCCAGCAGTTGGCACTGAGGCCCTTCCAAGAGGTCCGCGTCGTAAGAAGACAGCCAGAGCTCTTATTGTCGGGGGTCATGCTGATGGCATGCAGTACACTGCTTAGGGTCCCTTCTAGGAAGGCTCAATCAAGACACTTCTTTTAAATCAGGAAGATGAAAGCCTTCTTTATATTAACGGAAATACCCTAGATCTTTCTGGAGGAGTTTATGTATCTATAAATATTTTTCTATAATGTATTTAGTACAAAATACAAAGTCACGTAATTTTAACTGATGTATAAACTTTATAACCATAGATTTAAATATTTCCTAATAATTCACATTTTAGTTCTAGGGATATTATTATTAATATGGTGGCATCCATTAATAATAAAAGAAAATTATTTAGATTTTAGTGACCTTGAGAGAATGTAGCACCCACCACATCCTTCAAAAAGCACAGTTACACAAAAATAGTTCTACTGCCAGATTTTTCATCGCTATAATCAATAAGGCTATATTATTATATAGGAATTAAACTGCATTTTTTTTAGAACAGATATATTAGCAACAAGATTGTTGCAGCATTGAATTAATTTTGTGTTTATGAATAAGCAGAGTACGAGATGTAATAAGGTAATCTTTAAGGAATGAATTCCTTAGATTCTCTCCAATCTCATTGGGCATTGTTTTGTCTTTGTCCGTCTCTTAGATGGTCTTCAAAACGGCCTCATCCAGCACTGTATATAATTATTGTTAGGCGCAGAAGTACAGAGGTTCTGAGTAATTTACATTTAATTGTCTGGACTATAAATAATGCAGCATCCTCAGTTAAAAATATCCTAGACACTAAGAAAGTAGAATTAACCTCTTTCAAGTTTTGGGAAGAGAAACATCACTAAAATTTCCTCACAATTCATCGTTAAAATTTAGTTACAGGTTGCTGTGCTACTGAACTTGAATATCCTTGTGAAATCCCTCATAGCAGACCAACCAGCAACAAGCTTGACTCAGTTTGATTAATTATTCCTCTTTTGTCACTGTATGAACTCTAACGCATTTTACACTACTATATGAGGTTGCATAAAATATGAAAATGTAGAAATGTACAGATGTTACCAAACTAAGAGAAAAGCAGTATAGAACACACGTGTGATATATACTTGTTCTAAAATGAACACTTTAAGGGTTTGTTACTCATTTTGCAAAAATATCCTTTACTAATCTCAGAATAGAAAAATTCAAGCTCTTATAAGCTACTGACTATCAAAGCTGAGTTAGAAAGGAAGATAAAGTGCCTCTGGGAATATAATGTGATTATAATGTAATTTAAAATTTTAAGGCTATTTTATTATGTTATCGAGGACTAGTAGTATTATAATACATAACAAATAAAGGATTAGGGATTCTTTAATGGAATTGTAAGTTGATGGGAAAATATGATTATATTTGGAGATATAAGAGATTTCAGGGTTTTTTCATAGCAAAGAAATAGATATGTCTACTAAATGTGATTGTTAGGCATGTGCAACTCCTCAGTTTTGCACACTAAGGGTATAAACCCATTTTGTTTATAGTGCCAGTAGCAACTAGAAGAGAGAATCATCTGGCCAAAAGCTCCATGCCCGAGAATTCCCAGATAGATCCTTATTTCATGCATTTTTAGTCTTTTAAGTCGAGGCAATTTATTTGATGTATAACGAAGAGTAATTTAATTTTTATGCCTTTTAAAGACCTGTCAAATAAATTCACAGATTCAAAAGAAATCCTTCGTTGGGCTCTGGCCCAATTTTTAGTTTAGAAAATACGAACACTCGATATAGGCATTCAATAACTGTGGTTGAGTAATGATACCAGCTATGCCGCTTCACGTGTGTAGTCCTTAATTTCGTCATAATAAATGGCACCAGCTATTTCACTTAAGCAGTGACCTTGCTGCATTATTTTTATAGAATTAGGAGGTGTGGGATTTTGAATCTGGAAAGGACTTCATGTCATATGTTTCCTGCTCCTGTTCTTCATTTGACAAATGGACACATTTAGAGCATTTTTGTGCTGACAGTCATATGAAGGTGAAGCCCAGCATTGCTGAAGAGATCTTTCACCCGCTCTGCGTTCTGCAGGGGTGGGTGTGCACGCACTGCACAGGCGGCATCCACAGGTCGGGGACACGCGGAGCTGTGCCATCTCATCCAAGGACAACATGACTGCTGTGTTCCAGGCCTCTTCCTTGCTTCATCCTTCATGCCAGCCTCCCTCACCTCCTCTCGGACTTTGTTCTTTAGAGAACCCTTCTCTCACTTTTATCCTCAACTGCTCTGTGGCCTCTCTTCCTCGACCTGGAAGCCTGCTTCATCACCTCTCATTTAAAACCCTGCCTTCCCTTTTCATCTCCTGTAGCTGCTGTCCAGTCTCTCATCTCTCCTTCTCCAGGAAAAGGAGGCTGCGCACATTTTCTCACCTCTTGTGCCCTTCAGGTCTACTGTAACCTGACCTTTGCCCCGACTATTTTACTAATATCTCTCGCTCCCTTTGGTTCCAAACAGTTTTTTCATTGCCAAGTGTTTTCAGTCTTTAGTGTGTGGTTCTCCAACTTTTTGGTCTCAGGACCCCTTAAAAATTGAAGGTTAAATAAAACTAAATAAAAGGTTAAAATTTAAATAAAAATAATTTTTACTCCTTCATCAAGGACATTCTTAAGTGAAAATGCTTTGTTACTTTGTTTTAGTTACTCCCAGTGCGTGGCAGTGAAGAATAGTGACAACCAGTATAGTTTGGTGCCACTGCCTGATATGGGCTAAAGCACCAGCAGTTTTAGCCATCATTGTTTTTACACCATCAGTACAAAGTCAACACGATGAAAATGACGTCTCAGTATTTTTACAAAAAGTTTTGGTCTCACAAACTTCCTCATAGGAGCATAAGTTCCCCAGGCACTCGTAGACTATACTTTGAGAACCACTGATTCAATGGAACCTTTTTTTGCACTGAAATGTGAAACTCATTTCTTCTTTCTTAAAACTTCTACTTTCTGCATTCCCTATATCTCAAAGTCATAACCTGCCCTGGGATCCAGTACCGGGGAAGAAGCTAAGCTAGACGAGGAACACCTAGGATTAGTTTTTCTGAAATTGATTCTACTTACTCTAAAGGACCCTTCCCTTTTCCAGGGATTCCCAGCTCTCTTTGAATTTTAATGCTGCTGGTCCCAGAAGGGGCGTCGTTCAAGAACTCAGGACTTCTGGTGCTACACAAACCGCCATGGTCCATAATACCTGGCAGCACTGCCTGTCATTTAGGGCTCACATTACAGGTGATACCTTATTAAATGTATCAACCTGCGTTCTTCAAATCCCAATCTCAAATTCATTATGCGGAGGCACATTCGTCTTTTTTCTATTCTTCAAATAAGGTCAAGCTTATTTCTACCTCAGGACTTTTTGTTCTCTCAGCCTAGAACACTTCTCCTCCAGATCTCGATGTGGACTGTTTGGTCTCCTCATTCCTTCAGCTGAACCCTCTTTACCTCTCTGTCTACAGTCGCCTCCTCACCATCACTATCCCATGACTCTTTTATCTTCATGGAACTAATATCATCTGAACTCATCTTGTTCATGTTTTCGTTGACTTCTTAGGCACAGAAGACCAGGGAACTTGTCTGACTCATTTTCCTATGTTCCCAGCAGCCTTACCTGTTGAAGGAACAAATTCAGAAACCCTGTGGCTGCAGGGAGGGGTCAAATGGTCTGCTCCTGGAACACAGGGATGGAGCAGACACGCAGGCCTCTGCTCACACCCTCTCCCTCCCCTGGGTTACCTCAGCTCTCTTCCTCGACACCTCTTCCCAGTCCTAAATCTTGTCTCACCCCGCTGATTCCAAAGTTATCCTATTGTCTCTTCTCAGCAACCTACGTGCTTGTTAAGTGTTTGGCTTGCTTTTGTTTCATTGAACTCAAATTCTTAAAGATACAAAATATATGATATATAGAATTCCCAAAGATATGAATTATTAGGCGATACACAGACACACACACAGACACACACACACACACACATATATCTTAAGCTATATATGAAATATTAAGGTACACACAGAGGGTGCCAAAAAAAGTGTATACACCTTTTAAGAAAGGGAAAAACTGTATTAAAATTTTAATACTCAATATATACCAATAACAAAAGATTAATACAAGTCATGTGTATACAATTTTTTGGCACCCTGGTATAAAATATGTATGAGATATTAAGATATATATATATATATATTTATATACACATGTATATATATACATACACATATATATATCTTTAGATATATACACATATACATATATATACACACATGTATACACACACACGTATATATACAGAGAGAGAAAGAGACTACTTTTTCAAAGATAGGAGACTCTATGTCAACAATTCTCAACCTTTTTGGTCTCAGGACCTGTTTACACTTCTAAAAATTACTGAGGGCCCCCCAAAAATTTTATTTATATGGGTTATAACTATCAATCTTTGTCATATTAGAAATTAAAACCAAGAAATTTTAAGATTATTTTATTTTTAAACAACCCATTATATGCTCATATAAATAATATATATCTTTTTTTAAATTAAAGTCTATTGGGGTGACAATTGTTAGTAAAGTTACATAGGTTTCAGGTGTACAATTCTGTAATACATCATCTATATGTCACATTGTGTGTTCACTACCCAGAGTCAGTTCTCCTTCCATCACCATATATTTGATCCCTTTTACCCTCAAATAATATTTTAATGAAATACTATATTTTCCAAAACAAAACAAATTAGAAGAATAGCATTGTTTTCTATATTTTTGCCAGTCTCTTGCTTAATAGACATCATTTAGATTCTCGTGTCTGCTTCTGCCTGTGAGGTATCACGTCATGTAGGATCTGGGAAACTCAACTCTACACTCGTGGGAAAATTAGAGTGAAAAAAGCTATTTTTTCACCTGATAAAATTTTGTGGGGAAAAAAATAGGTAGAAATCAAAGACATAGTTTTAATATAGTATTACTGTTGTGCTTTTGAAAAGCATATTATATATAGTACGTTCAGACAATGGAATATTATTCAAGACTAAAAAGAAATGAGCTATCAAACCATGAAAAGATATGGCGGAACCTTAAATGCATATCTAAGTGAAAGAAGCCAATCTGAAAAGGCTACTACTGTATGATTCCAACTATATGAGATTCTAGAAAAGGCAAAACTTATAGAGACAGTAAAAAGATAAATGGTTACCAAGGGTTATGGGGGAGGACTGAATAGACGGAGTACAGAGGATTTTTAGGGCAGAGAAAATTCTCTGCATGATACCATAATGGTGGACACATGTCATTACACATTTGTCCAAACCCATAGAATGTACACCACCAAGAGTGAACCCTAATGTACACTATAGATTTTGAGTGATAATGATGTGTCAGTGTAGGTTCATTGATTGTAACAAACGTACCATCTGGTGGGGGATGTCGATAATGGGGGAGTCTGTGCGTGGGGGTGGGGGTAGCAAGAGGTATGTGGGAACTCTCTGTATGTTGTGCTCGATTTTGCTACGCACCTGAAACTTCTCTAAAAAAATAATTTTTTTAAAAACATAATCTACTCATTATACTTATAAAAAGTCAAAAAATCAATATGAACTTCAGTGATATTTAATGTTGATCATTCAGTATTTGTTTTTGATGAATCAGTATGTCATTCCCAATCACGAAATTTTAATTAATTAGTCACTCCATTATGGATTATAACATCCAATTATTTCAAATAACACTAGATGGTGTTTATTTTTAGAATTGAAAATTAATATTAAAATATTTTAATTGACTGATTTTTTGCATATACATGTTAAATCACAGCACCCAATTCCAAAATTGGAAACAAAGAAGTCACTGACTAATTAGGAATCAGTAAATGGAGGGCAAGTGATTTAACCAAGTAAAATACTTTTTAAGCAATTGTGTAGCTTTTCTTGATTACAATTTTCTGCAAGTCTTGTAGAATTTATTCAGCAGAGTTTTAACGTGTGTCTGCCCTGTGCACTGTGCTGGTCTGGGTGGTGTGGGCCACTCAGCTGCATCTGGTCAGTCAGGCACTGGCGCTGCCCTCACAGACCTGACAGTTGGCAGGGACAGACAGAGTGGTACATCAGGGAAGGGTTGCATGCTCTGAACTAAAAGTGTATCCAGGACACATAGAAGAGTCCCAGGTGCTATGACCAGAGGGACACAAAGGCAGGACCAGGCAGTGTGCACAGGAGGAAAAAGGAGAATTGGTGATATTTTAAGCCAAATTTTAGCAGGTGAATAGATGTTCATCAGGCAGGCAAATCCTTCTGATTCCAAATTTTTGAGCTATTTCCATATGCAAAAATTGGATGTCATCGAGTGAAACACTATTAAATCCCATTGTGAATCTCTGGCTAATGAATCAATGATCACTCTTCAAAAATTACAGTGTGTATTCTTTTACATTGCATATTTCACTGCCAAGAATGAAGAAATGTTCAAACAATCTATGTTACGCATAGACCTGAGCAATATATTTAATGGCTCAACTACTCGGGCTTCTTAGTAGCTATTAAGACAGTAGAGTAATAGTAGTTGTAAGAATAATAGTGGTAGTAAGGAGAACACTGATTTTAAAGGACGTAGAATATAAATTTCTCTAATTTACTGTAAGTGGATAAATCACCTAAATTTTAGTAGTATTGACAATGAAATTTAAAGTGTTTTACATGGTTTTACTGGATTTAACTGATTATCTCTCAATTGGCCTTTCTTGGGAACCTCTTAGTACGTGCTATTTTACATAGAAAATATACTTTATATTAAAACACTTTACTCACTTCTATCCTCTAAAGGTAATTTTTGCTTACCAACAGTTGTTTCCATTAAAAGATACTAGAATTGTGGCATACCATACAGGCATTAAAAAGATTGAGGTCAATCCATTTGTACTGACATGGAAAGGTGTCAGTAGAAGAGAAATTTAAAGAGATACTAGCAAAGCTTCAGAGGAATAAAATAAAATCATTTTGGAAGAGAATACTGTATGTAAGGACTGATATTCATGCATGTACATGTAAACGTATGAAGAGAAAAAAATCTATTAAGACACACCCGAGTATTTGTCATGGTTACCTGGGGGAATGGAAGGCACTAATGGTAAAGGGTAACTTTCCTTTCTTAATTGTTTCTTTTCTATACTCTCTGTGTTTCTTTTTAAATTTAAAATTGGATACATATTAGAATAATTGAAATGAAAAATAATAAAATGAAATCATTGAGAAAACACTAAAGCTACGACATAGATAAGATACAAAATATTCAATTACAAATAAGTATTTAAACTTTTGAAACTTTTTGGAAAAAAACTAAATGAGACAGAAGAGTTAAAAGTCTGTATTTTCAGAGAGTTTACCTTTTCTTAAACTTTGTTATTATGTAGACAGACTGATTGATTCTGCTTTTCAAGTGAAAAGCTGAATCAGCTTTGTTCACCCTAAATGGGCACTTAAAATCCAGTAAGGAAATGAACACTGTCTACTTTAGAACAACGCATGAGCTCATTTTTTTAAGAAGTCTTCCAAAACTGTGGTTTGTTCTTATCCCATATGGTGACAATAATAATGGGATATAAAATAGCTTCTGTCCTGACTTCCAGTAAAATTCTGAAATTGGTTATCATTTTGTAGTATACTCTTTGTAACAAATAATTATAAATGTTGCTCCTATACTCACATGAGTAGAAATCCTTCCCACACCAGTTTAGTCCATTTCCCGACTCCTAAAAACTTCCCAAAGATAGAGGTCTTTCAATATTAGTTATTCATTTAAAAAAAAAAAAACAAAAAAAACCTCTAAAGCTTCCAGGAGTATTCCATTTTACTATATAACAACAAGAATATTTAATTCTCAGACTGTTTGAAATGATAAAGAGTTTCAAACTAAAGTAATTTGCAGTTGTTATCAGGTTATATTCACAAATCACAAGTATTTAAGAAATAAGCAAGTTGAAAATATTTTAGGGCATTTATTTCTCTTATTTATTAGCATATTATTAGTCAGTACTTATTTGCCCTAGGAAAATAACAAATTTTATTTATTCTTTCTGTAGTATTCCATGTTTCCCCAAAAATAAGACGTAGCCAGACCATCAGCTCTAATGTGTCTTTTGGAGCAAACATTAATATAAGACCTGGTCTTATTTTACTATAAGACCGGGTATAATATAATATAATTAATATAATACTGAGTCTTATATTAATGTTTGCTCCAAAAGATGCATTAGAGCTGATGGTCCAGCTAGATCTTATTTTCGGGAAACACAGTATATTAAGAGATGCAGCTGATGATGATGATGATGATGATACAATCATAGCTGCTAAGTTTGAGTGGACTTACCATTGTAAGTGCTTATTATGTGCCAGGCACTGTTCAAAGTGTTTTATATGTATTGTTCATTTAATCCTCACAACCTTAATAGTTACTATTATTGTTCCCGTTTTACAGATGAGGAAACTGAGGCATGGGCAAGTTAAGTAACTTGTCCAAGGTCACACAATTATTAAGTGGCAGAGTCAAGCAATAGGAGACCTCTCCTCTGCCATCATATGGTACAGCCTCAACATGCATGGTAGTTGTCCTTGCAGAAGTTCTCCCTGTCCAATTCTCCTATTAACACCCCAGCTACAGCGTTTTTTAGAAGGCCAGTAATTCACCTATTAAATACTCAGCAATGTTATTCATGAAATATCTATTGACTATAGTGTGCAAAATGTTGAGTGGGAAGTCATGGCTATGAAATGGAATTCGCCACCAGTGCCCATCACCACCCCAGAATGAGAGCTCTTTTCATCCTGTCCTTTTGGACGGGTGAAAACATTTCCCCGCCCTCTACCGCTCACACCCCCAAAAACTAACACAGCTCCCCTTGAGTTGATGCCTTCACCAAAGACATTTTCTTGTCTCCAGATCTTTCAGACACACTAGCCTCATGGAGGCCTGGAGTCTTGGTGGGTGGGTCAGAGCGTGCTCTGTAAAGTGCCTCCTCCTTTACAAAGCATCCTTCCTTGATTGCAACTGTGGCATCTCTGAGGGCTGTTGACCAAAGCTCTGAGAACCTACTCCTGAGTCTCTTAGGCCCTGGCCCCTTACCTGGTGGCCCTCCGAAGAGCTCTTTGGCATCTCACGTTAGCCAGGGAAGGGATTGAGTAGGTACCTTCTTATAGTCACAGTGACCTATACATCACTCCACTGCAGAAGACCTCCCAATCTTTCCAACAGGACAGGATTGCCTGTGTTTAAGGCTCGGATCTTTTCCATGGGTTATTGGCAGCACAACATGGAAATTGAGGAGACTCATTCCTTATCCACTATGCATGATGAGTAAAAGGGTGCGGTGTATTGGTTCGATTTTACATAATTTTTGTTTACATTAATAAACCTGCATGCATATCCTGCAAAGGGTAATCAAATGAATCAATCTAAAAAGTTACTTCATATAAACTAAAACAGAAATGTGATACCATTTTTTCCTCGTATTGGCAAAAAAAAAAGGGGGGGGGGAAGTTTATTGATACCAAGTGGGGGCACTCTTCTCTTTTAGTTTTAGTGGAAATGAAAGGTAATTTGTCATTGCCTATCAAAATTTTAAATATGTGTATGCTTTAATCCAGAATCTTGCTTTGGGGAATTTATTCTATAAAAGGCTCACCTAGGTATATAAGGATCCATGTATAATATACGATAACTTAAATGTCTGTCAGGAAGGGAATAGTTAAATAATGGAATATACACATGCAGGTGTGAGAAAGAATGACATGGGATCACATATACTGACATGGTAGGGTTCTCCATGAAGTGCTGAGGGAAGAAAAGTCAGTTGCAGAATAATCAAATGTTTCATTTTTGCAGTAAAAATTAGAAAATGCTCTAGAAAAGTCCACCAAATTGTTAACAGTAGTTAACCCTTGGTGAGGGAGGGGGATTTGACAGGAAAGACTTAATTTTTACTTATACCTATTGGTGGTGTTTGAGTTTTTTATAAGTACCTATTGCCTTCATACGTTTGTAACAAAAAGAATCAAAAGTTTGTGAACCATTTTAAATCAACATCATCAAGAAATTCTAAAAGCAACTCAATTAAGAATTGCTTCTAATACTCAGTTACCTATGAAAATACATACCCAAGGACTTAGGACAACGCCTGACATACTCAATACTCAGTGAATATTAGCAGCGAATAGTTGCAGTTAGTGGATCGTAAATGCTATATTTCATACATTCTATTCCATACCTGCTTAGATTTTAGATGGGTTCATGTTAAATTGGAGATTAATTTTTGGATTAGTTGAAGAGTGTTTCTCGTTGCATTTTAATGGTCAAGAATATGATGTACGGTAGTAACTCAGTATCCTGAGACCACTGCACATTACCAAATTTGTAATTAAGGAATGATTTTACAGGTTTCTTTTTCCCAAATCATATTGCTGCTGAGAGTTGCATGTTTCCTTTAACTATATTTTTCCAAAGTAACTTTTAAATTTCACACAAACTTTCTCTGATTTGGGGGCCATTTTTAATAAAGATAGAAAAAGTCATTAATGCAAGGGAGACTGTAAGTAGAAAGCACCAAAATAATGTAGAGATTCGGGTACTGGGTACCCGGCAAACTCTCCAGCAAAGTGATTTGCCCCAGGATCCTGCGCCAGGATGAAGTCAATTCACGTTTGTGTTTCACATCATAACCCACCCCGGTGGCAGTTACTCCAGAAGAGCTGAAGTCACAAATATGGCTTTGGAGAAATAAAATCACCTATTCTACTATTTAATAATGATTGATAAGTGATTATTTCATTCAGTAATGTTCTGTGTGATAATACCATGTTCATTGAAATTTATGTGTGGTGATATAAGTATCTGGCAAATTCATTCTTATAATAATTTTTATTCCCAGGACCACGTTTATACCAAAAACATGTACTTTATTGTATAGATCATTATTTAGGCTATGTTTGCCTCCGTAAGTTTCAGCCCAAGTAATATTTTCTAGTTCCCAAAGATATAATTAAATAGTGTCCATTATGCAACTATCAGTCTGACGCTAATGTACCCAGGCTCCAACTTCTTGTAAATCTGCAATTGTTTGTCTGAATTGAAAATACATTTTTAGAAGGGTCATGGGGCAGTTTTGTTTCTTGATTTCTGCCTAACTTTTTTGAACAGTTTTTGTTTGCTTTGTGTTTGTCTCAATTATTACTTTAGACCCTATAAAATATTCATTGGTCTTCAAATTCGATATGTTGACTAGAGTTTGTACACTAGTCCTGTATTTTGAATTAAACTACTGCTATGTCCTGCTTGCTTGAACCATATATATGAATTCTTACTGCATTAAACTTTTTACTGCTGTATCTTTGCTTGGACCATATTTACATATTCACACATTCTTCAACAAAAGAGAGTCTCAAAGGAGGGAAACAAGCAGCAAACAAAAAAGTTATTGTTTAATTTCTCAGAAATGCTAAGTATAATAAAGAAAAAGTAGGATGTTGGACTCAAGAGTAATGGAGGATGAGCTGCTGTATTCACTAGGATGGCCCACGAGCGCCCCTTTGATCAAGATACCCTGGGAACAGAGAACCAAATGAAGTGAAGTCCTGAGCCATGGAGATACCGGGCAGATGAGATTTTCAAGCAGAGAGAGCAACACGTGTTAAAACTCCAAAGTGGGAACGCTCTCTGCATATTCAAGAAAGTACAAGGAGATCAATATGACTAGAGCAGAGTGAGCAAAGGAGAGAGGTGCTGAAGTCTGAGATGTGGGAGGGCCATATCACGCAGGGTCTTGAAGGACGCTTGTCAGCCTAAGAAACAAGTGATTTGATTTATGGTTGAAAAGGATCACACTGGCTGCATGTGGGCAATAATGAAAGGTGAGGCCAGTGACTAAACTTTGGATGAGGATCACCCCAGCCTCAGCAAGAGATACATTTGCAACATTACTCAATTCCACTTTACTCTCCTTTCACGTATATACGTACACATGTGAGTGGCAATGTTCTCTCTGACTTAACTGAGTTTCCTTGTGGTGAGCTGAGGAAAGAGCCATTGTTCTAACTTGAATATAACAAAAGGATTCTTACCCGGTTGTTGCCCAAGAAATGCTGCCCAAGTGACATGTTATTAATGCAGTGAACTGGAGACTGAGATGCCATTTCCAGAAGGCTCAGCACACATGAACCCTTACTCTTAACCCTACCCCATAAATTTTGGAATTCAAGACTTCCCTGCAGCATCAGGTCAAGACTAGAATAGTCTTAAAAACTGTCATGGATCCTCCTCTTCAATCTATTGATACTTTGGGGGCAAGTAATATGTATCTCACCATCCCTAAGCTTGACAGCCACCCCAGCGGAGAAGAGTAGTCTAGGGGTATAGTAGGTTCTGGAAACCCTCAGCAGAGATAGGCTCACTGCAGCCAGTCCGCAGACTGGATACTTAGGAAGTGATTGCATACATATCATAGATTTATTCTGTTAAAAGCGACACTATTAAAGGAATAAAACGTTGATCAAGAAGTCCTAGATATGCCATAAGATATCCACTGTCCAAAATTCTTTAAGATGCTGTTTAGAATCATTAATCTAGTAGTAAATTGCAAAGAATGGAAAATGCAGATCTGTAATACGTGGTCCTTTCAGACCAACTAAAGATTTGATACCAATAACAGATTTGTTCTTTTTTTTCTCCCATAAATACTGGTGTTTGTGGATGATACAGAAGGATGAGGTTGATATCCAGAGCATAGAAAATGGTCAATGTAACAAACCTTTTTAGATTCTAGTTAACTAAGTAAAATTTTTTCAACATAAATGTATTTTACCAATAGTTGTTTTGAAGGGGGTTATTATGAGGGGTAATTATATTCACATTTTGTGGGATTTGGGCAATATAGCTGTTACATCTGTGCAAAGCTTAATGATAGATTATTTTTTTAATACCAATGGAATACCTGTGGCTTATTAACCACAGAATAAATATTTGTTAAAATATTTGTTAGATGTTATATTCCATGTGACTGTACTATCATAGAAATTGTGTGTGCTTATGTGTATAGATAGAGATACAGATACAAATATAGGCAGAGCTATAGATATATAGTGTTGCCCAATATTTAGACCACTGTAATTAATTATTGAATGACAAACTAGTAAACATTTTTTAACTCTTCTTGATCATTTTTATTTCTGAGTATAAGAACACTAGATTTTGAGTGCTGATTCCTACCTTCTGTATGAAGGTAGCATAATAAATATACTGTAACAGGAAGAGCTTTGAGAAACTAATTTTTTCCTGACCACTTAATAATGGGGAAGCTTCCTATGTGTCAGCAGCCTTCCATACCCTTCCTCCCCTCAAACCAGTATACAAAGAGGACATCCCATACCTGAGCCCAGCAAAACCCAGCAGTACATCCTAAAGCAGGGTCTTGAATGTAACTAAATATGAAGCATTGATCTTCCACTAAAGAGGAAGGAGTTTGCATCACTGGGTAAGGCTTAGGGATGGGACAAAAGTATTATTGAATCTATTACTTAGTAATAGGTAACAAACAAAAAATTTAAAAACTCAGTGGTTTTCCATATTGATGAAATATGTGTTCATGTCATGTCTGCTAATACAAAACTAGCTTTGTTAGAATGTCCCTGGTTTCAAAATACTCACATTCATCTCTCTCTCTCTCTCTCTCTCTCTCTCTCTCTCTCTCTCTCTCTCTCTCTCTCAACTTTTCTTACCAGAATTTCAGAAACGCAGTCCCATGCCCTAATTCTTTTTTACTCTATATCAATCTTAAGAAAGGGATAGAGAATGATATTTCTTTTCCGTTGTTTTACTTCCCCCTCCCGGGTTTTAAAAACTAATAACAGAAAAGTTACCAAACTTTTCTGGTAGTGTAGATCCAAAGGGGGAAAAAAGGCAAGGACTGTGTAGTAGAATTGATGCAATATCCTCATAAATATTTAGGATAGGCCACGTGTTCATCCGGGCAACTTGCACTGAGATAGCAGGACTAGATAATGGAAAGGTAACTCAAAACTCTTTGGGGGTATAAAACATACCTTATTTACACTTCTAATTATTTTCATTGTTACTTTCCTGAATTCTAGACATATGGCAATGAAGTCATTATGACAAAACCTATATTAGGAATTCATATATTTAATCCAGTCATGGAAATTAATCTAGAAAAAAGAAAAATAAATAAAAATAAACCAACCTCTTATAAACTTCAAACCATCTTCCCTAAATCCTACTTTTGTGCAATGCCAAATAAGCATCAAATACGTTTATTTATACACAGCTGTCACTTAGATAAACTGATAAATGTGGACAATCTAGGGAATTTGCCAAATAACTTTTTTCTGGTGGGTAACTTTCTACTTTAATTCTAAATTATTGATGTGAACCTAAGCATAACATTTATATGGCTTTTTTATGATTGTTCTGGTAGAAAGTACATTTCACTCCTTAATACTATAATAAACCATGGGAACATAATTAGATTGAATATGTAAGCCTTTTCATCTTTTCCAATTCTGTTCAAATAGAAATATTTGCATAATAGTACTGTAGCAAAACTGAGTTTTTATATTTAATCTTTTTTGTATCTGACCCTTATTTCTTATTTCAAAACCAGGTTGTTTGTTACTATGAAATTGTTTTCTATTGAAAATTATTATTAACAGGCCTTCATGGCATTCTGAATCATTTTTCTTTCAGTTGATTTCAAGAATTACCAAAATGAAACATTGTTGAAAAAATCTCAATATATTAATTACAGATACCTTTATTTAAGAGTATATATCAGGGTTGGCTTTAATCGTTGACATGTGTTGCTGTCCACTTCCATGTGCAGGTCATCTCACCTGGGTTTTTTTGTTGTTGTTGTCGTTGTTGTAAAAATGTTCCATTCAGGTTCTACATGGTCAGCTATTACGAGCGGAATCACAGAATAGCAGTGGGAGCGCGCCATGGTTCAGTGGCCCTGTACGACATCCGGACTGGAAAATGTCAGGTAAATAAATCATTATGACTTTCTCTCCATAAAGTGTGGAAGTTATTGAAAGGAGTGAGAGACTAGCACTTCGCCAGTTGACATGCTGAGCTGCTGGAACATTATGGATAATGCTAAAGGGATCAATAGTTTAATGAAGGACTCAAAGAATATGGAGTCCTACTGTCTTTATTCAGTGGGAAGAAGGGGCCGCCAGAAATGGGTCCTAATGGAGCCCAGTCAGGTGATACAGACCCCTTCGCAATCAACCTTTTTTTTTCTTTTCAACGAAGTATTATGATTTTATTACAGATTTCTGCCCTGTGTTTTCTGAAAAAAATTGATACATGATTATGGTTAATGGCTAAATAAACATTTTCTGACTGGGTAAAGTGAGATATTATAAGAGTATTCTCTGGTCAAATTTCAAGAAAAGAAGAAATCACAATAGTATTTAGTGGGACTCTATAAAAAGGAAGCTGATGCTGTGGTCGAAATAATAATATTACTTTATACACTTTTGTAACTTTTAATGTTTTCATGACACTTTATTATTTGTGAAAAATTCTTGATTTTAATCTTGGTCTTGGTCACTTGATTCTCAAAATGTACCAGTTGGGTAGACAGGGCAAGTGTAGCCCCACTTTAGATATAAGTGAACTGAAGAGACTTGAAATCTCTTTATCCCAGAGTCACACTCAGTTAATCCAAAACCAGGGCGAGGCTCTGTCACGATCGTGATCATTTACGGCGCTTACTGGCGAGTAGTTCCAAGTCCTACTTCCATTTCCCTGCACCGTTTATCAGCGCTGGTACATTCAACCTTATTAGAAGTTACATTCAACTGTATCAGATTGACATGTTCAACTCTATTAGGAATTTCCAGAAAGAATGTGAAGAAATTCATAAGGATGTGGCTAAAATTTTAAACTATCTCTTAAATTCCGTAAACTATGAAATTAATTCTCCGAAAGCTTCCCTGATTGCTTTCCACGAAATAGTTCTAGGAGATACTAACAGGTATTGGGGGTAAAAGTTTCAGGGCTCAGACACGCTTAGAGGGTACTGCTGTTTGAGTGTTTCCATAGCAGACCATCTCAACACCTCTAATGGATGACTGTGAATTGTGCTTCCCTGGGAATGCATAGGGTATGCACCACTGACCCATCCTTACGTCACTATTGAATTTTGTTAGTGTTTTTTCCAAAACATTAACTCCTCACTGGTGACCATGTTTCTTTACTCTGAACTCTCACTTTGAGCAGTGACTCACTCTGAATACTTTCTTAAAAATTAAATTACATATTGTTGATAATACTCACTCCTCTAATATTCACTTCCCTCAAACCAATATACAAAGACGACATCCCCTACCTAAGCCCTAAGAGACCGAGTCTTCACATAGCATTTTCAGAATTTGTTTTGGTTAAGACAGTGTTTTTAAATTGGAGTATATTATTATTAGCAGACTTGAGAAAAGTAAACCACAAACATCTACACAGTAAGGACAAAAAAAATAAAACAAGGGAACCTTTTCAAGCTTCTTTAATATCGAAGTGTGGAAATCAGAGAGGGGACACTTGTTACTGGACAAGACACAATTGTCACCAGCAGAGAGAAAAGCGAAGTAACTCACATACAGTGAAGTAACCCAAAGAGGAGTGAGAGAAGAACAGCAGCTAAGAATTAATGAGAAAGTACCAAACGGTACTAAACTGCATTTCTTTACAGTTTCCTTCTTCCTAAGGGGTCTCAGTGAAGATCTTGGTAATGTACAAAAACAATCATTTGAATATCTTATTCTTTTTAATTAAGTTACTTGAGATGTACTTATTAATCAGAGACATTCTTTCTTAACAGGAATTTGTAATGTCATTTATATTTCATTTTGCTTTCTGTGTATCATTTTAGTACATTTAGACATTTTAGTGTCCCCATGATTTTTTCTACCCCAGCGTCTAGATTTTGATACCCAAAGTCATCGTTAGTGTTACATGCTTGAATACTTCTACCTTCTAGTTGTGTGAAACTGAACGTTACCCTTTTCTCTCATTATTCAGAACATGAAAACAAAGCTAAATCTCTAAAATCAATCTTAACCACTTTTGCCAGTTACCAGTTAGATCCAGTGACCATGAGCTCTTAAGTGACAAAGATTCTCTAAATTCTTTTATGGTATCAGTGTTGTAGTACTTGAAATAAGTGAGGCAACAGTTAAAACAAGACCCACAAGCAGAGTTGACATATTTAGAAATGATGTTTTAGATGTGAATCAGGGGACTAGGGATTTTGAACTAGCAATGCAGTAGAGCATTTCTTGAATTAGCTATTGGACTCAGTTATCGGAGAGTGGGACATTTTTCCTAGCGTGAGTGAAAACATAGAAAATGGACCTAAAAAAATGTAAATTCACTGGACTCTAGGGGCTGAGGTTCCAGCTAGGTGGAAAAAGATAAGGCATGACCACCTAAAAGAGAGAGTCCACTGATGGGATATCAGCTGTGGCCTGGCCAGGATGCCAGAGGCTGAGAGAGTATCCATGGGCCCAGTGGGAGCAGGGAACCCAGGCCGCAGAACTGGAGGGAAGGTCATATAGGTTCCCTGTTGTTATCAGATTGGCTGGTGAGGGACAGAAGAGACAAAATTTAATCCCTTTCCCTTTTCTTTTGCATTGGTTTCTCTCTCTCTCTCTCTCTCTCTCTCTCTCTCTCTCTCTCTCTCTCTCTCTCTCTCTCTCTCTCTCTCTCATTTTTATTCGGTTTTCTTGCAACCTGTTTTTCCCAAACTGGATTATGCAAAACCACAGAATAAATATTCAAATGTGTCTGCAACGTGCGTTTTACTTATATCAAGGGTTCACAAACTATTGACCAAATCTGCCTGCCACCTGTTGGAGTAAATAAAGTTTTACTGGAATACAGACCCGCTCATTCATTTAAGGATTGTCTATGACTGCTCTCACACTGCAACTGCAAAATGGAGTTTTTGTGGCCAGCAAAGACTATACGTGGTCCCCAAAGCCTAAATAAAATATTTACTATATTTTACAGAAAAAGTTTGCTAATCCCTGACGTAGATAACTGAGGAGGAAGAGTGGTTTACAACAGTGTAGTGTAATGTGGTGGAGAAGAATGATTAGAAACTTGTGTGGCTTGAATTCCATCTCTACCACCTATTAATTTTATCACCTTGGGGAAGGTTCTTAACTTCTCTGAGCTGACGGTTCTTCACTGTAAAATGGTGATAGAAATAGTGCCTGTTATTATGAGATGTAAATAAGATAATTTATGTAACATGCTTATCCCAGGGCCTGCCAAGTAGCTAATATTCAGTAAATGTTGGTTATTATTATATTATACTGAGCTTGGAAATCCATTACATTGCAATTAAAGTACATGAGGTTTAAAGATAAAACTTGAGACATTAGGATGTTTATAGACTCAAAACTTTGAGTTCCCATTCCTTTCCTGGGTTAGTGGAAAAGTGAGACAGCACTGCCTGAGGCCATGCGTAGATTTCCTTTCTAAAGGCAGCTCTTGCCTGTGGTGGTAAACTGCATCTCTACTGATTATGGAAATCAGAAACTTTGATGCAGTTCAATAGTTAAAATCCTGCTGTGCTGCTGGCTGCATTTTTACTAGGCGCCTGCTAGCAATTGAGGGATATATGCCTGACTCTCGAATTTTGCTTAATGAAAAAAAAAGAAAAAAAAACAGTAACTCCCTATGAAGTGCTTAAGTTTTGTTGGTAGGTGTTGTTCTCGATAAGCAGGCTAATTAAGTTCCAGGAATCCTTAGAGCTACAGGTATGTGTTTGGTTAAACCAGCAATGAAAATCCTCCCTCCAGCAATATTTGCCTTTGGTTTGGCAGACTTGATATTGTATCTCACTGATTTTCCAATCCTTTTTGAACTGATTTTCCAATCCTTCTTTGTAATGAATAACTGCTGGCTCCGTGCAAGATTCTCTTAGGCTGATGGTCGCTAGTTTTCCTTATGACGTTTGTACTGTGTCACTTGGAAGTATCTGATTCACTTTGGTAAATCTAGGCACTTACTTTCTTGCTTTTGACATAGTACTACAAAAAAGGCAGGGATGTATGAGAGGAAGAAAGTGTGGCTGATGCCTTAGCTAAATCTCAAATTATTAAAAGAACTTTATTATTGAAAATTTTAAATAAGTTCCTTAAAGAACTCATTTTTAAAACCCCTTATTTTCTAGTGCCTACTGCATAGTAAATGCACAGTATTTATACATGTGGATCAAATAAAACACCCTGAATCTTTGGAGTAAAAAATATAAGATTTATAACATGACATGATAAACGAAGACAAAATGTGCCTTAATTATGTCAAAAATACATTTGTAATTTGGGTGCAGTTATATTTGGGGATGTCAGAAACACCTCATTAAAATGTTTCTCTATGAGGGATGGTAGGGTATCTGTTCAACAAAAGCAGAGAGAGCCTCTTTCTTATGAGTCATGAAAGATGTACCTATATTTCTGTACTGGACCATGACCAGGTCTGCCCGAGGCCAGATAATGAAGGGAAAAATAGAGGTGAAGATTGATTGTATGTATAGAACTGTGGCAACTAAGGTCTAGCTCTAATCCCTTAACAAGCAGGAGGTAGATTCTGGAATGCTGACGTGTGCCCCATCACACCGCCTAATGCTATAAAAAGCTGTGGGCCAGCAATTGGGGCTTCTCTGGCCTCCAAGATTCCGTACTCCCTGGGGGATGCATCGACCTTCATGAGGAAAGAAGGAGGCCACAGGGTACTTTGTCCACTTACTTTCCCCTCAACTCCAGAATGTTCTCTGCCCTGCTCCTTTGCTGACTCACTGGTACTGAAATGAAAGCAACCCTGAACTCTGAACTCTGTCCAAATCCATTTCCACCAGTCTCTACACCTTGATTTATCATTGTCCAGCTGGGCTTCCCTTTATTTTTCCGCCAACAAGACTTCACTGATTGGGCCAGTCAGATTGTTATATTCCGCCATCTGCCAGGCATCTACCTAAACTAATGAGAAAACCAGGAAAACCACAACTACATTAAAGCGAATATGGAATATGAGGAAGACTACCTCATTGCTTTCCTGTCAATCTTCTCTTCCCTCATTCCCATTTGTCTTCAACTGCGAATTTTGAGAATTAGACTTACTAGATTGTGGGGAGCATCCGTGGTTGCTACAGTAGAGATGGAGAACAGTGGACAGATAAAGGATATGTTTTGGTAGAGCCAACAGGTCTTGATGATTGTACAAATGTAGGGTTCAGGGCGTAAGGAGGTAAGGGGCAGGCAGAGGTGAGAGACGGAGAAGAATTTAAGGGTGACTCGTAGGTTTGAGTCATGAGCAACTAGATGGATTGTGGTACCATTGACAATTGGGAGAAAAGCAGTCTAGGAGTAGGAATGAAGGTCAAGACTTGGGAAGTGACATATTACATTTGAAGGGCTATTTTAATCTGTTTGACCACATAGTATCCCAAAACACAGATGTAGCAGAATGCATTAATCAGTCCTCTGTCCATTGACATTTAAGCTCCGCCCACCACCAATTTCTCACTATAAGCAAGGCTACACTGAATAGCCTTATTTATATAACTTTTATGCCTCTCTGAATTTTTTAGAGTGAATTCCTGGATGTACAGAGCTAGGTCAAAAGATTTGTGCATTTGATCACCAGAATGCTCTGAGATTATTTTCCCATTGTTTATGGGCGTTAGTTTCTTCACATCCTTCCTAATAGCCCTGTGAATAGCAGAATGACTTTTGAACCACAATTATTCTCGTAAAAAAAAAAAAAAAAAAAAATGAACCCCCACAGTTGGTCTGTTTCGCCTCCTGTACTTGTCATCATGGATAACAAAGTGTTAGTTAATTTATTCATGAGTTATCACTCATTTTATTTATAAAAAATATTTTTTTAAATTCTGATGGCTCTTTTTGTATGTGCCAGACGCCATATTATATGCAAGAGATCAAAAAATCAACATGAATTGTTCCTACCCTCAAGGAATTTATAACCTGGTGTGGAAGACGGGTATAAACCCATAGTTGAGATACTGCGGCCACCCTTTCCGGGAGGGCAGGCCGGGGAGGGTGCCTGGGAGAACACAGCAGGGACACCAGCCTAGGAGAATAGGGAGAATGGGCGGGGAGAGCTTTCTAAAGGAGCGGACATCTGAGCTGAGCCATTAACAATTAACAATTAGGAGTTCGGGAAAGAAGGGGAAGGAACATGATTCCAGGAGGCACATCTACAAAGGCCCGAGGAGTAAGAAAGCGTTGGGGAAGCAACTCACCAAAAGCTAAGACATGTTTTCCCGCTATATGTGACTGGTTCCTGTTACAGCAGTTTTCAAATTAACATCACACTAGGAATTGCACAAATCTTATATGAAAAACAGTCATTCCGAGATAAGCAGAGACACCTCTTATCTGTGGCTCAGGAAATGCTAAGCCAGTAACAGATTTTGCAAATAGTTACACAGTGTTAGCGAAGTGTTTAAGAAATAACTAAATGCTGGCATCTTTCATAAATAATATTTTTAGGAAAACGGGGGCTTGGAAAGATACAAAAATGTCTTCAGCGTGGGATTTAAAGCATTCTAATGAACGTAAACCAGAGTAATTTTCTATAGTCCGTTTAATTCTGGCAAGTCCTCTGCAGCTACTACATATCAAAAGAGCTAATATTCAAGACTCAACAGAAATGTCAGCAAACACACCTATATTAATGGAAGTTTGGAAAACAATGTGTTCTTCTCTCTAAAAATAACAAAGATTTTACTTCTAGTTAGGAGGAGCAATGGACCTTAGGGATGTGGTAGACAGCAAGATTGATGTTTCTTTAAGGCAGAGTTTTGAAGCTCCAGGCACAGTTTTCACTGAGCAGAATTCTATAACGCTTATACATCAAGGGCACTTACGTGGTGATTGCAGAAATTGCAGCGAGAATTGACTACAGTACTTAGTCAGACAGTGACATTTTAGGTATTTTCTTCCTGCTCTTCTCAGCAGCTGGTTTTATGGCAGGTGCTTTCTATGACATTCTGGAGCAACAGCCAGAAATATGGCATCGGGGTGATAACAAGATGAATGGTTGGAGAAGACAATGGCTTCCTGACACTGTGTTGAAGAATTACCGTACAAGCTTCCCGTTTTAAAAATGAAGTGCTATTTAGGGAAGAACCTCTAGGAAGAGAAACACATATCTGGAGCAGTGCTTGAAATTGGATCATCATTTATTCTGAAAGTTTAAAATTTTTTAAAGAATATTTTTAACTGAGTGTATAGAGGAGTGTTTTTCTATTGTTTTTTTTTTTTTTTTTACTCCAACACGCATTGAATGTTTCTTATATCTGTGTTGTACTTTGAATGGCAGTATTCAAGATTTTTGCACCAAGAAAGAAAAAAATTACATTCTTGGTAATATGTGTAGTTGGAAATATATGAGGCAGAGAGTTTTACCGTTTACAGACGCAACAGTTATTACAAGCATTTCAACATCCTTGCAAAAGCACTAGGTAGGTAGACTGAAATTTATTATGATTCTCACAATTCACATTTTATCTTCATTTCTCAATGCCATTCAGTTTCCTTCCTAGCCATTGTCTTCTTCCTCTCAACACATAAAAAATGAAAGTACAGACGTCTAAATATACATATCTCACATAGATTTAGTCCATAAATTAAGAAAATATTAGGTAGGAGAATCATGCTACGTTGGATTCATTCTGGATTGTATTTTTTATATCCACTCCTGATATATAAGGCACTTAGAACAAGGCCTGCCGTGTAGTAGTCATTCAATAACTATGAATCCTGAGTACTCTAAAACGTACGTAATGAGAACATGAGTCTATAGTTCATGGTGGGTTCTAAAGAGATGTTGATGGTGATTTAAAGAAGCCTATTGTCAAATGGAGCTGGTGGCGCTCATGTCTGTGGGGCAGGGGCAGATACACAGGTACCACAAAAGCCCTCGGACCTGGCATTCTCAGCCCCAAAAGTTGCTCAGTTAATCAAAAATGTTGCGCAAAAGTGGGATTATATAAAACGATATACATCACAAACATTTCATTTAAAAATTATCTTTATAGCATTTAAATTATTTTCCATCTCTTGGTGTGAGACCAAAACCTTTTCTTTCCATAACCGGTCCATTGATTATAGTTTTAGAACATTTTTCTTTCTAACCCTCACCAGCTTCTGTTTTTGTTTGTTTTTTTCAAGTAGATTGGGAAGTGAAAGGTCCTTATAAAGCAATCTCAGAGTATAATCCTAGATGTTTATGCTTTTCCCAGTTTTTCAGTTGTGTCACACCTAATTTTATGAGTGTGTGTATGTATATGTCTTTCTAAAGCTGTCCTCCCATTCTTATTTTATAGTTTTATGTGGCATTTAATTCTACTATATATTAATATTTACATTGACAAGCCCAATTTGCATAGCTTTAGTTAACTCCAGGTCACAGAGCTCAGCCGGTGGGAGAGGTAGCGAGTGGGCCATTAAACCGCTGACATTCCTTATGGTGGGCGTCAGTCAGCATATTTTACAGAGGGAATCGAGAGTATTGGTTAAGCCCGAGTCAGTAAAACAGAAGTCAGGTAAGAGAGATTCCAATACCTTCAAAGCATAGTGCCTAGAAGTACTTACATGGCACCATGAAATGCAGACGGGAATAACTACTTGTGTGGGTAAGGTATTTACAGTCTCGTAGGGATGACAAAAGTGAAACAAGTACGTAAGTACAATAAAGTGCTTCCGTGCTGTTAGGTTGGTGCAAACGTCATTGCGGTTTTTGCAATTATTTTTAGCCTTTTAAACTGCAATTACTTTTGCACCAACCTAATACAATAGACTATGACAGGCCACAAAGAAGGACAGAGCCACTCCTTTAACAGTAGGAAACAACAGGAAAAGGTTCGTAAAGAAGATGATATTTGAGCTGAGTCCTGAGTAGGTAGGTATTCCGAAGGCACACGTGGAGGAAGAAAGCTTTTCAGAGAGAGAATGAGGCATCGACAAAAGTGCAGAGACATCATTTAGCTAAACGTGCATCCCGGGGAGTGTAAGGTTTTGCTGTGCTGGGAGCAAAGTTGCAAAGGAGTGTGGGAGTGTGATAGAGAGAGAGAAAGCCTAGTAGTTAGGAGGGCTGAGCTCATGCTAAGCCTTGCGTGGATAGATTCCTTCATTGTTTGGAGCCTCATGGGTCAGCAGTGACAATCTCAAATGCCTGCAGAGACCAAGAAGGTAGGATAAATGAATAAGACAAGGGAAACCCTTTTAATAAAACAAGGTAAGAGTTATCTTTCATTTTTTTCATTTTTGGTAGCACCATCCAAGGAATATTTATCTTTCTTTTTAACGCTACTCTCTATAAAACAGTAGCGTAAGCCTTTAATAAACTGTCAGCTGATGGTCCACTTGAGTGTTGGGGACAGAACTGGGAGGTGTGGGGACTGCGGCAAACTTGAGAGCGCCTTGAGTGCATGTGTAAAGGGATCAGGCAGGTCTCAGATCCTGTCAATTGGTGCCACAGAGCATTGTACACCTCGTGTTGCCTAATCTGATTTTTTAAGATAAACCAAAAATCTGGGCTTTTATTTTCAAACCTCCCAATTTTTAACTGGTAGTGACTGATTTTAAAAGTTTTTAGAGTGCATAAATCAATACTACACTGACTACATTGAGAGAAACCATTCGGAGAGTTTTAAGCAAGGGGCAAGAGGATCAGGTATTATTCCATTTTGGAAGGTCAGGGCGACAGAGGATGAATTGAAGAAGGTTTGCTCCTTGAGGCTTTGGGAACAATCCAGGTAATAGGTGATAAAGGATTGACTGGCATCAGCGGTGGCTGGGTGAAGAGAAGGAGTAGGGAGCATGATATACAGCAAGTGGATTATGATAAGCCTTAAAAGGTAGTATTTTAAATATATACGCTAAATTAAAACATAAATTGATACCATAATGAAAAAGTAAAAGCAACATTTTCTAAAAAAGGAAAAGGGAAAAAAAAAGGTGGGCTATATATGAACTGATAGGGAAGACAGACAAGTGAAGATTTACTTTAGGCATGGAGAGGAATTTTTTTTTTTTTTTAAGTCGGGCGCAGCTCACAGTGGCCCGTGCAGGGATTGAACTGGCAACCTTGGAGTTATCAGCACCACGCTAACTGAGCTAACAGGCCACCCCTAGAGAGGAATTTTTTAAGTAATTGTGGAATTGTTGGAAAGACTTAAGAGTTAGGATGTTTTATCTACAAAGTAATGGGAGCTACAAAAGAGGCTTTAAGTTACATAATTTATTATTTCCTGTAACGAAACATGCAGAGGTAGTTGGTGAGTGAGCAGCCCTGTAGCGTCCTCAGGGCCCCAGTCTTTCCTTCTCTGTTCCACAGTATTCAGCGTGTTGCTCTCTCAGGCCAGACTTCCTCAGGGTATGAGGTGGCTGCCACAGAGCCAGCAGGCTATGCAGAGGACACCATCCAGAGGTCAAAAGGAGAATTTTTGAAAGCACTGTTGTCTTGTCTCAATTGACCAAAATTGCGTCACATATCCTTTTTTTTTTTAAAACCTGTTGGTTGCAAAGAGAATGGATTTATCACGACTGACAAATTGAGATTCACTCCTGAGATGGCAGAAGGCTGTCTGTCACCCTACATGAGCACAGGATTGGCCTGAGAAAGGCAACCAATATTTGTCTCCCCAAGGGAACTGGGAATTTTTCCCCTGGAGTGTTGTAAGATAAGCAGGAAAGACGGTTGGTAGCAGATTGCCCTTGCACTATCTTTGGGAACTTGAACAAGGTACTAGCCTTCTTTAAACCAGTCTCCTCACCTATAAAATGAGGATCTTTTTAGTTCCTCTTGATTAATTCAGCTGACATATGTACAATGTTTAGTTCCCTGCTTTTACATTTTAAGTGCTCAGTAAATGGTGGTAGTAGGTTGACTAACAGTTGTCTTTAAAGGCCAGTCCAGTTTTGAGTTTCTGAATTTGAAAGAGAACTTTGTGTCTTGGTCTATGAACAAAACTCTTACAAGTAGGAAACATTTAAAAACTCAGTAGACTAATAATAGAATTACTTTAAAAGTATCATCTTTCCCTTTTATTCCTACACAAACAGTGAGCTGGGGTGGAAGAGTGCAGGATATGCCTCCAGAGACCTGGCTCAGATCCTTTCCCAGGCCCCGTCCGAGAGCAAGGACACTTTCCCTTCACTGCACCGGAGGGAGAAGGTTGCCTTCCATTATCTCATCCTCTCCCTCTTTCCTCCCAGCTTAGCTGATCTCTGCTGCTGGTCCAGAGCTGTGAACAGCACACCTGACGACCTAGTAGGAGCTTAGGAATAATTTTCATTTATTCCTTTGAATGTTTAACTATCTAAGCAATTCTGCCCTTTACCCAAAGTACATCTTAATCTAGAATATTCATTAATGTGGAAAAAGGTATTAAAAACATAGTTTACTTTCAAAGGAATGACGGGAGCAAGGAAACGTGTATATAATGGCCACCACCCCAAATTAAATGCTTCTTTCTCATATATTCTGAAATCGGCCCTTTGTAGTGGGGAGAAAGCCAGCTCCTTTAAGCCTCTTGAATGTCTCTGGGCGACCATCCCAGCATATGGCATTGTTACTGTGTTGCTGTAATTTATGTAAATGCATTGTCAGAGATGAATTAAAACTTACAGTTGTAAATCTACAAGGACACAGCTGTAACTCACACAGATTTATCACTTGTAGACATGTATATCAAGTCTCTGGAATTACTGCTTCTACCGTAGACAGAGGTTAAAGAAAAAGGTAACAACTTACATGCCATTATACATATACAGCAGTTTGTCATTCACTGGTAGGGGTATGAATGCAAAATACAGCAGGTGGACCGTCCTTTACCCAGCAGTCTCATTGGCAAATTTCAGCAAGAATGCTGAAAGAATGACCACCAAGTAAGTAGTGAGACCATTTAGACCCAATTACTTATTTTGTTACTTACCACCTCTGCGGCCAAGTTTACTAGGTATAAGACTGTTTATCACAAACCTGTTAACACCACCCCAGTACACTCTGCATGGTTTTTGTAAGGTAGCCATGCATTCATTCAACAAACATGGATTGTGCCTACCATATATCAAGTACACTGTTTTTTGTTTTCAGTCTAAACGAAATAATTTAGGTCAACATCCTTATTTTTGCAGAAAACCAAAGTGAGGCCAGAAAGATGAGGTGGTTTACAGAAGGCTGTGAGCGGGCTTTGAAAACTACAGAACGCACACAAGGGAAATAATTATTAACTGTCACACAAAGCTAATTAATATCTCCGGTATATGGTGATATATATGTGTTTAGTTCTCCATAGATGTTTCTACCTGTCTAGGAGTTCCTTTGATATAAATTCACTGGGCATTGTCATTTAGAATTGTTCTTTCCAAACCAGGTGACATATCAATCAGTAGGAAATTTTTAAATAGATTTCTCCTACCTTAAACCTTCCGAATCAGAATCTCTGAGGCAGGGACCCAGATATCTGCATTTTTATAGGATGCTCCCAGGTAATGCTAACATAGACAGGAGTTGGGAAACACAGGATTTACCGAATAAAAGGACAGATTATATGAGAACCAAATAATGTGTGAATTCTTGTGAATTAATGTTTTAAGTCCCCATGGTCTATAAAATCAAATAATTTAAATATAAGGAAAAATAACTTGCATTAGATCTAGAATCATATGGTCGGAAATAGAGCCTTAGGGTGAGTGGAATTTGGTTTGGGTAGGGGGTGTCACCACTGAAAAGGCCATGTAGCAACATTAAAGAAAGGTTTAGAGGAGAAAATCATAACCCCCCACAAAGATTTTGTTTATACCTCACTTATTTACATGTATAACTATTTATAGATACTTGCAATCCTAGTCTACCTATTTCTGTATTTGCTTTGAAACATTGCATGAAATTATATCTTTTTTTTAGTTTATGAGATTTTAGTTATTCCTTTCTGTGTAGAAATTTCTCTCATTGTCCTGAGCTGAGGCCAGAATCCCTAGATTTTCTTATTACATTTGAGAATTTCCCTATTACCTATATTATGCCAACCTGCCCTGACAGTGCTTTAAGCAACTACTGTTGGGTCCATGTATAGCCTTCCTTTCTCTCCACAGGTCCCCTTTCTGATGACTTTTCTGTTCTTCAAATTACAACAGGAGGGAGCCAGATAAAATCACTAACAGAAAATGTGCTTACAGAAGTCACCAATATCTTGTTAACCCCTTATAGCTTTGTCTTTCATTGGGAGTTTTCTCCAGCTATTCAGATAACGACACACAATTCTAGATTTCTCCATCTCCACATATCCCTCCTAGTATGGCAGACTCTTTTCTCTTGCTGCAGCATCCATTCAAACAATTTCTTAATTTAATAAATGTTAAATATTTACTGTATACCAGCTACTATGTTAGTGCTGCACTCTATTGAAATAATATATTTCTACTTAGTGATTTTGAGGAAACTACTGCTTCCTCCAGAGGCCTAAGTGGAAGAACATTTTTAGCTGCCTTTTCCAAATTGTGAATCCAGTGAAATTCCCAGGATGTGAGCTACTTTCATATTTGGGGAAAACACGACGCATTCAGTTTGTCAATACATCGTTAATAACATACTAAAAGAAATTATACACCAAGGAGATTTTACAGTAGAGCAAACAGGAGAGAAGACGGGAGATGGGCCAGAGCTAGGTCACAGAGGCCCTTGAGCCATGTTGAGGAATTTTGATATTATCGTAAATGCGGTGGGAAACTATTAAGGTTTCTAGCAAGTGACTTGATCTGATTTAACTGCTGTGTGGGGGAATGGATTGAAGGAGGACAAGAGTGGACATGGGAAGAGCGGTTACACGGCTATTGCCGAAGTATTCCACGCTAGCGATGACAACACGCCAGACTGGTAGGAGAACAGTGGAGATAGAGGGAAATGGACCGGTCTGAGATGAATTTGAAGATACAATTGAAATCGCGGTGACTTTGGTTTGGTAGTTGAGAGAATAGGGTGTTGAGAATGATTCCCAGGTTTTTCGTGTGAGCAACTGAACAGACGGGAAATACTGGTAGAGGGTCAGGTTTGTGGGTTCAGGGGTGATAGAAAAGTAATTGCTCCGCTTTTGATGTTAACTTCGAGATGCCTAGTGAACATTCCTGTGGAACTCTCAGATATGTAGCTACACACATGGCTCTGGAGAGAAACATTTAGACATGATTGATACGCTGGTGTCTCATAGCCATGGCAGTGGATGAGTATAGCACGAGAAGGGAAAGGGCTGGGACAAATCCCTAAAACGGTCAACATTTAGAGATGACATGCAAGAGACGCATCTGGCAAAATCGTGAGACTGGATGGTGTGAGGACATGAAGAAAATCAGAAGACTGTTTTGTCTTAGACACCAAAAGAGGAGACTTTCTCCTGCAGGAAATGCTGCTGAAGATCAAGTCAGATAAAAAGGAAGAGGATCCCTCCAGTTTGGCAACAGAAGGTCATCGGTGACTCTCCAAGCAGCCTCAGTGCAGTCGTGGGGGGTGGAAGCCTGGCAGCCGAGCAGCAGCAGGCCGGAGCACTTGTGTCCACCATTCTTTCCAGAAGCTTCACTGGGAAAAAGAGAGAGGAAAGAGAGGTAGTTAGGAGGACATGTGACGTCAAAAGAGTTTTGTCCATATATATATATATATATATATATATATATATATATATATATATATATATATACACTTAAATGTGCTACCGAATATCTGACTTCGGAAGTACAACACCTGACCTGTGGTTTACCAAAGTAACACAGTTAGCAGTAGGAAAGATTTAAAGCAGGTGTGGAAGATGCTGCTTTGGATTGGCATGACAGAAATACTCCTGCGTGATGGCCACATTAACACTGTCGTTCTGAACCATTTTAATAGTAATTTAATGCCAACCCAAAGAATTCAAGTGGTGTCAGGTCTGTGCTAATGAGAGTAATGAAAGGACCACTAAGACAGACCTTTGAAATCACAGGCTAAGGTGAAAAGCAGTGTCGTCATACCCAGCTTTAATAAGGCTCATTTGTCCAGAGGTTTCAAAATCATGAATTACTTTACAATTTGGTGGATTGCAAAAGCACTCAGCTTCTGAGTATTCTTAAAGGAAATTATGCAACAATCCTGTACTTCTAGAATTAAAGGGCATATCTTTTTTGCCAAGGATGGAGCATTATATGGATATGTATCTTACATATTTGATATAAATGTATTATGGCCAAAGCATTCTTTTTGTGTTAACAAGGAAGACGTATCAGTTTCAACGAGCACAGTTTTTAAAGCCCTTCTCTTAGTTTTCTCTGGGCAAAAGAGAAGTAGGTTCAGTTTGCATTTCTGATTTTCCTCCAAGGAAAGGCAAGGGCCTCTTGGGCTTGAGCTATTGTCTTAGGATTTAGCCATCTCACTGAAGAAAGAGCTACACTCTGGTTTTCACCTTTTCCGTACAGCAAATAGAGAGCTGTTTGCAACAGCCTTTGTCTGGATTTCGCATCGATTTTAAATCACCTGGATTGATCATGTGGTTATGGGACTTTAAAACTCGCACCAAACACCAAAGCCTCTAAACACAATTAAAATCGAGGGGTTTTAATCTGCTAGCTTTATGTCCATAGGAGTACATTTTAAATTATCCTTAACCTCTGCTCATGTTTGGTGAAAACAAGCTATCCTAATGTATAATGTCTGTAGCTTTGTAGATGCTCTCTCTAAGCATGGAGAAATCTTCCTAGTTTTCAAAATGAGGAAGCATCTCAAATCTTTTGAGTGTTTCGCTGCCTGAGCGGTTTCCTCGGCCAATAAGAGAAAAATATGCAAATTGGCCAGCTGTCAAGTCACAGGCTCCTCAGTCTCAGAACAACAGCACAGGACTCAGGCAAGCTGATCTCAACCAGATTTGACAAAGAGGTGGAAGGTCTAAAATTAAATAGGTCAACGCAAATTCTCTAATAATAGGAAGATGTGAAGGGACAACGAGGGATCCCTTAGGAAAACTGCTTCTTACAGACTGCTGCTGTTATTGCTTTTCATTTCAGATTGCCCATCATTGGCTGCTAAATCTGAGTTACCTCATTTGAAGATGAAACATTCCTATTTTTTACTAATTATGCTTTAGATTATTTCTATGAGATTAGTGTTTTAATGGAGTAACTATCTATAAAGATTCAAACTACTTGAAGAAGCCAACTTTCTTTTCTTCAAAGCAGCTATTTTCCTAAGGCTTGCTATGCTACTTCCATTTTGTTGTCATGGTGACTAGATAGAACTTTTCAGAAACGGAAACCTGCTTTTAACCATATTGTACCAACCTGCTAGTCATAAATGTAGAGTGCAGAGTGGACGATTTGCACTCAGTTTCTACCTAGCTGGAGTCTAAGTTTACTTAAATCAGATTTCAGTAATTACACACACACACACACACACACACACACACACACACACACACACGGTAAACTCCCTGTCAGTCTCCTAATAGTAAAACATAGTAAGAACCAACAAAGGAATTGGTTTTGAATTCATATTCTTTCTTGTTAAAAACATGTGTCCCCAGAATAATTATAATTTTGGAGTATTGTTGCGCTAGTGCCCTACTAAACAATATAGTACTGATTTCCTCAATACCTATAAATAATTGTCAGTGAATAAAAAAAAGAAACAAAGTCCTTTGTCAGTAGACTGAACAAATAGATAACATTATTATTTTAAAGTGCACTTAAAATCCTATAAGAGATCAGTGCTTTGTTTCCTAAATTCACTCACAAGGCATTTTACACAACTGTAGTTTTTTTTTCTTCTTTTTAAATATTCTTTTCATGTAACAATAGGAACATATTGCAGCCCTTCTCGTACATTATGTTGGAGGAATGTTTACAGTATTTCACTCTTGAGATAGTGCACATTTTAATGCTTTTATATGTTATTTTATTTGTTTGGAAAAATAAATAAACCTTAAAATGTTTTTCACTATTCTGTTTTTCTGGCAGCACATTTTCTTCATGTTTCAAGAAAGATGGCTTTACATAGTAACTTAGAAATAACACCTAATGATTAACAGAATGATGGATGTGATGAATCACCTTTTTCTTGAGAAATAATAAATCAACATATTCCTACCCATAAATTTTTACTGAAAAATGTAAAATATTAGCATCATATATTTAACAAGGTGTCAGCTACAAAAACTGTCAACAAAATGTTGTCCTCTTAACCATTAGAATACATTAAAATGTTCCTGTTTTGGAAACAAATTCAAATATAATTCATAATTTCCTAAATTTAGTATGGTTTCCTTTCTTGCTTACTCCTCTAATTATAAGCATGATCTGCTTAGGCATTATCAATATTAGACCCTAACGTTAAGAAAAAAAAACCTCCTGATACAGAATATTTTACTCACAAAAATTTTGGTTCTATTTAAATAATTCTATCTTGGCCCCTATTTAGGTAGTATTTTTTTTTTTTCTTTTTCTTGCTCTCGTTTCATTTTTAGCCACACTTCATAATTCTGTCTGGATTTCTGGAAGTCTATTTGAAGGGTGAATTTGTGATTACATTAAAGGTTAGTTGATTGTTAGTTGCACAGCAAGTTTGCTTTATTTCCGTTTGGGGGTGTATTTCCTAGAGTAGCCATATTGTGGGAAGTGGAGCGGGCAGTGTCCTTCCCCTGGCTGTATTGATTTGCCCTTCAGCTGTGTGCAGTGCAGGGAGAACCTCAGGCCTTGTTGTTGATTATCTACACAGGGTCTCTGGGAGCATTATTGACCCATTGCCGCTGAATGCCTGTGGCTCTTGATTTTTCACACCGTCTCCATGACACTCATAATAAAACATACTATCTTATTGCTACTCAGCTCTGAGAGGAGCCTTAGAACGCCGCGATGTTTCTGGAGAACATTTATTGTATGTGGGATAAAGTGTTGTAGCAATTTCAGGACTGTGTCTTGTGTAGTTTTAATAGCTACCTCTACAGCAAGATTCCACACACACTGTTACATTTTCATTTTCTTTAAAAAGCCAATACTACGTTTGCATATATTGTTAACATGAAATTTTGCATTATTGGTACAAAATTAATTTTAAAACATTGGGCTAATGAAAAGTATATTCCATATTACCGTTAGGCTTGACAAGTTGCTATAATATTCATTTTGAAATATGTCACAAGGATTATACTGTGATTTGTTACTATAGTAAATGATGGTTTTTTGATGTTTCTGATTGTACTGGATTAACATGTTTCTACTTTGCTATTGTCAAAATGTCCTCCATCATATATTTTAACTTCTGATAGGGTGTCAGGTTATAGGAAATTATGTAAAACCTTTCTTCTTAGTTATTGTGGAAGAATTTTTTTCTATTTAAGCTGTAATTAGTGGAAAATGGATTTCTTTGAGCATATATCTTTGTTTTGTGTTGGAGGTTTCATATTTTGATGTTGTATTATTTTAATTTTTATTTCCCATATAGTTCCCAGCCCACAATTAGCATTAGTAATTCCTTTGTGCCCTAAGTGTTGATTTACAGTGTAGTGTAAAAAGAGCTCAGAGAGCCTGAGAAATAGGGTCCGATTTTATTGGTACAGAGAGAATAAAATGCACTTTTCTTAAAAACACTTTACATATTTTAGCCCACGAAAATAGTACAGATTTTAGTACTATTACTAGTGTAAATGGTAATGTCGCTCAAAAGAGAGCAATGACTTTATTCTTGCCAGAAGTATCTGGACATTTTTATAGAAAAGCAAAGTCAGAGCAAGAGCTGTAGGTTAGGTTCGTATTGTTAGTAGTTACTTTTCATCTAAGTTGTCTGAGAGTGTTTCCATTATTCAGAAACAAACAAATATGCCATTAACAAACCTATTTTCAATAAATTTGGATTTGGGGGACTTATAATGAAGCTAATTTCTATTTATTAGTACATGTCCCACTTCAGGAATTCCCTGACCTAGGGTCCATTTCAAAAATGTTTGCTATAACACCGATGACAACATGTTCAAATTATTAGTAGCTCACCACTGGAAAGTGTTAGTAGTTTGACAGTTTATCTCAATGAACTTTGCCGTTTAATTTTTTAATATTTTGAAATCATAATTTGTGTTGGTTGGTGGGTTTAGTTTTTGTGTCTTCTTGTTTTACCAAATTTTAGTAGGTGGGTTTTATGCTTCAGGGATACATAGTTTTCTTAACGTGTGCTTTTTAAACTATCAAACTGTCATAAAATACGAATTTTTTAATTAAAGTTTTTAGCAAGTACTGATTTTGGCTGGTGGGGGTACAGAGCATAGCCTCAGTAGACTCTCTCTGTGTGGCAGACCTGCACAAAACGCCAAGCCGCTAAGTTGTCTCTAATTCTGACTCTAGTTTTTTCTAGCTGATTTACTTTTAGCTTTTGTCCAGTTGATGTAAATAGAACCCAATGACAGAAAAATCAGCAAAAGCATCCCACTTCTCATCCCTCCAAGTTAGTGTCCTCCTTTTAAATTAAAGAATTGTCCTCCCTGCTTCTGCATGCCACACCTCACGAAGTTTTGGAACAAATGTCATGAGGATAGAACAGAAAAGCTCTCTAACTCTCAGGCAGAGGCCTTTTCCGAATCGGTACACAGGCTTCGGCAACATTTCATTCACCTCTGGGGAAAATTACAGGGCACATGGGTCCCATTGTGATGCAAACATTGTTCTGTCAGAGCTGACTTTCACTTACATGAGTTTAACACCCATAGTATGTCAGGTTTGAATTCTCTTTGTAGAAGTCAAGTACCAAGTTCACTACAAGCTGTGGTCACAGTGGTTTTGAGCCCTCCCACCTGAGGGTTTTTGAGAGTGCGAGGTTTGTGTTCCACTTAAGCCTAAGTATTTCAGTGTCTTCGGACATTCAGAACCACTTTAGAGTGTACAGAAGGCTTCCTCTAACCTCGTCCTAGTTATCAGGTATTGCAAAGGTTAAGCCTTATCATCTACACCAAAAAAACAAAAAAGAAAAAAAAAAGGTGAGGTTTCATCAAAAACTTCCATCTTCACAACCTTTCGACCACAATTTGATGATTATTATTGATTATTTCACAGCCTTTCACTCACGCTCTGCCACTGCGGCCAGCCCTGATATACAGATAGGGCTGCAGTCCAGCTAAAATAAGGCTCCATCTTGATAATGGAGTGAGATGAGATACTGTTATTTGATAAAGATAATTGATGTTTCACAGTGAATTGGAACGCAGCTTCAAGTGCGCCGTACGTGGAGTTACATTCCATCCACAAATATGGCAGTTGTTTATAAAAAATAGAACAAAAGAACTAAAGTTAAATATTTGGGTATGGGTTTTTAGAGCATTTAGGGCTATGAGTGTGTGTGTGTGTGTGTGTGTGTGTGTGTGTGTGTGTGTTAAGTTCTAGTGGGGGAAAAAATAGGAAGGGGCTTATCACGTTATTTTTCCTCTTTGGTTTCAGGTTCGTTTGTTAAAATCCTATCTGGCATGGGTGTTATTGATTAGCTCCCTTGCAGACTTAATACCTGAATTCTGTGTTTGGATTCTGATGGATCACCGTCATGCATAAACTGAGTATCTTAGGTCAGAGTTAAATTTCCTGTTATCGTTAATCTCTGGAACATTTTACAAACTGTATGAAAACAATTTAAATTATTGATCATCAACATCACATCTCATGGCAAATGCAATTCAAATAATCTGTGAATGCAGATTGGGTTTCTCCTCATTTATTATTAACAAATTTCTCTAAAAAGAACGTGTAAGTCACTGTATGTGTTTGTTCATGATGACTTCAGCCACCAGCTTTAAGTTGATTAAGGTATCATTCATCTTAGGTACGGTTCATCTGATTTCTTTTAGTCTTATCACCCTCATAACCCCTAATTAAGCAATAAGGCTTGACAGGGAGTATGGTTATCATGAGATAATGACACCCCAAGTGTGTTGTGAAGTACAAGGTTCAGCTGAGTGCTTCTAAACCTCTAGGGGTGTGATTATCTCATGATAAACATGCCACGTTGCCACTCACTGATATTGTTGCGTACACACACACTACTGGACTTGGGGTACAATTGACATTTCCTCGCCCACCTTCTCACCCATCCAAATTGTTGATTTTATAAGCTATTGGTTCATATCTCTGACTTATAAGCCCAAATTTGAACCCATAAGCTTTTATTTTATTGTTTAAATAGTATCACTTGCCAAGTACATCTTTGAACAAAGTGCAGATTTACTATTTTTTAAGGTAATGTTTCCCCAGAAGAAAGGTTTCATGGAAAGCAAATATCCTTTTTTGTCATAATTTTGCTTCAATTAATGGACCCCACTCCAATGACTGGTAAAAGATTAGGCATTCTTGTAAACCTGGAAGAAACATGCATGTGCTTTCATGCAAATGAAGTTATTAAATAGTTGAAAGTTCCTTCGGAAATATTAATTGAATTTTTGGTTTGGAAAACCCCTTTTAGCTTATCATTTGTAATCGTCACTGTTAAAAATAGACCAATGCAGGGAGAACAAAATATTAACTTTGGAACCAATATATTTCAGTTCAGATTTCATGTGAATTCATAATATGTCAGGGAAGAATAATTTTTATTTTCTTTTAATAGGCTCTAACTTGGTATTTAAAAGGAAAATGGGATTGTCTATAGTAGTTTTTACCTGTTAAAGAGAAGAAGAGGCCACATTTTAGATGACATACCTTCTCAGGAGAGGGAGGGACGGAGGGAGGGAGGTAGAGAAGGGGAGAGAAAGAGAGAGAGAATTGTTGTAAAAAGTAATAATAGTAATAATAATAATAAAAATAGCACGGCTAACTTTTGTATATTTTCAGTATGAATCTAAGTTAACCATGTCTTCTAAAACAAAAATATCTACTGGAACTTTCTGTGATGAAGAAAATAGTCTGTATCTATGTTTTCCAATACAGTAGCCAGTAGTCACATATAGCTAATGAGACTGAAGAACTGAATTTTTTATTTTATTTTATTTTAATTAATTTTAATTTAAATAGCTGCATTTGGCTAATAACATAGTTGTAAAGAAAAAAGAAAACCTTGGAAAGTTAATCTTTTCTTGAGCTCCTCTAACAACATTACTGAGAAATGAATGGCTTTGTGGCTTAAAAGAATATATTCCATTTATGGTCTTTTTAAATTTTAATGTGCAAGCCACAACTGAAAAAGGCTGTTAGTTTTAAAAAGATCTAAAAGTCTCCTTAGTAGAACTTGTACTATTCTGTCGCTAATTTGTATTCAGGTTTTCAGATGTTTCTGTTCGGTAGTTTAGGTGTTTAATGAATTTTGAAACTATGAATCTAGTGATGAAATTAAAGTAATAGCTTTTCTGGCAAAGTGAAACATTTTTTTTTAGGAAGAATATCTATCAACCAAAAATGCTGAGACTTTTTGTGCCTATTTATTAAATAATTTATAATCCTTGATCATAACGTGTAGTTTTATTTCTCTCATAGAGAAAAAAATATTTTTTTCTTAATAAGTATGTGTGATGCTGAAGCATGCACTATTTTTTCTTAATAAGAATTATAGTCTCCAAACTTGTCTTTATTCTTGTACGTACGATTTTCTATTTTGAAAAGGTCCAGAATACTATTTAAACTTTGCCCTGTTGGTGAGCCCATCTTCATCGCTTTCATGACCTAGTTCATTCTTAAAACAAACTTTGCATTTTAAGCTAAAATATTTATCAAACCCCAGTCTATGTGTAGATGTCCTTTAATTCAGCAAACAGGAACATGTAAAATTAATGTCTTTCTTTAAGTGGAAAGTAAATATTTCTTAAAGGATAGGCTGATAATTACTATTCCTGTTGCTGTTTTGTATTTGTATTATTTGTGTTTTTTAATTAATTAAGATTAGAGCATCCCAGCCAGAAAACTGTAAACAAAATTGCCAGTACATAAAAGTATAGAATGTGGCATTAAATCCATAAAACTGAAAGGCACATGAGCTAAAGACCCTGGGAACCCCCATTTATTATGTGAACTGCAAGTAAAAGTATATTTGAAACAAAAGTATATTTGAAAAAATGTCTAACTGAAGTTCTTAGGTGAGTAGCAGTAGAGCAGCTCCCATAACAGTCTAGAGAGAAGGGAAGCTTCCGGCTCTTCGTATGTGGCAATCAGAGAATCAGAGGGGCTAATCTGTAGCCCAAAAGCACATTTAAAATCCTTATTTGCTTTGCTTAGATCCCAGTAAGAACCTTCACATTTAATTTTAAACAGGTTAAAAAAAAACAGTGGTAGAGAGTTATTTTAAAATAAAATATTCTGTATATGAGATCATACGATCTCTAAGATTTTCTTCAAAACTATTTAAGAAGGGGGGGAAATGGTAAACTTTTCTGGATGAACAAAATTCACTATGAATTGGTAATTATTGAAGCTGGGTGAAGGGTATATTAGAGATTCATTATACTCTTCTGTCTGCTTTTGTACATGTTGAAATACTCCATATTAATTTTTAAATGCAAGTAAATATAAATACTGAGCTAATGTAAGTATTAATATCAGTACTAATAATACTTATGAGGTAAATTTTACTTATATCACAAGTAAGCTCCTACCTATTGCTCCAGCTCCATCTCTCACCAGGCTCCCCTGAAGTCTCTGTGCTTAGGCCATGCTAACTCTTTTTGTATTATTATTATTTACTCTAATGTCTCCTTTTCTGTTTCTCACACCCCAGGACCTTTGTACATGCTCTTTTCTCATTTAGGGCCTCTCTTTTTTCCATCTCCATATCCTGTCTCCCTCCTTCACTTAAATTAACTACTGTCCTTACTTGTTCCTGAACCCAGCAATCACTCACTACCTCACTAATACATCAAACATTATTGTTGGGGATCAGACTGATTCTCGTTAAGCTCAGTACCAATCCAGAGGTCTGGTTGTTCACCTCCTGTTCGCTTGAGGCTAAAATCAAGGCATGTGCCTTTCTCAGCTTTGGGTACATCTTATGAAGATCATACCAGCTCTCACTTGCTACCCTAGTCTTCCTCCTGTGCTTCATAAATAGTCGGGGAGAAACTGGTCAGATGAGGTTTGGGATAATCTTCAGGGCGGTGTGGGGCCATGGTGGAGTGGAGAGTTCCTGCTCCACTGGACGACAGGGGTAAGAACTCTAAAAATTGCAGACATCCTATACACCGAACAAAACAAGTTTGCAGACCACACTGGGGCTGCGGGAAGTCTATAGACGTGGACAGAAACATGAGTGATTTTAGAGTGAGAAAAAAAAGAAATCTGTGTCTGTTGAACTCTCAGTGTCTCAGACTTCTATTTAGAATGTGCTTTATTATCAGCCCAAGATATTCTTTAGAATGTGAATCCCAATACCCTGCCTTAAAATGTGATCCCAAGAAATCTCTAAGAGGAACAAAATATTAGTGGAGAGAAAAGATCCATAGCTTTCATTTCAGCTTATTATGGGTTCAAGTGTAACTTAATAAAATGTCCAAACTATTCATGCCTTTCAAAATCTATTATTATTTATATTATAAATATATTTTGCCCAAATTTTAACATTCTCTATTTCTCCTTCTAATCAATCATATTAATGAAAATTAAAGACATGAGGCCTGCTCAGTGTAAAGTAACCTCAAGCTCATGTTGTTTAATTTTATAAAGCACTCATAATGAAAAAGAATAATTCAGCTAATCAAATAACAACTTCCTTTTTCCTTACCTATCTTGATTAAGGCAGCTGGTCTTCTATAATCATTCCTTCAGCCTAAGAATCCGTTCCAAGCTAGACATGGCAGTAGCAAAATGCGCTAATATGAATTCTTTAGAGCTGGGAAGATGGGGGTGCCTACCTTCTTTGTAGAAGTAGCAACTGTGCACAGCAACTCAACATTTGTAAATTAAAGTCTGTCTATGGGAAGAAACTGTGGAATACTTTTATAAAAATGAAGTTGTCTGTGTGGAATGTTTCTTAACAAACTAAGATATCTCGAAAATGAGAGAACCAGTAGCGAGACAAACATGGGCTTGAGTGGCGCCTTTACACACAGATTATCCGCAGAGGAGTGTGTTTTCTTATGCTAATTTTAAAATTAAAATTAAAGCTTGAGTTTGTCCAAAGTTGAAAATAACACATTTCTAACAATAGCACCTACTAATTAATTGTGAACTCTAATAAGATCTGACTTAATTAGGGGTGTGAATTAAAAGTTTTATGGTTACATCCATATGGAACACATGATGGTAATGGAAAACTGTTCCAAGGAATCGTAGTAATTATTTTGAAAAACAATGTAATTAGTACAAACATAGTCGAATAAAGGCATCTGAGCCAGACTTTTTCTGGGTGCATAGCTTCCCCAGTCCTGCTGTGTGACATCTCAAGGCCAGTCCAACCCATTCCCAAATATCTCAGTAAACTAGGAGTTCAGGGCTAGGATGGTCAAGAGAACCTGCAGCGTGTGCTTGTGTAAATTTTTCATTACGAGGTATGCTCCAACTCGGTGAAATTATTTGCCCTTCATTTGGAGCTTGAACAAAAGAAGAGGTAATAGCCTAGTATTTCCTAAAAATATATAACTCCCAACTCAAATCCATACTGAAAGTAATATTGCTGGTGGTTGGCTACACATCACATCTGTTTTTATATATGTGACAGGTAGGTTGAATGTCATAGTAATTTGGGGAGAAAAAAGGAGGCACTTTGTAGGCTAATAAACTGACCTCTGAAGAGAGAAAATAGAAAAGCCCCTTGAATGATTTTGTAAATATTCAAATCATTTAAATATATATCTGTGAGCTTAAGAAATTACATCTGATAGCAACAATTTGGGATTCAAGGAAGAAAACTTTTTCTCAAGTTTCTACCAAATAACTTAGCTCTTATCAAAGAACAATTTGGCATAGGGATGCCGAGGTTGACACAGTAATCAATTTAATTTTTTCTTTTCTTTTCTTTGGAATGGCGCCATTTGCTATAATGAGATGCGGCTGCCTGGAAAAAATAGAAAACTTGCTGACCACTCTGAAGCCACACACTGTGATTTTAAATTTTTATTATCGTAAAAAGTGTGACGTCGTGTCTAGGGTACAGGCTCTTAAAAAATTGAATTTGCATCAAAAGAAATGCAAAAATGTATCTGATTTACCTCTGTCTCCCTGGATAGGCCTTTTCAGCTTTTAGCTCTGTCAACCCTCCACGTGAAGTATGTCAGCAAAGCACTTTTGTTTGGGCTGTCGAGAGGAACTTCTGTCTGGGGAAGGCGGTGAGATGTGGGGGTTGTGTGTTTTTCCTGCTCACCCTAGTTTATAGGAAACCCTTTCACAGGAATGGTATTTTCCTGTAAAGTGATCAATCATCTCCCAGGCTAATCTTCGGATTACTGGCCATATACTTGGCAGTGATCAGGCAGATAAATTCCTGTCAGTCAGTTGTATGGCAATCGCTTGGGGAAACAGACGCCTCCCTGCTGGTGTGTCGTTTGTTTATATTTCTGTTTATTCAAATGATACCAATGTGACTGCTCGTCCATTAGTACGAAAGGGGCACTTTTGCTGCACCTACATGTAGTCCGTGGGCTCTGTTGCAGTCACTGGAAATCCTTGGAAACTCGTGGCTTTTGTTGTTCATACAGCATTTCTGAGTTCCTTCTTTTTTGCCTATTCTGTTCATTTTTGACCACTACGTGTGGTTTCTGATCTTCTTAATAATAGGAATTTATTCACTGTGTCCCGGGAATTTTTTCCCTATTTTGTGTTTTCTTTCCTAAAGTTTTCCCTGAGTAATTTCATTGTAAACTCTCATGACACTGGCTGAGTATATTTACATTTGCAAGAGCATTATTTAATAGACTCTGTGATTTTAAAATAAGGAGCAGCAAGGTTTAGCATCCTGTGTTGGTAGACTATCCATGAGCCCTACCTTACAGTGACCATTATAAAAAAAAAAAAAAACAATTGCATGCTACTCTAGCATAAACTAAATCGTTCAAATATCATAGCATAGCCTCACCTCACTGTAGCATCAACAAAGTTCTAGGCTTCATGATTGTAAGAGGGGATCTTACCAAACAGACCACATGCTACGCAGTATTAAATTTCTAGGAAGCCGCTACTAAGATATCAATTCATTTAACAAAACTGTCAAGAGCAGTGGTACATTACTCAGATGAATTAAATTCTCAAAGTGTTAGAATTCAAATTGCTAAAACAATTTAGGTTTCTTCGCTGCTCATCAAATATTTGGTCTGTTGAAATAACTTAAGCTGCAGTATGAGAGACAAAAGCAACTTCCTTTGGAAACTCAGACTTCCAGATTTTCTGAGCCTGGTATAATGCTCAGGATGTTAAATTCTGCAAAAGATCACATGGAGAGCAAAGCTACACTGGAAGGCTTCCCCTTGGCTCCTGGATTCCAAAGCTTTTCCTCAGGCAGCCACAGCACAAATGGAACGTTTTCTCACGTCTAGTGTGTCATGCACCCTTCCACTCTCTGAGAATGTCAATGTGGTCATGTGGGGGGGGGGGGGAGGATAGAATTTTGTGAACTATTTTATTGGTGATAAAGAGATATGCATAGAAAAAAAAAATTCTGAATTTGATGACTGGTGAGCTTAGTATCTCCCTACAGTTAGAGGATAATGGAGATAAAGGACGACCTTGAGAAATCGACCTTTGGTAAAATCCTGCCAGTTTCCTCAGCAGCACACATTTTACTTCAACTCAGAGGACGGGTTCCTCTTCAAAATGTTTATTTCCTGGCAAAAATAAGTTTAAAGGCATAAAGTTTGTGATTGTTTTTTTGTTGTGTTTTTTTTTTTTTTAAAGCACAGTATAAATGATTACAAACTGTGTAGTATTTATTTCCTTGGGGGAAACATCTGACTGATGGCCAGAACTGCGTCCTGTGGGCCTTGGTCTCCTGGGAGCTAAAAGTGTATCCGGAGCGTCACGCATCCTGCCTGCAGGAATCACCACTGGGATTGTCTGAAATTATGGCTTTCTTCTAGGTCTGTCCCTACTGGCTGTTTCTGAACCGAGCCTGTGTTCTTCCTGAACTCATAGATTTGCTCTTCTTTCCTCACCTCCAGGCGTTCACCCTAGACTCCTAACCTGTGGTCTTCTGTGCCAGAAAGTGATAGAGTTATTTCACTTGACAGTTCATGAGAGCTACTAGAACCCGCTTGGGTGCTTCCAATTTCAGGCCTCCTACCTCCTGTCTATGCTAAATCCCCAGGTTCAGTCACAGCGCGAGCCGCCTGAGCTGTGTGATGTGGACACATCTGTGGGTTCCTTTTCCATGACGTTATCGTGGAGCTAGAACCTGGTCTGCAGGTAAAGGCTCTTGTGCCACATGTAGAGAAACTCAGATTGACAGGCCGGACAGTTGGAATTAATGCACTTGTGGTAGGTAGCTGGGCCACTTGCTACTTTTGAGGCTTACTAATATCAAATCAAAGAATAGAGCAGTAAGATGAGAGGACTGTGAAAAGACATTGGAGCATGAGCATGTGCCCCTATTTTAAAGTGAGCCCAGAAGTACAGAGGGAGGCCAAAATATATATACATGGTTTAAGAAAGGAAAAAACTGTATTAAAATTGTAATACTCAATATATACCGATAACAAAAGATGAATACAAGTCACGTTTGACTTCTGCAATTACAAGAGGTGCTCAAAGTGGTTGCCATCAGTGTCCAGACACTTCTGATTACAGTAAATTACTGCTTGAGCAACGTTGAGCAAAGTGTCCACTTGTATCCATTTTTTGGCACCCCCCCCCTCCGGTACTTAATAAGCTGACTGTGATCCCTTTCCACTTATTTATCCATGTGTGAAATACAGGTTTCCCCCTGATGTCCGAAGGTATCGCATTCCTCTGAAACCTTCTGTAAGCCAAAATGGTGTAAAGGGACAAAGCAATTGCCATTGATTTATATGGAAAATTTTTTGAGAGTTCCCAGATCCAACATTCAACGCAACCTTTATTTCATTCACAAAAATTGAAACAATTATGTTCAGTTTTATTGTAAGTGTAACACTCTTGCAAACTGTCTTAGGCTTTTCGGATACCTTAGGAGGTACCTTGCTAATGGATACACAAAATACATCGAGAGGAAGCACAGATACGCACAGACACAGTTCAAAGCTATGACAGCTTGAAGCTGAGATCCAGTGTTGTTCCCAGGGAAGAATGTGGTGGGGCCACTCTCGCCGCTCCATGTGTGCTGGCTCCATAAAGGTTCTCTCCAAAATTCTCTTGATTTCTCTGAGCCAAAACAGGTACTAATGTAGGTCTTTGGTAAAAGTGAAGTGGAGTAAAGCGAACTTTTGAAAAGTGGGAAAACGCATATTTTTTCGTAATACAAATTGATTATTTTTTCTGAACCAGCTTATTGGCCAAGCATCTACACTCTGCATGAGGGTGAATCAGTCCTGTTTTGTTTTGGGGGCTTCGGGGTTGTTTTAGGTGAATCTAAATAAAAGGAAAGATTAGATTTCTTTTGTGCATATACTCGTGCTTAGAGAAGAAATAGGACTTCTCCTCTTAGATTCTGAGGCTTTCAAAGAGACATTTAAAAATAGTTTACAAATTACTGAAAACATTTCAAAATTAAATTTTCAGAAAGAAAGATGAAATGCTATTATAACCAAATTTACCGGAGAGATTAAATTCCTTAATTTGGAAATGTAAAATTTACAGCAGTTTTGACCAACAGATGCAACCAAGAAAATACAAACTAGGATATAAATAAAATTGCGTTACTTGGTTCATTGGGAAATCATGTAGAATTAGATAATGCCTGTTAAAAATTCTATTTTCCCTCCAACTTCGGGGCAGTTGGTCCAATAGGGAGGAGAACCCCCCCAAGGAAGTTAGAAATGCCCAGAACTTTTCGGAAGCGAACACAAGAAGCTGCCTCATTTCTTCCTTCTGCCTTGTCAACCAGTACAAGATGGGGCTTCAGCAAGCAGGACAATGTTCTGCAGATACGCTATTCTTTATTCTTTTTAGCCTGCCATGGTCAAGTAAGCATTTAAACATGTTTTTAAAGCTTCGTTAATATTCCACTTGAGGTAGAAAAGAACATGTGATATTCTATAAAAATTACCTGCAAATAGCCAAAAAAAAGAAAAAGAGAAACGGGGTATTTTCCATACCTAATACAGAAAGAATCCCAGTTCTTAACCAGAAAGTTTCGTGTGAGTTTAATATTAGTGAAAGTTATAGTATGTAAATCCTTAATTGCCTGAGCATTGTATAAGAAATGTGACTTGCATGAGACCTTTAAAAAATCAGATTTAAAACAAGCCTGGATTAAACAATGAATTGTTCAGAGGAGACGAAGCAATTACTTTTCAGAAACAACATATGTCCTTCTGCATGGTCTCTGGCAGAGTGTTTTCAAGTATGATTTGATCAATAACCTCACAGTAGTGGCAGATATAGAAAAAAATAAATGTTTATCACACTTGTAAACATCTGAGGCAAAGCTGAAGTATTTGCTGAAAAGACAACATCTATTCTTGAATTTCCCCATGGGTCAGATCCAGGGGGTGGGAGGAAGACATTTCTATTAGATCTGTAAGGTTGGGTATTAATGACCGAAGTACAACCAGCAATGCTTTTTTTATTATAAATATCTGTGTGTTTCCCAGCAGAGTGAAGTAAGGAGTTGTACTGAATTGTCCGAAGGGTGTTTCATTTCTATGTGGACAGATAACACAGATCTTAGCAACCAAAAGAAACTAGGAAAACTGATTTGTGGCTTCTTAAAAACATTGTACTCTTCATAAAAACATTTTTTAATTCATCTTGGGGTGATGATTGGCACACGGGTGGATCTGTAGATTCCAGCTTTTCCAGAAGAAAGGTGAATAAGTTACTGAGATTATAGGCAAAGGAGCAGATGGCTGCTGACAACGGATGTGCAGTGTTTAGAGCAACAGCCACGGAAGTTGGGGAAGATGGTCAACCTCCCTCACTTTCAGTTTGTTCTTTTATTCAGCCGTGTGCCCTCTAATTAAATAATAAATGTGTGTATGTGTCGGTGTTCTAAAACATTCTTTCCTCCTGATGCTAATTTAGAGAAGCCATGTTTTCTGATTATCTCTATAGGGAGGATAAAAAGCAGGGGAGAAAGTCACTCTTATTGTGTTGTTTTCTTTACATCCTCTGTAAAACAAAAAGAAAGGTGTACATGTAGGCATGGTGAGTCTTCTAAAACCTGGGCAAGAGAGTGCCAAGGTCACAGGCAGTTCTGAAAAGAACAGTTTGATATCCAGAAGCCTCCATGGTGAAGCAGTGAACACCTGTGTATCCTGGGCCTGCCTGCCCCAGAGACCTGGGAGAGGTGGGCTTCAACTGCAGGTCTCTGGGTGCCAAGTGTATTCCTGGAACTCTTTCCCTGGGCCTCCAGGAGGCAAAGGTGAAGTGCTCCCATCTCTGGATGTGAACGTCTGACACTGCAACTATAGGCATAAAGTGGATTTTTTTTTATGGGTTCTATTTAATACAATTGGGTCGGAGTAGACTCTCTCAAAAGCATGGAGGGAGGAGCATACTTTATGTGGGACAAAATGGTCTACAGGGAAAGAATTTGAGTTCTGTCAGCATGCTTGAAACCAGTGTAGCCTCTGGTGGCTTTGAATTAATCATTTCACTTCCACACTTCTTTACTCTGCTGTTTACTTTCATAACCCCTCCCGTGTAGAATTCTATTAAGGAATGATGATTTGAAGCTGGGAGGTCCATTCCAGTGAGTTAATCATCAAATAATACAACAACTGTGAAAAATCTGTGTAAAATATTATTAAAAGCAAGTCACTAAAAAATAAAATTTATGAGGTTAAGCACATAGAAAATCATCTTTTTATCCAAAGAATAGTACTTTGTGGATTTGAATGTGATTTAAAGGGCTGCTTACCCAAGAGAAATTAAAGAGCATATTCTACTTACAAAATGAGAAAACATGTTTTAAAACTTTAGAAATTGTGAATATTTGCAGAAATCGCAGGCCTTGTTCTTGACTGTTCCAAGTTCTTTATAGCGCTTAATCGCTGAGGTAAAAATAAGCTTTTAGCAAGAGTATCCCAACCTAGTACCAGTATGAATAATGTATCATATAGAAGGGATAATAATTTATCCCCTAATTTCAAACATCTGGGGATGGCCTCTCCATGAAGAAGTCGGAGCTATGAGAATATTAGAGAGCCTTATATTATAAAATACAGTATGAAAATGTTTATGGAATACGTCAGTGAAATAAAATCCCAAGTGTAGAGTGCTTTAGTTTAATGTGAGACTTCATGGCAAACAATCGTAGAATTCTGAGTCTCCCCATAATCTGTAACACCCATCTTTGTGTGTATTAGAAGAAACCAGGGAAGGATTTAGGATTGGGAGAATGTTTTTGAATATAGAAATATAGAAAAGTTAAATTCATCAGATAGGTGGAGCTAATAGAGATAAATATTTTAGGAATAAGTAAATACCCAAGACTAAGGAGAATGTAATGCTTCTGCGTGATCTTATACCAATAAATCCAACAATACAGAGGGATAGAGGGGGAGAGCGCAAGAAAGACAGAAAACTGCAGATAGCTACCTCGCTAGGGCAGAAGTAGGAGTCCATAAACCCTTCTGAAAGCATGAACCTGGCCTTGCCAAGACCATTCCTTAAACAGAAGGGACCCCTGCCCACTGGCCACTGTGAGCTTCTCTCTCTTCCACTGGCAAAATTCCTCTTACTGTAATTGCATTTGGGATAAAGTTTCTTGTGACACGTTCTTTGGAATAGTGCTGCAGCTGGCTGGCAGACCACAATTTCCTGTGCTTGGGAACAGACTCAGACATGAAGAACTGCAGTATCAAAATATTTATAGAGTCATATATTAGGAGATATGGTATGGAAACATTTAGGGAGAATGTCAGTAAGCTAAAATCCTGGCGATATAATCCTTGAGTTTATAAAGCAGTTTTGAAGAGATTTATTGGTGTTTGTATTTAATTAACTAGAATTACATTCATATTTTTAAAAGCCTGTCATAAACCAGAATTTATTCAGTGGCCAAGGGGAAGAGAAGCCTTAATGAATAGTTCTCTAGCTCTTTTTCATCTCTGATGTCACTGATCCTATACTATTTAATTTCCCGTTTTTCTTAATAAAGTGTGAATTAAGGATGAAACAAAAATAATTGATTTTTTTTCCTTCCTTCATGGAATATTGTTTTTGTTTTCCATGCCCCTTTGTTGGGTGTCATTTTAATTATAGGTATCATATTCTGTAGACAGATTTATGTTTTCTAATAGTCCCTAATCATTTTGATTGTTAATGCTTTTATAATCTTCCTTGGAAGAGGATTAGTGTGTTGAAAACTGGAAAGCTTGAACAGCAGCTCCTTAGCTGTCACCCTTACGAGCCTGTAGGGAAGCACAGTCCTTTTAGGAGTCTACGGTGACATACAAGTAAAGTGTGTGGATCTGTGTTTTCGTATAGCTTCATTGTTATTCTGGAAAATGTTCGAAAGTTTTCCTCATGTAAAAGCTAGACTGTCAGTTTCAGTACTGTGCCATTTATTAAATATAAGTCTTGAAAATTATCTGGTATAGAATCTTTAATGTGTAGAAGTTTATTTTCACAGATTCTAGAATTTCTCAAATACTTTCCTAAATCTTCACCTTTTGAATTGATTATAAATATTTGTGGACAATAACAGATGTAATTTTAGGTTTAGGACTTTAAAACAAAGAAGTTAGGAATGGTTTGGACCAACAATCCTGAATCAATAGCCAGTATTATAAATTGAACAAAAACGTATAGCTTATATTAAAAAGGGAGAAATGTCCCTTGTGGCATACACAAATCTACTCCAGAGTGATAAACAAGAATTCAAGGGAAAGAACACTTCTAGCAGATTTACAGGAAAGGTATCCTTACTGAGAAACGGCAGGTTGTGGTTAAGTTTCCCCAAGGGAAATTGTGGGAGCACTCTCCTTTGAGACCTGATGAAAAACTAGAAAATGCATTCCGGGGAACAGCCGTAGCCTCGTGATCTAAGTAATTAGCCCTTTGCATGGCCATTTCTCAACTCTTCCGGGCAGTAGCAACAAAAGCATCAGTTATTACATAGCTCACTCTCTCCTAATATATCTGTGTGTCTGTATTTACATATTTGTAACTGCTTTAATGAGGTGTAATTTACATATAACAAATCCACTCATTGTAAGCACACAATTCGATGAGTGATGGCAAACGTATACAGTTTTGTCACCGCCACGCCAGTCAAACTAAGGACATAGCCACACCCCCAGAAGTGTCCTCTCCCTCTGGCAATCACTGATATTTTTCCGTCACTGTAGTTTTGCCTTATTGAAAATTTCACACAAATGGAATCATACAGTAAGTGGTTTTTTGTGTCTGACTTACCTCATGTAGCATCCTGTTTATGTTCATCCACCGAACCGTATTTTCATTCTGTTTCCTCGCTAATAACTCATATTGAACTTCTAGAAACAGAATCCCAAATCAAAATCCTAACTAGAGAACTGAGCCTATTTACAGTGGGACAGAAATTGTTTAGCCACATTAAATAAAGAAAAAACAAAAAACAAACAATTATGGGAGTGGTCATCGTGCCACATATATGTGGAATTTATTTTCTATACCTTATTATTCCTCATTGGGATTTTTATTTCTTTTGTCTGCCACCTTCTAAGGTGCTTTCTAGTATGTGTATTTTTTTAATTTAAAGGAAAAATTGGTTTTGTTTTCAACATGTCATGATAATTTCGCATCTCTTACAATAATGTACTGTGCCCTGAAGTGTCATAAATGATGCCTAGCTATCAGTGGGTCACAGAATCCTTGTATGAAAAAAATAAATTAATCATCACTTAAACCTATATGTGACTGTACTATAATTTTCATTACAGATATGAATATATCTCTAGTACAAGTAAATTATCTAAGTGAATGTATCGTTTTTTGCTTCCTGGGAACATGGAAACTGCATTGAGACTGGACAGGAATTAGTTAGTTATTCTGTCGTCAGACTTTAGGTGGATCCTTTTTTTAAAAGTATCCAAGCATGTTTTCTACTTCTCTCTCTAAATTGAGTGTTTATCTGCATTTCACACCTCAAATTATTTAATTAGAAAAATAGATTGAATAGGATATAAGAAGTTGTTTTATGAGCAAAAAGTGTCCTATGTGTCTGAAACATTTCCTCCCACAAATGAAATAGACTAAGGAAGTGAGATAACTTGTTAGCTGTCACATTTAGTGATGTAATATTTAGATTATATAATTGTGCCTTTTACAAACATGTGTAAAATGTCCTGTAACACTTGAGTGGCTGCAGCTGTCATCTCATTTTTTCTGGATTAAGTTTGGTCAAGAAAGAAGCTGCCTCATTTTCTAGTTGTCATTTGCCCAGGAAGTAAAAGCAAATTGTAATGAGGGAATCACAGCAGGAGAGCCTCCTAACAAATGAGAGGCATATATTGACTGGCAGCCAGCATGCCATTTCAGTGATAAATGTATTTTTATACACTGCTGTTCAAGGTCATTCACTGTTGTCCTTGAGTGTGCAGCCATCAAAAACCATGCAGTTCACATTCAAAACAGTTCTAATAATCAGTGCAAAGATGCCTTACTAAAAAAGAAATCAGTCACTAATTTTATACAACATTTAGATAAACATTTTTACATTTTACTGTGGGTTTTTCTTGCTGTTGTTGAAAATTGACCAGAAATCAAAGAAAATATAAATTTATGAGATAATTGAGAAGTATATTTATGTAGATTTATTATAGTGTTCACAGAAGCCAAACTTGAACTTGAATTTAAACAAACCTCAGGAATTAACCCTTCTTTGTGGTTCTTCAGGTTTGATTTTTTTTTTCAATTTGAAGAATTTATAATCTAAGAATTCTAAAACAAAACTATTTTCATTTTCAAACGTGTACCATATGTTTGAAATAGATTTTTAATTAAAAATACTGAAAAGAACATTTTGCTTTAAGATCTGCCCAAATCCAAAGAAAATGTTTTCACTAACTTTTTGAACCTATTAGTTACACTTTAATAAGTACTCTGTAATTATGTGGGGAGAAAATGATCGAATTAGTCACCATTTTTAATTCAAAACTAAACCACAGTTATCTAAACATAAAATGACCAAAACCATGTAGTTACCAATTTTTTAATCTTCTTTTATAGCAAAAGGTTTAGATGTGAATCTAATATTAAATAACTGTATCTTAAAAGTTAAATTATGTGGAAAATGTGATGGTTTGGATCACACGATGTCTTTCAGCAAGTAATTTTTAAAATATTGTGGGGTTTCAAAGCCCTTCTCACAGTATGTGTTCACAGTTCACATATATTCACTGAAAATCACTAGGCCCTTCAAAGTCTGTCTTCACTCTAATTCTCCATCCACCTTTATCTTTGTACTTCATCCCCTTCACCAAAATCCTGATCATTCTGAAGGTTCTTCAGTTCTTCTCACAAGGTCCACTCTCTCTTTGCTGTAGGCCGTTGATTATATTACACCCTCTGCATGGAACACGCTTTCAGTCTTGCTGTCCCCCACTTCACCCCGACATACACACACACAAACACACACACACACCACCACCACCACCATCACCTAATTACTCATGGTTATTACCCAGAAAATCTCCAAGGTTTCCTACAGTCACTCCATAATTGACTTCTACCTAAAGGTGTATGCATAGGGGCAAGTAAATTAGTGGCTCCCTGACTTGAGCTTAGAACTTTGGGTAAATCCAGTGTCTAGGGGTTCAAGACAGGTAACCTCATACTTTTCTCGGGCATCTCACATATATTTCTACTGGCCTAGTCACACATATATACCCCCCATATATCTAAAGACGTCAGAACTTGTGAGTTTCTGGTGTCTCCAGTAGATCATTAGCTCCCAGTGTCTGACTTGGACCTGAAAATCCTTTCCCCCCATGAAAACTGTTAGACTTAGTGCTTAGAAGACTGAGCTGGCACTAAATTCTGAAACATTAAGAATTCTCTATAGGCTTTTGAAAGCTGACCTAGAAATCTGACTGCTCTTCGTGGCATGGTTTCTGTGGATAAATGGGGTCAGAGTTCCAAAGAACTGAATTCCAAACAAATTTAGGACCTCTTATTTGATGACCATCTTTATGGAAACACTGCAACACTCTGCAGGTGAAAGTGTCGCTGGCACGTGATCCTAAGAAAAATTAGCCGTTTGCATGTGGAGTGGCATTGTGACACAGTGACACAGTCTGTCATGAATATACAGAACTACAAATATTAATAGAATGATTTCTTATTTCTTATATGTAATGTAAACTTAATTATCAAGAATTTAAGAAACGAAAACGTTCTTACAGTATCGGTCCTTTTTAACCTCACATGCTTCATTTGCCTTTCTGTTGGCTCTGATTTGGGCTCTGACTTTTTTCCATGTGTATAGCAGGAAGTATGAACCAGAATTCTCATTAAATTTTAAACTTGCCAGAGATCCACAAAGGGTACCTTCTGTTCCGTATTAACTCGTACTCAAACCTTGAGTGTGAAGATTGCAATGGTTTTAAGGAGTACTCTTAGGTTTACTGGTTGTTTGCTTTGTAGTTTAAGTTCCTTGTTAAAGCAGTTCTAAACTCAGACACCTGAATAATGATACATTTAAAATTTGTAAATGCAAATAGTTGACAGTTCTGCAGCAGGCATTCTTAATGTACAGTGCTCTATCTAAACATTAATCTCTTTTGAGTGTTAAAGGAAAACGTTGACCATAAAACGGGTATTGTAATATTATTTTTAAAAAAATGTTTCTTCAGCTACAGTATTTCCTTTCAAAAGAACCCTCTCCTTTAAAAGAGCACACCTGCCTTTTATTGTTTTACAAAAATGGTTAGTGAGTCTGTCATTTCCAAGCTATACAAACAACTAAATAGGTGATAAATAATGTTTTTTTAAGCAGAAGCAGATTTGGGGGGGAGCATACACTTACCGTAGTATGCACAGTTTTAATTTTAACATTTACAATGATCTGACCAGTATGAGTCTCATCTCTGAAAAAAACATTTTTATTAAAAAAAAAAATGAAATAGTGCAGAAGAGTACTAAATTGTTCCTACTAGGAAAAACTGATAAACTGTATGATTTCAAAGACGCACTCATACAAATTCTGGAAGGATGTATGCCAGATGGCTCATGGTGGTTTTTCTAAGGCATGGAATTTGATGAATAAGAATAGTTGGATAGAGTTTCCAGTTTTATTAAAGGTACTTCAAAAAGTGGTGGCATTATAGGTAATTTTTGGTTTCCTTTTTTGTGTTAGTCTCTGTATTTTAAAAAACACACACACAAAAACCTTCCTATATAAAAATCATGCTTCTGGTAAAAATCGCTTTTGCTAATACAAAGCTCATATCTACACTCTAATAGGCCTTCAGAAATGTGTCCAGAGTACCTTTTTATACACATACTCCTGAAAGGAAATTATTATTTTAAACGGAAGGCTTTTGTTTGAGTTTTACATGCTTTTGCACAAAAGTGAATAAAATTAACGTGCATAGTATTAAGTATGCTCTTAACAGTATCTGTAGTAAGCCATAGAATGCTATTTTAAGACTCTCATCTGTGGTTACATACAAGATAGCAATTATAACCAGGTTACTAACGAAGTGCCTTCTGAGTTCTAAACAAACACAAGCTTCAAAGGATTCATGTTTTCTTGGGAAGGACATAAATTAAAACATCAAAGCAGTTTGTTTCCCTCAAGGGTCATAGTTATTTGGATCGCTTGTCAGTGCTAGAGTGCAACAAGTGGGCCAGTGTTATTGATTTCCATGTGTTACCAAAACATTTTCCATTGACAGATATTAATTGCTTATTAAGTGCTAAAGAGTTTGATGGTCCAAATATTGAATTTTATAATGAATTGGCCTTTTAGTTTTGCTTATCGTTAGGCAGTATGATTGCATTAAGGATACAAAGATTTAAGCCAGCCTATCTCCTACTCTACGAATATCAAGTAGATATTCCTGTAGAGTTGAATCTCAGCGATAGTCTATTTAATTCATTTTCCTTTAGATTTAAGTGAATTCTCTTTGACCAAACTATAGGGAATGCTTGTTTAAATACGCATTGTATGACTATAATTAGTAAAGTATCCAGTATATCTTAACATTGATTCAAATTTATGAATCTACTGAATCATTGAAATTTCTGTCAGAACAAAATTGGTAATTGTGATCATTGATCTGAGTTTTTCTATAGCATTCATTTGCTTAAACTACTCTTCCTTTTATTTTTGAAAAGGATTTATATATCAAAGTGAGCTACCAAATACATATGTGTGTATATATGTGTACATACACATACACAAATACACATGAGTTCCATTTTAATTTCTTTTTGTTGTCTTTCCTAACTTTTAAGGGCATGGCTTTTTTTGTCTCTTTATAATTACATTCAGAGAAATCTTAAGTATATTGTATAATGACCTTCCTAAAATATCGAAATTTGAAGATAACTGATGAAATTTAAGCAAATTTAAAATTAGAGATATTAGACTGTCAGTTTTGGCAGTTGATTATTGTCAGTCGTTTAGAATTATAAATCTAATTCTAATTCAAATATATGTTTATGATCCTAGAAATTTGACTTTTTCATAATTTATTTCCTGATCTCAAATAATTACTGCTTGATAAAGGGTTATTATTTAAAAGATAAAATATTATCAAACTTCAAAGCAACTTTGTCAGGTATTAACTACAGTGATCCATCACAAAATTCTCTCCCCTAAAAAGGGATTTCCACGTTAGGAGCAACATTGAAATCTTTTACTTAAAAATAAAAGTATTAGCTAAAAACTGAGCTTTCAAATATGCAATTTTTAAAATAGACCCAGCTCTTTCTTTCCTATCCACCCCTTACCCTGGTCATGTCCTGTGTTGTTTTCATCCTCATCCTTTTGGTCTTTTCACTCGGTCTGCTGGGTTATCTCAGCCACCTCCACTCGTCACTCGTTTAACAAATGTTCATGGGGAGACGTCTGCACCAGAAACAAGTGAGAGCAGGATGTATGCCTTCAACATCTGTCTGTGTGCTAACAGCTCCCAGATCTGTCTCCCCTTGCCTACGCCTGTTCCTGAGCTCCAAAGCCATCTTTCTCTCATTCTGGCATATTTCTACCTCCTCAGGTGCTCTACCTTAATATCTACTTGTCCCAAACGAAGCTCCTTATTTCCCTTGACGACTTCCCGCTTCGCCCTCTTCTCCCCTAAAAGCATTTTCTTTCTCGTGTGCCCCCCTGTCCTGGTCACAGCGTCGCCACCTGCCAGGTTGCCCTCTCTTTCCTGTCCACAGGCAGTTCCTCATTCAGCTCCTAATTTATCTACTACCTTTGCCTGCCTCCCATCCAGACCTTTTTTTTTAAATCCCCCGAGTTTTTCTCTCCTCCTCTCTCTGCCAGAATTTTCTTAAAACTGGGCTTATCTGACCATTCTCCAATTTAAAAACTCTAGAAAACTCCCTATTGCCTATGAACTAAGTCCAAATTTCTTAGCACGACAGAAAGCCTGGGCATCGCGGCCTTTTTGCGTCCCCCCCACACCCTGGCTCTCCCCACCTCCCTCTGCCTGCTGGCACTTCCCCTGACAATGCCACAGGCGTGCTTACTGGTTTCCGGCCCTCTCTGCCATCCTCACTCTCACGTGCTTGCTTCCACGTGTCCGTCTAGATCTAGGCCTTTTCACTTCCTGTCCTTCTAGCCAACTTCTGCTCATCCTTTAAAGCTCACCTCAACTACCACCTTCTCTCTGTACCTTGTTCTGACATCGCCTACCGCTGTACAGAGCTTACTGCTTATTTTTCTGTGTTTTTGTGGCACCTTGTGCACATTTCTGTTATACCTTCTATTTCATTGCACAGGATCCTTACTACCAACCTGTCCCTCCCCCTCCTATTCACTGGCCGGGGTCATATCTCTCTGTGTACTCTGATATCTAACACTGGGCCTGGAACCCAATAAGCTCCCAATAAACCTTTTTAAGTACATCCGTGCTAAAAATATTTAATCCCGTGATGTTGGCAAGATAGATATTACCCTTATTCTACAGATAAGCAAATTAATGTCTCAGAAAATTTTGCTCTTTCGTAAAACTACAGGACAAATTTTAATCTACGAGGTAAGTATGAGATAGTCTAAGAATAAGTCAGAGGACTGACAAAGTAATATCAGTGTTCTTTTGCCACAGTAATTGTTCTGGAATATTTATTTGCAAATGCAATTGCTGTGTGAAAAAAAGGTCTACATAAACTATTGTATTGTTTTAGTACTATTTTACTATTAAAGAAAAATTTAAATATTACATCTAAGTTAGGGTAATTTTATATTTTTATAACTTAGCTTTTTTGACTTAAGAAATTGATCTTGTAATATAGGATAACACTAAATTATGTTCCAGACTAATCGGGTTTTCTGTTTTAATAAGTTGATGAGCCATAGAAGTGTAAAATTCTAGAATCTTTATTATGTATTAGTGTATATACTCTATCATTCTCCAAAATAAATATGAGCCAAAAGATACGGTAATATATTGGTTAATATATGTATGGTTTTAAATTTTTTGTAATTCGTAATTGTCTTTAACAGTTTCAAGTCAGTTCTTTTTTTGAAATGTTGAAGATGTCAAATCCTTTTGAAATGTGTTTTTGAAAAATACAATTCTGTAGCTTTAGTACTATCTAGATAAGACAATTTTATGTCACCAGGCACCATCCCAGGCAAAATAGAAGTTGGAGGGAATGTGTGTGAAGGCCCTGTCCTACTGCTCTGGCCAAAAGCCATGTTCTGTTAACCTTAACCCACATCAGAACCACAAAGATAAAATGTATATGTATGGGGGGAGGGGGTACCAAAAAAATGTATACACATTTTAAGAGATGTTATCTGTGCTCAAGCAGTAGTTTGCCATAATCAGAAGTGTCTGGATGCTGATGGCAACCACTTTGAGCACCTCTTGTAATGGCAGAAGTCAAACGTGACTTGTATTCATCTTTTGTTATCGGTTTATATTGAATATTACAATTTTAATAGTTTTTTTCCTTTCTTAAAATGTGCATATTTTTTTTGGCACCGTGTGTGTGTGTGTGTGTGTGTGTGTGTGTATGTATTCACGGGAAGTGGAATACCACATATGGAATATGGTCAGTGGAATTGGAACAGCTATATTAGATGTCAGAGGGGTAGTAGATTTGGGGGGGGGGTTATCACTTTGTGAGGGTTGTACATATCTCACCATTACATTGTTTTGTACACCTGAAACTAAAATTAAAAATAAAAACCCACAAAGATGCTGCATTCCCTCGCTTCCTATGGACACATGTCCGCGGAAGGTCTGCTGTGGAAGGCCCTGCACAGTTTGGAGAGGGAGCAGAGACAAGCCAGATCCTGTGCCTGAGGAACTCCAAGTGGAAGCAATTGGGGTTTACTTCTGGGGCTCAGTGTTTACTACCTTTAGCAGTGCTTTCTCCTGCATTCTTTGAAAAATTACAGGACCATTTTATGTTAGTTCCATTCTGAAGAATGCATTGAATGTTTACAACAGAATTTTCACGATCTGAGAATACAAAAGCAAAAATGTGTGCACTTTCCAACTTCCAGCATGGGTTTGAATAGATTTATATTAGCAGTACTGATGAAAACATGTGTAGCGTTAGGTCTGCCCAAATCTGAATGAAACATTTTCTGTAACTTTTTAAGCATGTTTGAGTTATACTTTAATGAATGTTTATAATTATATGAATCTTATGTAACAATTTATTCACTATCCTTTTGTTTAAAACTGAACCACGTTTATCTAAGTCACATTAGCATTCAGTGTTTGAATTAGTCATATCTTTAATATGTCATATCCATGAATTAGTCATATCTTTAATATGACTAATTATTCTTAAATGTTGAATTATATGAAAAATGTTATGGTTTGAATTTTGTCTTTAGCTAGATTTTTTTTCTTATGTTGCCATTATTTAGCTTTAGACTCTCACAATACTAAAAGCATCAACCAAAATGAAAGTAGATGGTAAACGTACTCCTAAAACTCTAGTACTGCAGAGAGCTCAGCTTCTCTTATCGGCTGTGCCGTCCTGCCGTGTAAGCACAGAGCCTCAAGAATACTACTATTCTTGTATAAGCCAAAAATTGGTGGCAATCATATTTTGAAATAATTGGAAGTTTGCAGTGTTTGGGATTTTTGGCAAACAAAATTTTTGAAGTATAACTCAATAAAAGCGATCATTTCAACATGCAAAGAAAGGACCTATCAATTATGTATAATTTAATTGAGTATTTTGTAGTTACTTCGTCCTGAAAATATTTGACCTAGTAAAGCAGAAGGGTTGGGGGGGAGGGGTTCAACTCCTGATTATCTGCAACAAAAAAAGGAAAAAGAAGGACTCACTCATTACTAGGTGAGACTTGCAGAAAATTTATTCTTTGAATCTGGAAAAGTTCCTCAGTTGACTAGAAGGGGAAACATTCCTAAAACCAGTATATATGTTTAACAGAGGTTGCCATTATGATGACTATACCAGTTTAAGATTGGAAAACAACTATTGATTTAAATGCTTATTCTCCATTTGTTCATTCGTAGACCTTTTTAAAATTAATTTTAATAATTTATAATTGATATTAGTGAAAATAAAAGCCCCAACATAATAAAAATCTGAAATTATTACTAATGCCTAAATTACAATCGTGAAACGACCTTGACTATTAATGTTGATTCTGACTAGTCCTGGAGAAAGTTGTGTGTCTTTGTGTAAAAGTGCCTGGTGACGTACAATCCTCCACAAAAGAAACTTCAAAACCTCTTGCTGGTTCCTAAGGATTCCCAATATGTAGATATTAAAAAACTCCTTTAATTCGTCACTGTCGGTTTATCCCCAAATGACATTTAAGTAACTTTCAGGAACTGAAAATAGGGAATAAATGCTACAGCTATTTTTAAGGAATAAAGAAAATCTGTTTACTTGAGGCCTTATATTTTATAATAAAACTTAAGATAGCTCACTTTATTATATTTATCCTTAAATCTATTTTCCATTAAGATGTTAAAATGATACCAAATCTACTTGGTTTTTGCCCCGAATGTGTATTCTTTTCAATTAGATAGCAATAGAAAGTAATTCATTGGATAGTTCCAATATTCCTTGGACTGAAAAATGCCGCAATGGGTTGACTCTATAACATAAAGTTGGCATAATGTGAATAAAAAGCATCACCTTGGCCCTCCATCAAGAAAAGAAATTATAGAGATAAACAACCCATTTTCAGACCTCAAATCTCTGTTCAAAATCATCGTAGAATTGCCCGAGGGCTGCATCGAGGCTCTGTGCTTACACGGCAGGACAGCACAGCCGATAAGAGAAGCTGAGCTCTCTGCAGTACTAGAGTTTTAGGAGTACGTTTACCATCTACTTTCATTTTGGTCGATGATTTTAGTTTCTGTATTTTGTGTCCCAAATGAGAAAGAGCCAGTCCCCTAATTTTGTAATTATCCTTTCCTCAGGAAGTACTTATTTATTGTAGGTAGGTATTGCCTCTTAGGGGCACAGATAAGCTAGTGGGAGGGTGAAAAGCTGACGAGAGAGGTGGGGCCACCACCCTCCTGTGGCCTAGGTGTGTGGGGGAGCCGAAATGTCCATCTTCCTCCTTCCCAGCTGATGAGAAGGCCAGGGCAGCCTCTAATCCTTAAGCCTCTGTTTTAAGGGGTTTAAACTACTGGAGCTGGATCAAGGAGAAGAGTTCTCCTACATCTACCATCATTGCAGTGGGATGGGGGACCCTGCCTCTCCCCACGGGTGTGTAGGACTGCTGGGTGAGCGAGCTCCCTAGGGAGACCAGGCCTCCTCTGTGCCAAACAGGGCTGACTGTCATTCCGCCATCCTCCCAGGGAGGGAGGGAGGGCAGGACATTTGTGGGCCTGACCACATCAGGAAGTGAAGGGATGTTGGACCATTCCAGGAGTCTTCCACTGGACCTGCCCTGAATATGGAAGCCACTCCAGGGTCACCTAGGCTCGGGAGTATAGGGGTTCTGTACGGCCCCTGGTACGTGGGGAATGGGGCGGACACGTCCCCCCAAGGCCCAGCTCCTCCAGGGCCTTGTTCTCCAGCCGCTGCTGCCTCTGCCTGGGCTGAGGCTGTGCCCAGCCCCCGAGCACCACCAGGCATCCCCAAATCTTCATTGTTTCGCCCGGGAAAGTCGTGTAGTAGTGTTGGTGTATAATGTACATAAGTGCCAGTTACACGAAAATCCAGTGTGTGCAAGCTGAAGATTGGCAGTGTGTAGTTTCATTTGATAGGATATTCTGTGAGGTAATGGACTGGAGCCAGACGGCCTGGATTCCAGTCAAAACGAGTTACTCCACCTCCACATGCCTCCGTTTCCTCATATGTAACTTAGGGGATAATATATTCATAGTATTCTTACGTCATGGAGTTAATGTGTTAGGATTAAGACGTTTCTGTGAAAGTGCTCATGTGAAAGTAACAACCGACACGTCACAGGTACTGCAAACGTTTCCTTACACCCTTAGGACTCCCTGCAGTGCCTCCCACAGTAAGACACACTTATATAGCTTTTGGTATATAGTTTTACATTTTATTGGATTGATGACCAATGCTGTTTTGCAGTTGGTCTTTGATAAACCCAATTTTTTTTGTTTTAAATGAAAGTATGAAGTGATGTGATTCATTTTGATCAGTGACCACAAGGATGAGACAGAAACATTCTCTTAAGCACCCATGTGATATGATGTACAACTGGAGAAGGAGACAAAGAAATCGGCTCCACAGGCAGTAGTTGAATGGGAGTGTACTTTTAAGTGGACATGAGCAGCCAGAATGCAAAATCAGTACAAAGTTTGGGAAAGTGGCCCACACGAGGACCGAGAGCGGGCACTGGTCACCGGGGTTTTGTTGGTAGAGGCCGCTCAGGATTTCAACACAACCAAGACTGTCTGCTGGGCTCAGATGCCCACACCTGGTCTCCTGGAGGTAATGGGGGGCATTCTGAATGCCCGCCATCTGCATGCCAACGGCTTCTCCAGCTTCTCTTCCTCTGGGAGTTCTAGTACATTCTCTTCTAACAGTATCATCAGCCACATAGCAGTTTTCTGATAAAGCATAACGTTAGCCTTTCTGCGGAGTGCTGTGCAAAACTAACTACATGCAGCTGCCTGTTGCAGTCCACTTGGAAATTCCACGTTTTGAGACGTGGTTGAATAAGGTAACCTTTAAGACACCATCCAACTCTTAAGATGTCATGATTTGAAAGCTTGGAGAACATTTAAGGAAAAGCCAGAGAAATGATTTAAAAAGTTGGAAAATGAGACCCGAAAGGAAAGGTTATAGTCGCTGGGATTTTGTTGTTGTTGTTTTAATCCTGAAAATAAAAAATAAGTAAAAAGGGGGCCAAGTTGCTATAAGAGACATCAAATCTGTAGAGGTAGAGTCTTGCTAAGATGGGTGACCAGCCGTTGGTCTCCATCTCTGCTGAGGCTAGAACAAGAGGAAGCAGGCTGAAACTGTAGCATTTGGGATTTAGAGTTGATATAAGGAAAAATTTTGTGACAGCACACATTGTTAAATGCAGGGAAAGTAAGGTTTTGGAATCTTCCCTAGAGATAGTGTAAAGAATAGATTTTCATCTATCCTTCTGCTTCAAGGTCACCCTGCCCACATACAGAAAAGAATGGGTGACCTTTCAAGGTTCTTGGCAATGTCATACGGCCTTAAGAGCCCATGCACAAAAGGGCTGCAAAAGGCTTAGTTCCGAGTGAGAATTAAATTTTACTTGAGCCTTCTCATCGGCCACAGATGAGACTGTCTTTTTTTTAATGTCATTATCATCTGCCTAAATTATTTATTGAATCTATCATTTCTTTCTTTGAGCAGCTAAACGTTAAATATATAATAAAATTTTTACAAATTGGTTGCTTCGGAGAAAAGAAAGAGGGTGTTTTTTTCCTTGAAAGTAATTAATTCTTAACTTTTCAACTCTTTTAAAATGGCTTTTTTTTTTTTTTTTTTTGATGAGTCTTTCCCTTGCTAACAAACAAAGCTGTCAATCAGAGCAATGTCTTTGTCTTCTCTCTGCCTTGAGCAGTTACCTCCCTGCCAGTCAGCTCTGAAATCTGTGGCCTCCTTCCTATATTGGGATGTTGGAAAGGCCTGGTCCTCCCTCCTTCTCTGCCCTTTTCTGACTTTGGTGCAATCCGCAAGAGACACCAAAAGTATGGCTGGTGCTTCTGGTACAGAGGTGAGCGCACCCTGGACCTCAGTTGGCATCATCTGTTATCCCGAAGAGGGACCAACACTAGGAAAACAGAGGTACCTGTAGGTCTTTGGTATTACCTCCCTTCTCTTTTGGGGACTCAGCCTCACTTCCTAGACACTTACTTCTCTGAATATCTGGCCCATCTCCAACCTATTTCCTGCCTCTATACGCAGATGGACATTTCATTCAGGCTCGCCCTCCATTGCAACTGCCTACCCTATCCCAGACCAGCCATGCTGCTCCCCAGAGGCCTGCGAACGGGGAGGCAGCCTTCCTCCCGGCCCATATAGACCTTGGACTGTGACTCTTCAGTCCACGTTCTTCTATCTGTCAGTTTATTTTAGCAAATGTTACACAAAATACGTGGGTCAGTACTTAATAAACCTTTTCCTTGTGGTGGGATTTATGATAGCAGAATTTTACCTACTTTTGGAAATCGTCACAATTTATGTTCAAAGGAGGAAAATGCTTTTGTTTGGATGGGTTTTTTCCCCCTCCCCTTTAAAAAAGTGATGAGACCTGCAAATAAATATGAAATGCTTTCCTTGATCTCATTTAGTTTTTAAAGTGGGTGTAATAGCGTCCCACTTTTTGGTTTTAATTCTCAAATTGGTCATCTGGAAGCTGAATATCAAGAACTCCAGGAAGAGAGAGAGGACAGGAAGAGCAGTTTTAAAGAGAATATTCTAGGCAGTTACAACTTCTGTGGACGCCAACTAAATCGTTTTAGAAATCCGTGTCTCTCCTTCTCTGTGCAACAGGGCTCATTATATTTCTTTGCAGAGCACGTGGAAAGTGCCCGTTAAAAACTGTTGCTAAGTGCGAGTGTTGCTCATTCTTAATCCTGCCTCTCGCATCCTTTTCTTTCCTAAGAAAAAAGGAGGCGTGGGTGTTTAACAATTCAACACTGTCTCCTGCCAGGGATAATTACTTGATTTCTTTTATTGTCCATAGCACTTCTTGAATTAGATTAATTTCTTCATCTTCCATTTCTGTCTGTTCAAGACAGCGATTTCTTTGACTGAAAATATAATAAATAAGACATGATACTCATTCGCATGTAAAAAGTAGACCAAACCTCCTTTGATTTCAAAACCTGTTATTTTGGAAAATGTTTTTTACCGTTTAGCATTGAAGGTCCCTACCGTTGGGTTTGCCCCATCACAAAGCACTTGCAAGTTGGCTGTGATCCCCACACAGCTGCATCTCTAATGCCAAAATAGAGGTTAAAGTCAGTTCAGGTGGTGCCTGCACAGATCTTAGAAGTTCAGAGATTCTGAACAAAAGACAATGGCAACATTTCCATTACACTGAGGGCTGAAGCACCTCTTAGGCTGAGATTGTAATGAGCTCACCAGATGTACCGAACCATTTAAAACAGCGAGCTTCTCTGAGCTACCATGAGTGGTACTTGCTTTCTTATAAGACAACAGGTCTTGTGGCTGACACTGCCGTCGGTACTCAGTGGGATTTCTCTGTGTTTCTTCAAAAGGGCCCTGCGGGGTACCTCGCGATATGGGATGGTGGGGGGGGGTGTGTGGATGTGTTCTGATCTAAAGTGTAGTTCCCCCTTTGTCTCAAATAGACTTTAATAAACTAACAAATTAAGCCCAGTGTCTAACCGGACCTCAACAACAACAAAGGAAAACAGGACAAGGATTAGTGAAATGAGTAGAAAGTATTTATTATCAGACACACAGAATGAACATAAATTTAATTCTGCGTTTTTCCTGGCAGTAAAGCAAGCACATGTTAGATTCTGTCATTATTGTTACATGATAAAAGAAAGCAACAAAATGTATCTGGAAAGATAAACATTTTCCTGGCAGAAAATTCCAAGATGAACTTAATTCACAGGATCTTCTTTTGGACGTTAGATAACATAATGACACAGAAGTACGTATTCAAGTGGATGTTTTAAATGCCAGCCCTCTATAAAATAGGAAGACATAATATGAAACATTTCATGAAGACTTTTCTGAAGGAGCCCCCTGTGTCTGGTTTTCTGCCTTTGCAACAGGGCTAACTTAGCGAGCCTCGCAGAGAGGTAGGTCAGTGTGGGCGTTGGGTTGGTACCTCCTCCAGACCTGCTGGTTTCTAGCCAACACTGTGTTGCATTCTCTTACTGTCTGAAGCACATTCTGGCTGCTGATAAGGAGGGATGCTAATCTGAAGGAGGCAGGCTTAGCATTTTGTTTTGAGATTTAGGGAAGGAGGATCAGTCCACCCCTACACAGAGCTGGGCTTTGGGGGGCTCGCAAGAAGGGCCAGCCATTCTTAGAGGTACTTGCAGTCTGCTCACACTTTTCGATGCAAACTGGGACCCCAGGGCATGGAAGAAACTATTTTTGAATCAAATATTTTTAATGGAAGGGTTGCATTAAGTACCATGAGGGACCAGACAGGAAATAAAGGAAGCAGGCAACTAGTGTTACATACACAGGTCCCCCTTTGTGTGGAAGGGCCACTTTCGCTCAGCTCTGACTGATCTCGCCATGTGTGAACAAAGGCCCAGGGTTGCCAGAACCTCCGGTTTCAGGAGAGGCTAGAAATCTTGGTTTTATATGGTATCTGATGAATTTGAATACAGGCTCAGGAAATATTTTTTAAAAATATTTCACAGGCTAAACATAACACATCTACAACCAGGTTTCATCTTAAGGGTCTTCAGTCTGCAACCTCTGTTATAAAGGAGGACCTTACTAGTCAATTGTCTTACCCATAAATTAGCCTCAACGTGGTCCAGTAGAATTTCAAATTTTTAGCATAACTGAATCTTGATTTTAAAAAAACAATTAAAGCTGCTTTCCCAATGAGCTCATTAAACTAACCTAGTAATTGAGAGTAGTCCGTTTTTTTTCTTTTATCTGGTTACGTTTTTCTCTTTTTCTGCACCTACAATAATTTTCATTTTAATATAGATGGTGTTAAGTTGGTTTCTTGCAATAATTATTCAGCATGCTCACCCTGTTGCCTAATTTAGCACCACATTTGTGGGCTAGTACCATGGACAGTTACCACAGCTGTTCAATAAAATGCCACAGTCTGAACTCTGTTTCTGGACCACCTAGTAGTATGTTAGCTGAGGCTGATTCTGGCCTATATAATTAGGGCTTTTGTGTGTGTGTGTTTCACTAAATGGTATACTCAGGTAATTGAGTTATATGATTGTTTACATTTGTCTGGTCATTTTTTTCCAGCTTTACTGAGATATTATTGACATATAACTTTGTGTAAGTTTAAGGTGATTTGATACACTTACATGTTATAAAACAGTTGCCCCCATAGCATTAGCTAATACCTCCATCCAGCAGTCACTGTGTGCGTGTGTGTGTGTGTGTGTGTGTGTGTGTGTGTGTGTGTTAAGAACATTTAAGATCTCCTTGCTTAGCAACTTTCAAGTACATATGTCTGGTCATCTGTAAGTAAGGAGGAGTGACACAAATATTAATAGTATTTATTCAATTTTTACTCGGTGCCATGCATTGTTCACAGTGATATAGATAGATAGGTATTAATAGACAGACAGACAGACAGACAGATATAACCTCGTGCAATTGTTATAAAGCTCTACTTGTCATCATCACCATCACCATCATCATCATCAGTCCTACTTTATAGACCTGGGTACGCTAAGGTTAAGTAACTTAAATACCTTGCTCGAGGTCCCACAGTCAGTAGTAGAGGAGCCTACATGCAGCCAGGCAGTCTCCTGACTCAGCCGTGTTCTCCGCCAGCCCCAAAGCCCAGTGCTATCCCAGTGTAACATGTTCCTCTGTTGAAAAACAGGCATTATTTTGGATCCCACAGTGCCTTGAAAGTCTAATGACAGGAAAGAACGGGATCCACAGAGCGCTGAGGAACGTGCTCGTACTCCGTCCTTCTCTCCTCCTCCCTCCCTTCCTCATTGTATCCACACAGATATGAATTATGAGCGGGGTGTTATCTTACAGAAATGTATAACCTGTATGGCTCTGAATCACATAATGTGCGTGAGGCTCCCACCGAGACTCAAGCTTCACAATTCTTCATCAAAAAATAACAGATGGGGGGGTGGTCGGTTAGCTCAGTCGGTTAGAGCGTGGTGCTAACTAATAACACCAGGGTTGCCGGGTCAATCCCTGAATGGGCCACTGTGAGCTGTGCCCTCCTCAGATAGATAGATAGATAGATAGATAGATAGATAGATAGATAGATAGATAGATAGATAGATTAGATAGATTAGATTAGATAGATTAGATTAGATAGATAGATTAGATAGATAGATAGATAGATAGATAGATAGATAGATAGATAGATAGATAGATAGATAGATAGATAACAGATGGAAACAAACCTTACTGGCAGTGTCCTGGTTTACGGGAACACATGTCCCCATTTCTGTCTTGACAAAGGGAGGAGACCAACCTACAGCTTGTAAGCAGACTGAATATTGATTAATGTAGTAGAGGGATGGTCCTTATTAGTTGAGTGTAGGGACATTTGGTCTTTAATACTTGAGTGTAGGGACATTAATACAGTATTATACTAATTTGCTTAGTATCCCAATGTTTTTGATAACTTAATATCATTAAACTTGAGTATATTTTTTATTAGTAAAGATCTATTATCAAAGACCTAGCCTAAAATACAACTTCATTTGTTTAATTCATGGTTAAATCAATGAGAGCTATTTGACGCTATTTGGCAAAGTCTCCAAATTATCTTGTTAACTTGTTTGTAATAGCGTTTTGATTTATATGTGTGCTCAAACCTACAACACATGTGTATATGCATGCATGTTTACTAATTGCAGCCATATGCATTTAAACACAGTGTTATTGGTGGGAAATGAAGTATAAAGCATGAAAAATGTATAATTATTAAGGGGTTGAAATTATAGTTTTTAACTCCTCCCAGAACAGACCTGTTACAACTTTGGTTGTTTTTAATTTCAGATGAGTGAGGTTCCTGGGTAGATTTGGTGATCCGTTTCTTAACCTTCCTAATTAATTGTGAAATTCTTCCCTCTAATGGGCATCAATGAATTACCGTAGTGGTTTGTCCATTAATATGTCTATGCTTTCCCTTGGACTCACGCTGTCTGCCCAACTCAGAGACAGGCAGATTCCGCAGAGCAAGACTGAAGTCCTTGGGTAAACCAGTGAGAGAACTCTGGTTGCTTCCCCAATTTTTCTAACCTGATTTTATAAATAAAATGAAGATCATAACAGCCTGTAATATCCATGACATAGCTTGTTCAACACTGAATGCATTTGCACGTCTGTGTGTCCTAGTTCTGGGGCGTGCATGTAATTAATGACTCTGAATTTTATTTTAGACAATCCATGGACACAAGGGACCAATCACTGCAGTGGCCTTCGCTCCTGATGGACGATACCTTGCCACCTACTCCAACACCGATAGCCACATTTCTTTCTGGCAGGTAAGTGTCGGTGCTACAGGGTCTTGAAGTACATGGATGTTGGGCTTTTGCTGGGAAAGCCTTCCTGTTGACCATGCCAGCCTTCTCTCTTCTTTCAACAAATACCAAGTATTCATTGCTTGCTAATCATGTGCTGCTCAATGCTAGCCAGTGGGGTAGACTGAGAAGACGTTTAGCAACCTGGAAAGGGTGGGGGCACTGCTCTCACAGAACTTTCCATCTGAGGGAGACACAGGTAAATAACGCAAGTAATTACAGTACAGAAGGGAACCTGAGAATAGGTGGTGGGATGGCTTCACAGAGGAAGTGACATCTAAGCTGAGACACGAGGCTGAGGAAGAGCAGGGAGGAGTGGGCATTTTGGGAGAGGGAGCAGCCATCCCGTGGGAAGCAAGGGCATGGTGTGTGTGAGGGCTTGGCCTGAAAGGAGTCAGGCAGGAGGGCGCCGTGCTCGGGCTGTGCATTTACACACGGTGCTCAGGCAACTCCAACAAGGGGTTGGGAAAAAGGCAGCCTGTGTCCCGTTTATATTGTCTCAGTTTTGTTTGCATTCTGAATTTCCCACATTACGCTCTTCACTCCCAAACCATCAAAACATTTTTAAAACTCCAAGTGTCATTGACTGGCAGTTCATGACAATGCCTGTGTTTGACTCTGGTTAAAGCGAATGTTAACTTTGAACAACTAATTTTTTTCAATAGAACTTGTTTCATCCTCACCAATTAATCTTTATCCTGTCTTCTTTTTAATGACCTTACCTCTGATAATTACAAAAAAATTAAACATTACCAACTCTCCCCCAAGAAAAATTAATTTAAAATTTTGTTGTTACCTTTACTTTCCTAGGCTGCAAATGTTTTATGAGACTCAGTTTATTGCTTTGAAAACTGAAAAAAAACCCGAAAGTTTTAACAAGACTTCAGTACAGCTTGATAATGTTTTTTGTAAAAAATCAGTAGCTAATAAAATGTAAAACAGATATAATAAATTGCTTAATTAGCAACATTCTATTAAAACATGACAACTTCCAAATCTGTCACAGACTTTTACTAACTCATCTAATTTAGTTTTCCAGTTTATTATCTCATTATCCTTTCTTCCAGAATATATCTCCAGCATCTGAATTAGCTCATATTAAACTCTTTTCCTTAGAGATCTCACCCAGTCTTCATTTTTCCCAGTGGGTAACCACAGGACTCGTATTTTATACTATTGAAATCCCACAGCAAATCCATTAGGTGTCCACAAACTGGGCTCTTGCAGCATTGATGCTTAAAAGAGTTTCCCTACCAACTGTTTCTTCTACTTATGCCTACACAGTGATCTCTGTTACACCAACCATACTTTGATACAAATTTTTCCTTATTTCCTGATCTCTTGAAACCCGGGAGGAGTGTTTATGTAGAGTTCCCCTGATTCAGCATTTTTTCAGTGTCTGAGTGCTGGGGCTGGCCAGTGCCTCAGGCATAAAGAGTCAGCAGGTCGTAGGTCCCTGCTTTCAGGGAGCTGGTGTCCCATCCACGCTTTCTTCTTTGGAATCACAAACACAAATCTCAGTTGTCCAATTTTACTTCCCCAGAAAATGTAATTCCTTGTATAAAAGAAATTAGCCAGATTTGAAACTTGCAGTATTTTCTTGAATGTCTCTGTAGTAAACCTTTTCCCCCCCTATCTAGATGTTCAAAGTTCTATTTGGATGTGTTCATCCCTTGCTTGACTGTTTCTGTTTCTATCCAAGTTTCCTCCTGCCCCCCTCATTGATGGAGTTCTGTGCAGCACCCCTCCTTTCCCTGGACATAAGAGGATCCATTAGGTGACATCTTGTTGAGGCAACTTTCCGTCTTCCAGTTCTCTGCAGGCTCTGGCCGCAGTGTCTGCCAAGTGCACGGAAACCTGTGTGACTGTACGGGTGGCACTGTGCACAGTGTCCCCTTGTCCCATACACGTCTACTGCGGGGGTGACCTCGTGCCGTCTGCACGCATGGGTGTTCCAGGGACACAGCAATGCAGCCAGCGCCCAAGTCCGCCTTAACTCGAAACCCAGTGTCAGTATTTAAAATGCAGCCCATTTCTCACGGGCTTAAATTATACCCAACTCGATCTTGAAATTTAAGTGGAAGACGCAGAAACATTTTTTCAGCCTTATCAAGAAAATACAATAAAACCTCTTCCAGAAGTATTGTGGGTTTTTATTTGAATTAAAAAGAATCCAGAAGGCAGTGTTGGATCTACCACTGCTCTCCCCAAATGGGCTTTGCTGATTTATTTAGATACATATTGTTTAGTTCTAATGATGTATGATAACACTTTTATATTATTCCAGTAAATGTACTGTAATATATTTTGAAAACGTAATGAAGTCTTATTAATACAGAACCTTACAAAAGCTATCAGCTATTAAAACCTTTGCTGAGAAATGAGTGTTAATGAGAAATATTGGTTGGATAATTACTCAAGTGAGACTTAGTAAAAGGTTTGCGTGCAGCATTACTTACACTGAGAATTGCATTAAAACACTTCCTGTTTTGATGAATTACATCTGTATGTGTTTCTGTGTGTTCAGAAAATAATCTTCACAGAACTGGTTTTGTGAAGCATTGTTTTTAAAGGGAAAAGAAAAGCCAAAGTTACATTTTAGTTATTTTATATACCCAGCTATTATCAAGTGATATAATTTGGCAACCTTTCAGTCCCTTTGAGTCTCCAATACCATCTTTCTACAATTTGAGTATTTCACTTCAGTGTTTCAATCAAGGGGAGTGTAGTAATGCAATACAACCCTAATTCTCCCACCTAAATTTGACCACTGTCTCCAACAAATAAGTATCCTCTTTTAGACATGTTAATAATAAATTAGGTGAATAATTGGTTTCATTTATTTTTATTTATTCCATCATACAATAGAATACTATTCAGCCATTTAAAACGGATGGTGTAAATCTATAGTCATTAACATAAAAAGATTGCCCTCCACATTTTGTTGAATGAAAAAAGCAGATTGTGCAACTGCCTTTTAATAGGAGCCTGTTTATGTAAAATTTTTTAAACCAGCTCCTCCTTATATACTTGGAGGTCTAGGAAGGTGTTTACCAAAATGCTAGTGATTATCTCTGGGAATAGATTTCAGGGGATTTTTGCTTTCTTTTTTACACTTCTCTTCCTTATTTAAATTTTCCACGTGAGTATTTCTCTTTGTAATCAAGAAGAAATTTAATGTGCATGAACATTACAATTCCAGGTAGTTGTCATTATTCAAGTCTCAAATTGCCCTTACCTTAGCGTAGTTTATAGCCAGTCACTCATCAAGTAAACGTTAACAATGAATAACAAAATGGTGGTTGGTTCATTGTTTTGGTGAGAGTTCTTTGAGCTTATCGGAAAAATTAATACTCATCTTTACTACTTCACATTCATCTCTAATTTGAAGAAGTCACAGGAAAAGGGAGGTCTGAGATGCAACACATTATCGCTAACGTGAAGGTCTTCATCATTCCACCTGTATGCCACTGTAATAGTTATATACCTTAGAGAATTTGGCAGAGCCCTATTCAGAGGCGGGAAGGCTGTTTGACCAAAGGCATTTATCAATGGATTTATCAATCGTTTGAGGGATGGCTCAGCTTGTAAGGGGCACCCAGATGTAATAATGGACTTTAAAAAAAAAAATCTTTCCTTCTGTAGCATCCGATAGATATTCTCTCCCATTAGCCCGCAACCCATTTCTTGTCCATGGCTAAATTTGAAGAGAAGAATTAAAAATAAGGAAATGTCTGAACATATTGGATACCCTTAGCATTTTAAGCCACCAGCAGAAATCAAGTTTCATACATATTTTCATAGAAAATCCATAAAGAATGAAAAATACTTTCTGGTTATTTATCAACTGAGAAATTAGATTTCTTTAAAGGAACAGTATGCCTGTTGATGCCAGTTCATTTTAACCAGCAATTTTCTGGATCATTTGGATATGTCCTGTAAGAGGACTAAATTATTATGTACTGTTGCTTTTTGTACAAGTGAGAACTCTCAAATCAAGCTCACCGTCATTATTTATATTTAAGCTATTGGGAACCTCCAGAAAGCAATAAGGCATTGACTTTTTATCTTTTACGGAGTTTTTGGGAAATAAAGGAAGGAAAGGAAAAAAGGGAAAGGGAAGGAAGCAAGGGAAGAGGCCTTTGGGGGATGACAGTAAGGCAATGCCCAGCTTTAAATGTTCACTGAACAGTAACAGAAAGAGTTAATGATAACCATACATTTGGTTTTAAAATGTGACCTCGTACACTAGTGATTTTTTTTCACCTCTGTGTTGTGTTCGGCACTATTATTAATGCAGTAAAATCAGTAACATTAGTCATCTTAAAAGGGTTATTACTCAAGATGATTTAAATTGTGAAAATGTCAGTGGAGCCTGCACGCTTCCTGCTAGAGACGCCGTGATTTACGCCCTCTGACACCATCCTGCTGCTGAGAAGGGCCAGAAAAAGGAATGGCTTATATTTTGCACTGATCCAAATGCAGAGCATGATATCAGCAATAACATATCTTAAATGTCCGAGGATTTGCCAAGGTTTCATGTGTCAACCATTTATGTACGTTGGATTGTAATCTGCATGCTTCATACAAATCCCCAGAATCTTACACGTTTAGTTGGAGGTTTTACTGCAGAGCAGAATTGGAAACAAAAACTAGTGCAAAGAAAAACATTACTTCTGAGGCCTCTTTCCTGATTTTCGGTGTGCCTTCCCTGCAATTGGTAATACCACAGAAGACATATATCGCAGAAATGTTAAGTAATATTTAGAATCTTAAGGCTTTGTTAGACTCAGTCCCTCGGACAACAGTTCACAGAGATAACTGCCATTCAATATTTGGCATTTTGACCTGAATGCGTAGTTGTTCATAAGCCATAATTTCCATGTTATTTTCCACTTATGTGAATGAATTACAAGAACTTAAATTTTAAATCAAATCCAGAAAAGCCACCAAAAAGCAGAAATCACCAACTAATAAAAATGTATTCCCAATAAAGTGTTAAAGTATATTCTCTTTAGCTTGGCAGCAAAACAGGGAGCCACAGAGCCCAGGGCGACATGGGGTCAATTCTTGTTTTTTCCCTTCAAAATAAACTAGAGCTTTCCAGAGACTCAATGTTTTAAAAAGCAGGTGAGGAGGGCAGGTGTTGGGATATGGAGATAAGAGCTAAATTTCGAACTCGGATCCAGTGACCTCTCACTCTGTCCCAAACTTGTCTCCGTGGACTCATCCTTCAGGGGATGCAGGTAGCACTTTTGTTGAAGAACAAAAAGGTCCACAGTTTGAAATACCTGTAATTTCCAAACAATGTCTGATTGAACCATTTTATCCCACATGCAGTTTAGCTCCCTTCTTTAAGATCGGACTTTCCTGCTGTCAAGTTCTACCCACAAAGTAAAATTTCTCTGGATGTATGCGTTTACTGTAACAGCGTCAGAACAATTTCAGATACACTGGAAGGAACCTTTCAAGGTTAAGAATAAACTCTTAGGTGAACGTGAACAAGCATTGTAGAGGAGGAAGTGACCAGAAGAGTGTGTCACTCCAACCACTGTGTGGTGGGGAAAGGGAAGCGAGTCTTGATGTGACACGTGTGCTCTCCTGTCCCTGTGTCCCCCAGATGAATACGTCACTGCTGGGAAGCATCGGCATGCTGAACTCGGCACCTCAGCTGCGCTGTATTAAAACCTACCAGGTGCCCCCGGTGCAACCCGCCTCACCCGGGTCCCACAACGCCCTGCGGCTGGCCCGGCTCATCTGGACTTCCAACCGCAACGTCATCCTGATGGCCCACGATGGGAAGGAGCACCGCTTCATGGTCTAATGCTGGCGTCTGCCGCCGTGACTGCAGCCTAGCACTTCAGCTCTCTAGGCAGAGATCCCTCCGTCCTTACATGTGCTGGGTCCTTCCTCAGTGCCTGCCCACTCCCGTGTCCCCCAGGGCGCGGCCAGGTCTGTGTCACTCCTGCATGGTCCTCGGGCAGACTCCTGCTCGTGCCACCTACCGATTCAGAGGTATGCACACGTCGCTCTGCAGGATGTGGCCCTCCTGTCACTGGGTCGCTTTTCCCTGCTGAGAGGGAGGGGAAGCCGGTGGTCCCTAGGGAACGCCCCTGTTGCTGGGTGCACCAGAAGCCCGAAAATCAATAAACACTGTGATTGCACTCCCAGCCCAGATCAGCATTTTCCTCAAGCTAAACCCCATCTCCGAAGTACTGCTTGAGCCTGGTCGTTTTGACATTTGGGTTTTGAGGGAATGTGCAGTCCTAATTGTTGAAATTATTTTCCTTTGGATTTCCTAAAACATGCTACTGTTTACCAAAAAGATTCTGTGTTTACATGGGTTTTTTTTTTTTCTTTTTCTGCTGATTGTTTAGGAAATCACTCAATCCAATTTCCTAGGGTTTCGCTACTAGTTTCTTTACTAACACCTAACCAATTTGAGATGAATGAGAAAATATACAAAAAGAATGTTTTGTTCCTCATGGAGAATTGCGGTTTCCCAGACTCCTAGCCTTCTAAAATGCTCCTTCCCTGCTTAAGTGATAGTGTGTTTAGTAGTCTAAAATAAAAATCACCACTACTAATGATCTAGTTAATATAATTATCCAGTCGCTGTAACTAATCTCTTAAATGGGCTTTTGTAATAAAGAACCAAGTTTGGAAGCATCACCTATACCTACAAAGAAGACGCGATGTCTACTGCTACAGATCTTTTAAAGAAAGAGCTTACCCCTTTCTTCAGAAACGTTACAGACCTATAGTTCTCATGCATCCGACCTCTGTCATTCATCATGTGATAGTTACAATTCAGCCTGCAAACTACTACTGATTAATTAAAGAAAAACTAAGATAGCGTTTCTTTCAAACACGTATCCTAGAAAATTAGTAAGTATAACACAAGCATTCAGGACATATATATAAAATGTGAGTGCTCCATCAGTCTGAGCAAACACTGAAATGAGAGTGTTCATGACACTTGGAAGGAAGTCGGCTTTAACTTGGCTGCTTTCTTCTCATTCAAATTCTGCTGATTCCTGCTCATAGTAATGAGGGAAAATCCATAAAGTAATATTTTGTTTGAATTGCTCCTAACAAACCTTGATCTGTATATTGTTGGGGAGTTGGTTGGTTGGTTGTTGATTGGTTGGTTAGTTGGGTAAAAAGTTTTATTAATGTAAAAGTAGAAAACGACTTATGAAATTCAGAGAAAATATGTGACGTTTACAGAGGAACCAAAATGATATTGGGAGCCTTTAATTTAAAAAACATAGATGTCAGAGTTTATGTAATATACAAAAGAGTAGGATCGTAGTCTGGGAACAAATACGTCTGTTATTTTATTGAAACAGCTTTTGAAGAACGTGTTAAGAAATTAAGACCACTAGCACGTCTCTTTCATGTTGCTATGAAGTATGTTATTTCTGTTGATGGCAAACCTGCACCATTCCCTGGTTATAGACTTTGGGTGTTCTTTCAAAAGTGAATTTCTGCCACCTGCATGTACATTGTATTTATAAAGATTATATATGTAGTTTCCAGGAAGAAACAAAGAACTACACAGTGTAGGCTTTATTTGTTTGCTGAACTTGCCATTGTATTCGGTGTAGATAGAGGTACCTGAGGTAAACAAAAGGTGCACTTGGTTTTTCCAGTGGGCTCCTGAGTCATCTCAATAAGCCAGCACGTGTTTACTTTATGAACTTAGATGGGGATTAATTTATTCTAGACGACACGGCTGTTTGGGAATGATGAAGGAGAAGTATACCTTAGGGATTTTCTAAAACAAAACGTTCAGTGCATCTGGAGAAAGGTGTGAGACCGACAGGCGGGCCACCACACACGCACTGATGGATGGCACGTGCCGTGGAGAGTTAGAACAAAGCTGTGAGGGCCAGAGGAGCGAAACGCCTGGGCAATCGGCATAGACCAGCCTGTTAACACATTGTCCGCACAGATAGCCAAAATGACTGGCCAGTGGAATGTTACGATCGTAAAACTCGGGGGGGTAGATGATGGTTAGACAGATAGCTCTAACTGTTAGGCTAACATCTGCATTCTTGTTAACACAAATCTCTCCTTGGTTATTTTGACAACTGCAGTCCAAACTTCATCACAGCACTGAGGTAAACTTTGTATTTGTCATCCAGTGTACGCTGTTCGTGTTTTATTAATTTCCTTGGCACTGTATTTGGCCCTGTCCTTGTAAATGTAGAGACATATGTGGCTTCATTGATAACTTCCAAGCAAAAGATGACATGATGTGACACCTGTATGAAAATGTAATGATTGAACTCACTGTGTACAGCGAGTGAATTAAAGTGTCTGCCTCTCAAGACATTTCTTGATGATTCCACTTAATAGATCCTATATGTGCTGAATGTTCCTCTGTACATATGTGTGTTAAATAAAACTGAGTTGTACTGAAGATTGTTTTTTCCCATTAAAAACATGTCCACTCTTAAACATTCTCAATTGAAATCCATATGCCCCCCCCCCCTTTAAGCCTTCTATTTCCATCTAATTATTCATTTCCCTGGAGAGCTAGCTTCAGGAAAGGCAAACTTGTTCACAAAGGGCAGTAGGACAGTAGAGAAAGAAGTCCCTCTCTTATACCGCCAAAATGTGAGAGAACCTGAGAAACACTCCTACCAGAAACTCAACAGCACCCTCTCTGGTTTGGGCAAGGGAATTGCGTACATGTTGTTCTATCCCCACCCTAAGTTGCTCCTAAGTAGACTTTTGTTCCTTGTGCCAAATTATATCTTGTCAGATTTGATGACATGAGTTGGCTGCCCCAGCCTGGGGGGCTGGGCTAAGATCATTAAATTCATTTTATTTAATACTCAGTTTGGAGTTGAATTTGAATCCTCTAGGTAAAGGGTATAATTGGTTTTCAGAAAAAGAAGAGTAACCAAAATAGGTCATCGTGGCTCACAGAATGTTGTATGTGTAAGTAGTGAACGTATTTCTTTAATTTTCAGATAAGACTAGAACATCTTGAGTTGAGTCAATCACCATGTAACAGTATAATTTTCTTTAAGAAACAGATAAACAGTAAAGGAGTTGACAGCAGTATCTCTGGCCGTGTCTAGTCAAACGCCCAGTGTCTATCCCAGATATTGTGTTAGCATCGCCCGATGACTTAAATGTATCCTTGTAGGGAAAACGGGCAGTACCCGTTCTACATGATTGGTGATCACATGAACTGATCAAATGTGGAAAGGGCATGACATTAATAGGAAGGCAACGCCAAGCAGTGCTGGCTGAACTTTCACCTTTCACCCCTTCGGCAGACTGACAGAGCTGAATGTGGAAGAAAATCAATACTTTGGAGCCAGGAGGGAAATATTTCCAACCCCTAACTAGAGAATGTGTTTTGACAAGGCCAAGATAATCCAAGCTGCACAGGAGAAAGAGAAAAGAAGACTCATTTTTAAAAGCTTGACACTTCAAGGTGTTTTTGTACAATGGTTTAGAGATCGTCAATACATACAAATACCAAAGGTCAAAAAGAAAAGCCAGAAGAATTTCAAAAATTAGATGTTCACTTCTTTCTGCTGTTTACAAAAAAAAAAAAAAAAAAGACCACAGAAAGGCTTCTGCTTATAATTGTCGTTTAAAGGAACCTAGCTCACAAATGTGTGCTTTCAGGTTGTCATCCCCTCTTGAATCAAACCTGAAATTTTATGAAGGCAGCACTATGCATAGGGAATGCCTAAAAAGGTGGTGGGACTTCTTGTGTCTGTACGTTTTTTCCTTGGTTCCTTCATTTTGTGGTACGGTAACATCTCAGCATCTTGGTTTTTGATTCGTGCTAATCCTGCCCTTCATATTTGCCTGAGAAAGGAGTTCATGTACCTTTGGCACTTGAATTGTTTCTAGTTTCCCGAGTCCCTTGAAGCAAATTACTTATGAAAGTATTCTAATTAGGGTTCTCTGAAGTGAGAGGCTTATGCATCTCTAGGAAATAGGTAGGAAATTCACTACTCTTACCAGTGAGATTAGATCCATTCATTCTATCGACAGGTACCACCATCAGAGGGATACAGATTCCTTTCTTTTCTGCAGATAAGAAAACAGTCAAAAGGTGCCTGTACCTTCCGGCCCAGCGCAGGAGGACAAAGGAATCCTGAGTACGCAAAGCATCTAAGGTAACTCTTTGTCTTCTCATGGGCGGGCATCATCAGGCGTTCCATTAGCATATGCTAATTATATGATGATTAGAATAACAGTGAAAATATAGCCGTAATTTATGTATTCTCTTTCTCATTAAAAAATTCCAATCCTACTGTTTCTGAGAAGATAGATCTGGCTGGAGAGTTTTTAGTTTTATCTGTTGCAAAAGGAGAACACAGCCAGCCAGAACTCCATAGTCTACGATTTCCCAGAGAAGGCCAGGTATCTAGCACATGCCTGATTTGTAGGTATCAAGTCACTGTGAAATCCATGAATCCATGAGATTATGCCTGTAAAATGCTTGCGAGACTGGTACTTAGTAAGCACTCAAGAAAGGGAGCTAATATTTTTAGTAGACATTTACCCATTCTCATTGAGTGTAGGTAAACAAGATTGTAAATTACTTATATTCTTTGGAAAACTGTTGCATTTTTGCATTGTTGTATTTTCATCACAACCTAGACTCTAATAATGGGGTCTAGACATCTTACCCAATGGGGAGTCTCTGGTTCTACCTGTATTCCCCAGGCTCTCCATCACGTTGCTATGTGTTGCTATCTTCTCACCAAAATTTATAGACACAGGAAATTCCAAAAGAGATGGCAGTGGATGGGACTGGTTGATTATGGCTGTTGAGGTTATGACGGGTTGCTCAAAAAGAAAGTGGTTCACCACATTAAATTTAGCATGTATATTAGCATCGGGGATGTGTTTGACTTGTATGAGTATCTTTCAAATATACATCTGTCAAGATTGAACAAGACTCTAGGCAGGGGATTATAGAGTAGGTTTCATGGAATCACCAAAGCAAAGGAAACTGTATGCATAGGTCCTGTTGCCAATATCTTCTTGTTTTGATTAGTGTCAAAATGACACTTCGATTTACCCAAATGTGAAATGTATTGTCTAAAATTTGCCCCATCCAGAGGCATTTTAAGTTTTAGTGAAAATGTATGAATAATTTAAAGATGCTACAGTGTCACTTTTTTAAAAATTTCATCTACAAGCATTTATTGAATCTTAGCATATGCCAAGCATATGTTGTTTTCTTCCTGCTGATGAGGTCACAATCTAGCAAAGGACTATAACCCTACAGAATAAGTGTTCAAAACAGAGATGAGCAAAGAGAACATATGGAGTGATTAATTCTGATAGGATCGTGTCAAGTTAGGCTTCGCAGAGAGGAAGTATTTTGTCTGGTCCTTAAAGAATAGAAATTAATTGGGTGGATGGAGGAGATGTTATAAAGTAGGAATTTATGGGAGTCGAAATTATTATGTGATCTGAATGGAAATAAACTATTTCAAACCTACAACCTACAGAGTATTGCTGACGGTCCAGGTAGCTCTTCACTGCAGCTACAGGAAACAAGACTCCTGGGGTGAAGTGAAGGCAAAACCCTAAATAAATAAATAAACAAACAAACAAACAAATAAATAAATAAATAAATAAATAAATAAGATTAGAGCAAAACCCTAATAAAAGATTTCTCTGACTTTTACTCATTTTCCAGATTTCATTTCCTTTTTTAAGAAGGTAATTTTTGCTTTAAAAGTCAGTTATGCATCCTCCATCTCCTGTTTTCTAGTGTATAGACAGCAGTGTGTTGGGTGCCTGCCATGAGCGCTGCTCAGATTTCCGCTCCCCCAACTCCCACCCCAGGACTGAAGCATTTATTCTCCCGGCCTCTGGAACGATTGGTGTCTAATAGCTCTACTGAGCCCTTCCCTGGAGGTTGCTTCACAGTCAGAGAGCTGTCCGACCCAAGGACACGCGCCCTCTCCTGAGGCTGACCACCCTCAGGGGTGGTTCAGGGAGGAGGTAGAAAGGCCCAGCCCCTAGCTCCGTTTCAGAACAACTTTGGCCCATCCCAGCTCCAGAACTCCCTTTGGGAGTTGACTGTATCACAGTTGACTGGGGATTGACTGTCTCACAGTTCAGCTGCTCCCTGCACCCGGCCCTACCTCCTCCACTTTCCTACAGTGTTGGTCCTGAGGACACTTCCATAAACTTCCTATCTGCAGACTTCTGTCTCATAGCCCACATCCCCCAGAACCCAGCCTATGGCCCTTGGTACCAAGAGTGGTCCAAGAAAACAGGATCTAAAATGGAATTTGGGAGCTGGGTCACCCACTGAGCTACTGGCAATGAGGATCCTCTCACTGGCAGAAGGTGGTCTTCCTTGGGTAGCCTCTGGCGTACTGGGGCCGTGCAATTGTTAACTTTCAGTGAGGCTAAACATTTGATGATGAACTTAGGGTGGCGTACTGATGGAAGAGGATGCACTGGAGAGTGCAACGTGCCAGGTGTTTGAGAAGTAAGGAAAGAAAGAAATTATAAGGACAGTGGATTTGGGTGGCTGTCGCTGGGCACACGGGAAAAAGACGATGGAAAGAAAGCTGAGGGTGATTAATCCCTAAAGACTAACTGTGAAAGCCAGAGAGACAGTCGTTGACAGCACTGAAGGAGAGACTCATCTCCTGCAGCCGAACAGGAGCCGAGGATCAGGCCGGACTTGTGTTGTGAAGAGAGGTCCAGAGGAGGCTGCGGTCTTAGCCTGCAGAGGTCTCCCAAGACCAGGTACTGGGTGGTTGGCCGTGGAGTCCTGCTTCAGGAATTGCCTGGGCTGTAAAGAGTCACTTTTCTCAAGGCCCTACCTCTGTCCTGAAGGCAGCTGCATCCAATGGCTGGTCATGGGGCTACAGAGTCAACCCTCCTGACCTTAATTTGGGCCATCTCTGCAGGGCCACCCCAACTTCTCCCTCGGCCCATTTTTCTCTTCCCTCATGTAGTGTTGACCCCAGGAACTCTTCTCAGCAAATCTCAGTCTCCGAGGCTCCATCCCTGAAAATGAACCCGCCTGGGTTCAAATCTCGCTCTGCCACTGATTAGCTAAATAACTCTCCTTGAGCCCCAGTTACTTAAATCTCCTTGTGCCCCAGTTTACTCATCTGTGAAATGGAATTAGTGATCACACCCACCTCATGGTCCTGTTACAAGAATTAAAATGGAAAGAAGGCACTTAGAACGGTATCTGTCACTTAGTGACAAATATTCAATAAATCTTAACTATTATTATCTTAAGGTATAAATATGAGATTTTTCAGGTCTTCGTTTCCTGCTGCTGCGTTACAGGGAAATATGGTTTTTCACTCATTGTTTTCCTGTGTCTTATTCCTCTCTTCAAACCAGATCAAAGGGTTCCCTTTTAAAAAGTGAGGCAGAAAGTGGAAGGAACTGACATTTCTGAGTACTTTTCTTGTGCCAGACACTATACTAGCTGCATTCATTATTCTGCTTAATTCTTAATCGTCCAAAAAGCCCTGAATTATTATCTCCCGTTCACAGATGAACAAATTGCAGGTCACATAAGATGAATGGCCAAGATCACAGCTAATAAAAGGCATATCTACTATTTACATCCTAGACTGTGTCGTCAAGGCCCGGCTTTCTCTGTTCTTCCAGGGTTCCTCGAATGACAGGAGATGAACAGGCAGAAATCAGGAGGCTGGCCAGCTATTCTCTTTTAGAAGCTTAAGGAAATGGGATCGAACAGAAAAGGGTTTGAGGTCATTTAAGTCTTTAAAGCCATTGTTTTTTTTGTTTTTTTTCCTTTGCGTTTATGGCCATAGTGCCAAATTTTAAAAACGCAGGAATTATGGTGAGTCTCTGTTGCGAATAATAGAACTATTTTACCATGAAATGGTTGAGTGAAAAGATGTGAGCTTTCAAATGGGTTACATTCCATGGAGTGGTTTTATTATTACTCAGGAACCAGTGTTTTCCTTTATGAAATGGATATCTTTGGCAAAATAGAATTAGATCTACAAAAATGGGCCCGCATTTTCATTGATTATTCGGTAGCATTTGGTGCTGCCAGCCAATCCTCCTTGACCTCCCCTGTCTCCCTGCCTTCCTGGGGCCACGTCTTTCTGACCTCCTTTCCTGGTTGGTTTTGCTGGGATTTCTTCTTTCTTAGGATACTCTTCTCTGGAAAGGTGTTTTCTAACAAGTTGAGAATCACTGACATATATATATATAAAACACACTCCAGACACTTTTAAGATTTTAAATATGGAATCAAAAATCAAACTTTTAGGACACACCTCCCAGGTGACTTGAACTCCCATCCAGACAGAGAAACATAAAACAGTTGCTCCATGTGCCAGCATTGGCCAAAGAGAATGTTCTCCCAAGACAGGGCCACTCTCTGTACTATCCCATGTTGGGTTTTAATACCTTAGGTTCCCACACCCCTGAGGCTCTCATTCCAGGAAAGATGGGAATATATCAGAATTTTCTGGAGCAAACCAGAACACACCACCATCCCCACATCCCTTAGCCTGAAATTTCGCTCTCGAGCATGTGTCAGGCTCTGATTCTGTGATGTACAATTCTTAGGTCTCTTTCCTAATGGGTCAAGGGGTCTTATCAGAGAGCCCACATGTGTTTTGCCTGTCCCTTTATTGCCCAAATATCTGCTCCTGTATCACCTACTTCCTCCCTACCACTTCACACTTAGCTTTCTTCATGTTGTTTCCAGACCTTTTAGAGGAAGGGAGTGGATGAGGCTTCCAGAAGGCATCTACAAGTGATAACTGCAATTTACCATTCAGTTTGGCTCTAAATGCCATAACAGCTGGAGCAGAGGTGAATTAAATAGTCCCAATTGTCTGATACGAGGAAGACCAATGTCCTATCCTTATATTCTGAATGGAATATATTTTCCTGGATGCTTAAATAAAAGAATTTGAAGGGAGAAATTACATTTATTGAGGCTCTGTTAGGCATTTTATATGTATGATTTCATTTGAGCCTCTCAAAAGTCCTGTGAGTTCGTCTACATTCTGAGGCTTAGAAAACTGATACACTGACATGTTAAGTACCTGGCCTAAGGTCACACAGCTAGTTAGAGGGGGGAGCTAGGATTCAAATCCAAAGAGCTCTTTCCTCTCCATCGACAGATGGTACCTTCAAGGCCAGTTACATAGCAGCTGAAGAGACATGCTTCATTCTCATATTGACCTCAATAAAAAACCAAGGACCTCAAAATTCAATCTTCATTTATTTATTCCACAATGACTCATTGAATGCCTATTATTTTCCAGGCATTTCTAGGGAAGGCTAAATTAATACAGCCTGGGCACTCACATCACTTCCAAATCTCAAAAGCTATCTAGCTAATGCAGTGTATTTTGTGAAGCCCATTACACATATTGTGCACACACACACACACACACACCCTTATGATGCTCTAACTTAGAGCAATTCTTGATGCTCAAGCTCAGCCAGTGTCCCGATAGGTGACCCAGGCACTGGATTCTGGGTACCTTCCCCTGGCTGACTAGGACTCCGCTTTGTGAAGTGCTTGGGGCTGTGCTTCCCTGGATCTGGGCTGCCGAGCCCCAGACATCCCTGGCTTCATTGCTTCTCCTCTTCCAGGCTTTGTCTCCAGAGACTTCATTTTCCAGGAAGGAAAAGACAAAGGAAATAAATATTGGGCCTTGGAAATGTGTCCTTTGACTGTACAGTGATGAGACTGGTGGAACATTAAGACAAACGTGCATTTGAATATATACGTTCTGGTAGAGCTGGTTGAAAATTAAACTCATTTATTCACTTGGGAAATAGTTATTGAATGTCTACCATGTGCCAGGCAGTGAGCTAGGTGTTGGGATCTGGGGTGTGTGGGGTTGGGGGGTGAATGAAACAACTGTGATATCTGCCCTTCTAGGCCTTCCGTTCTAGTGGGGTGGGACAGGAACCATGGGGATGGGAGGATAAATCAACCACAAACCATAATATGGGCTACGAAATTAAAAAGGAGAGGGCTGAGACCTAATAACCCAGGGATGGGGCGTAAAGTCAACCGCAGGTCTCTGAAGGAAGGGAAGAAGCAGATATCTGAAGAGGAGTCGGGAGGGGGAAGACCTCCTAGCACAGGAAACAGTACGTGTGCAGTCCCTGAGGCAGAAGGGAGTGGGACTGCAGCCTGTGAGCCAGGCCTGCTGTCACATGACCAGAGAGTCCCGATTCGGGAGTCACATAGGCTGTAGTCAAGGGTGCTTATGTGGAATCCATAGCTATTTAAAAGTTGTAAGTTGTAAGGTGTGATAGGACTTAGCTTGGAAAACTCAGCTGCCATGCGGAGAATGCATTGGGGGTGGGTTAGAGGGAGTGGCAAAGTGAAAACGGTGTATTATCTATTTTGTATTACCACAAACTGAGTGGTATAAAACCAAACACATTTATGACCTTAGTTTCTGAGGGCCAGAAGTCCAGGCATGGTTCAGCTGAGACCCTCTGTCTCAGGTCTGTCACAGGCATGATCCGGGTGTTACATGGCTAGGGCTGTGGTCTCATCTGAGCCTTGTGTGGGAAGGAATTCACCTCCAAGCTCATGTAGTTGTTGACAGAAATCGGTTCCTTCTGGTTGTAGGACTGAGGGCCTCGCTTTCTTACTGGCTGTCACTGGAGGCCCTTGCAGGTTGTTGGCTGGAGCCGCCCTCAGCTCCCACGGGTTTCCCACAGTTCTTTGCCACGTGGGCTTCCCACACAGCCACATCACACAGATGGAGGCACTACGGCTAGATCTGGAAGGATGAATAGAAGCTGCCTAGGATGGAAGAATATTCAGTCAAAGGGGAGAGTATGAATGAAGGCGCTGAGGTGTGAAAGTGGTTCATGTTTTCAAGGAATGGCAAATATAGCCAGTTGCTTACCCAAGCGCCATTTCCTCTTTCCTCTCTGGTAATTCGTCCGGATCTGGTTCTGTTCTTCACACCACAGGACCATGTTCTCAGGGTGGAATCCTCATCAGTGCTGGGGTTTGAAGTTTGATTAATTGAAGCCATGATCTAATTCAGTTCCTAGTGGTGGTTAGGAAAGGCGGCCCTGAATACCATTCTGGCCAATGAGGTATGAGCGGAAATTTGGGTAGGGGGTGCTTTGGGGAAACGTTTTCCTCCCCCATAAAAAGAGATCCTCAAGTAGAAATTTCTATCTGTGAACCTAGCTGGGGGCGTGCGTGCTACCTGGGGCCATGCGAGCCATCTTGGGCCCACACTGGAACCCACCTACGGTCCAAGCCAACCCACTGGGGTTTGCAGAGCAGAGAGATGGAGAGAACTGAAGTCTTTAGCGACACCATTGGGCTTCTAGAGTAGCCAACTCCTTGTTATATAATAACATCAACGTCCCCATTGGTTAAGCCACTTATAGCCAAAGGTTGAAAACAGACTGTACATGGTCCAATGACATGGCAGGAAATAATGCCTGGCCCGTGAGCTGAGGCCAGCATGACACTCTTCACGGCCAATGCCAAGGAGTTTGGCTTTTTCTTGTGCGATCTGAGATCTCAGTGACTTCAAGGGAGGGGACGATACTGTTTCTTGACTGACCCTGGTGGCAGGGTGAAGAAAGAATTAGAAATGGAGAAAGTTGTGACTGGAAGACCTGGAAGGAGACAGCTGCAAATCTATTCAAGAGATTCTCAGAACCGAAACTACAGCGGGTGCAGTAGATGCCGAGAGGAAGGGCTGAGCGCTGTCGCGGAGGCAGAAGCCAGGGGATTTAACAAGCTTAAATGTCAGGAATAAGGGAGAGGCGTGAGTTTCTCCAGTGGGAGAAACAGGTAGCTGTGTCTGCCAGCCCAGACCACTCACCATTCTTAGAAAATACCATTCACATCACACCTCAATCCCTTTTTTTTTTTCTTTTTTGCATTTTAGATTATTTCTGGAAGGCATCAGTGCTTTTATTCCTACGGTTCTCTCCCTTGTGGGAGCCTTCCACCGTGAATTCCCATTCCCATAATCCCACATAATAGCATTGCTGCTATGGGGAAGTCACGTGCAATTTGTACCATTTCGACTTGCAGCGCCTTGATCAGGAGCATAAGCCCCAGGAGTGAGAACTACCTACAAAAACTGTATTCAGGTGACCCTTCACACCCTTATCCCACACTGCAACCCACTGGGGAACGGGGAAGCTGAATTGCTTCCAATATATTGATTAAAAACTTGGCCAAACAATATAAAGCTACAATCTCACATTGGATCTGTGTTTTCAAGGAAAGGCTAAGCTTCCTTGCCAGCTCAGAAATGCACTTAAAACAACGCTTGTTGTATATTTCACTTCCCAGCATTTATATTTCTTTATAAAATACAGTGTTACATAACAAAGGGGGGGGGCTCAGTATAAAAGGGTAATACTTTCTTCATACTGAAAACCTGCTGAGAGTGATTTTGCTGTTCTGGTAGCAGCTTTCATAAATGTTATCTCATTGGTAGCAACAACTTGAGTTAAGCTGAATTGTCCCTGCTCGACGATGGGGAAAGGAACTCCAGCAGGTTAAGTCACTTACCCCCAGTGTCCAGTGTCTTGCTACATTCTCAATGAGCTCTGCTGAGTGATAAAAAGCATAAATGAAGGAAGGAGTGGACAGCTAGTTAATGGCAGAGCTGGGAGTCCACCTGGCCCAGGTGTTCTCACCTGTATGGTTTGGTGATCTGTGGGACAGGAGAGCTGTGATCAGGGGACCAGAAGAGGTGGCCTCTACCCAACATCGACCCACATGAGGAAGAGGAGCAGAAACTAACGGGACACTTAGGTTCTCTGGTAATGCTGGAAATGACCAGAAAAAGTGCCACTGACAGTGCACAGGAGGGGAAGAGATGCCTGTGGAGAACCTGAGCCTTGACAGCCCAGGAAGCCCTGCTGCCCTGTCAGTGGTCTGAGGGCACCAGGCTTCCGCACTGACCCGTGACTGCTCGGCTCTGAAAAATCAGTTGATTGAGTATGAAACTGAATAAGGCAGACTGCAGTGCCACAGCTTCTGTGAGCGTGCGTCATTCAAGGGAAACATGTACCATTCAAGGGTAACACAGGGGAGGCCTAGAGGACAGCCAGGCACCAGGAATGTGTGTTCACATGGATTGACTTCGCAAACTTCAAAGCAAAAATTCATTCAGAAGCAAAAGGCAGCATCTTTGTTTCATGTGTGTGACCTGGCCCAGAGCTTCCTCAGGTAGACTGCCGCATGAGAAGGCGTGGGAGCTGTTGACATGGTGATAAACCTCTCCATCGAGCCAGGACCTTGGAATTCCATCCCCTGTCCAGGGTGGGAATAGGGGAAAATTTTCCCCCAGATAGTTTTGCTAAATCTCAGGTTGACCAATGAGCTAGAGCAGAGGGATCAGAAAACTCCAGCCTGTCTCATCGTGCATACAGCGCTCAAGCTCGGGATGGATTTTACAGGTCAACACTTGCAATCAATTTGGTGATGGGGTGTGCTAATTTTGAACCCCAGTTAAGTGAACTGTATCCCTCCCCAAAAAGGAATTCCAGCCTTTTCAGTAGTAGACCTGTATTACCAAAAAAAAAAAAAAAAATCGTATTCAACTATTACCATCATATTTAGAATCCCATCACTGAAAAAATGTATGGAAATTCATTGTCCTGTCTGTGGAAGACAGGACAGTGGCAATAATAAAACTGACCTGGGAACTGTTGTGAGGATTCAATGAAATGTTCATAAATGACTTCATCCAGTGCCCAGCACACAGTAGGTACTCAAACAGCTTGTGCACTGGTGTTCTTAATTTTTGTAATGTCCACACACTCATCTGTTTCTGTTAGCAGCAACATCTCAGATCTTACAGACAAACACATGTGATTCCATTCCATACTGCAAGGGCCCTTCAGAGCAGAAGGCCTTTGAGGAATGGCAGGGTGATTTGGTTCTATCTGTTATCTGCTACAATTTTTGTGTTTGGAAATTCGTTAAGTATTCAATTTGATGAATCCCAAATGCATGCACCATGAAAAACAATTAGCATTAATAGTGTAAAAGAAGGAGATCAATAAATAGATTCATTTTTAAACTGTAATAATTTATTTGCTTCCTGACTTTTGGGAAATACTGCATCTTCGGGTGACACGTCGACCATTAAATAGCCACACCACAATGATTTGTGAAAGGAGGTTGACATGCAGTCCTCAGATCCTGCTCTTGAGTTCTCAGCACCCACACCCAAGCAGCAACAAGAGAGCAGCCTTTTTTAGGAGACAATGCCACTGGACAGAAAGTGCATCAGGCATTTCCCATCCTTCCGCACTTCCCGAATGCAACACAGCAGATGGTAAAAATTAAGGACACCAGTGCACCAAAGACAGCGAGGAAAAATCTGGCATTCATCAGACAATGAGCAGAGAGAAGGAAGAAAGAAGTATTTGAAGATGAGCTGGTGAGGCTCTAAGATGCAACACGTGCTGCTCCAGTGTCTGTCGACCCAGGAGCAGGAAGGCTCAGGAAGGAATGTCTGGGTGAAGAAGCAGGAGGTAATTCTAGACTGAGGAAGGAGGAAAGGGACAAATGAAATGAGAGTTCTTAGGCGTGGAGGGGAAGGAGGGCAATAGCGATGGTCATTCCCTCGTCACTCACGTGTGGAACAGAAGGCTGCCACCCTCATCCTTTCTCACGATTGCAGATGAAAGACAATGACCTCGCACTGCTTGTACTGAGAAGCTGGAGCAGGCATTGAGAGCTGAAGAAACGAGGGTTTGCTTAATGAAAAGGGGCAGTGGGGTTGCAAGGAGGACCTCAGCCCTGCACTTTTGCAGCCCCATGTGGAATTTCATGAGGGACGGCAGTGGGGGACAAATGTGTGGGTTCTCTGCCAGAGAGGACACTGGCACCAGGCTAGGACTTAGCCATATGGACAGACAGACGCACAGCCCCTGACGCCCGAAGGCCACTGCCCGGGTGCTGGGCTGAGCGGGCAGCATGGCTGACAGCAGCCTGGTGTGGCAGTGACTGCAGGGGACCCCATGGCCAGCAGCACCCGCCCCACCCGCTGGGGGAAGGGGGGAGGCAGGGGAGGGGCCGCACAGATTACATTTTAAGGTGATAGTCATCTTTGACCTTTGAGACCTCTGGGGCCACTGGTCATCCATCTTAGAGCCGCTGACCAGCAACCTCTGGGCTATTTTTATGGCCAGCAAACATCACCCATTGATTGAATTGATTGAAACCTGCATCTGGTTCTCGGGGGGGAAGGACACGGCCTAACGGCCCAAATGTATGGCTTCGTTTTCTGTTATTGTCTTTGACCCTCTTCTCTCTTCTCCCCACTCCCAGCTCTGACATGTGCGTGGAAACACAGCACACACAGAGACACACACATACCAAACACACACACACAGATACACACCACAGCAGATTTCCTGGCATGGTGCTCATTTCCTGTCAGAAGTTGAAGGGAGTCTCAGAGGAATTCAGTTGAGAAAAGCAGAGGTATGTTTAGTTCAAGGGGAGTACACACACACACACACACACACACACACACACACACACACACATAAACATACACATCAACATCGGGAGCTTGAAAGATAAAAACAAACATAGCTGGAAGAAAAAGCATGTCTGGTGATTTTGCAACGCGTCACCTTGGCTAAGCTGAATAGTGTTTCCCATGATTCCCTTTCCTGTGTCTTTAGGGTGAAATCTGTGTGAGATGCACCGGGAGGAAGGGAAGCAGTAGCTCTGTGTATTCTGGAAGGTCGATGCAGGCACCTGGGCCGCTCTCTTCTCTATAAAAAGAGGATAATAATATACCCACCAAAAGACTCGTAGATTCACAGGGTGATGGTGATGTGACAGTTTTTGTAAGTCAAGTGTCCTCTGAATGTAAGGTGTTCACTGTTGGAATGGTGGCCCCTGAGGGCAGGGCTTTTGTCTGGTTCACTGTCCAATCCTGAGCGGCCAGGTGCAGGGTGCTTGCTCAGGAAATGGGCCCTGAAGGCGGAGTGAATAACCCATGCACTGCCGCAGGGTCTGCTGAGCTGGACTGGCCCTGACGTCTTCAGCAGTGAAAGTCGATAAGATTGATTCATCTGTGACCCTTTGACCCCCGCAGCAGGGCTGTCACTGGGAGGTCCGTCTCAAACTGGGATGTGCACGAATCTGCTGCAGGCTTGTCAGAAACCCCAATTCCCGGCCACACTGGTGGGGGCCATGGGGTGGGCCTGGGAGGCCCCGGAACCTGCATTTGGACTGGTTCCCCTTGTAAGATGACTCAGTTACACTGCCCCCCATAGTGTCACTACTCCTGGGGGAACAGAGGTCCTTGGCCTGGGAGCCCCTGTTAGAGCAATGGGCAGCTTCCCAGCTCGGCCCTCCAGCTGTGGCTGGGGGGCTACAGGGGGAGGCACCCTACCTGTCCAGGGGCATCCGCTCGTGCCCAGGTTCAGCCACCCCCACTCCTCCCAAAGGGCCGGTGGGCGCCAGTGTAGAGACCACGGAGCCCCTCCCCCTCCCTGTGTCCCCAGGGCCCAATAACCAGCACCAGCCACCCCGCTGTGGGGCTTTCCCATGCCCTGGATTTGCTTTCTGATTTGCTTTGTTTATTGTCTTGGTTTGGAGAAAACAGCGGAAGGCAGCACCAGGGGTTGGGAGCATGGGCCCCACTTTTGGAGGCCACAGAGAGGGCCCTGAGTCAGAGACCCTCACACACAAGCTGGGTCCTAGTGTCTCTGTTGACAAGCTCTGTTGTCATTGTCCTGATGGTGTTTGGAGAGCAGCCTTTCCTTGGGCCTAGGAGGTCTTCAGTAAATTCTGGTTTTAAACAAAGCATGATTCTGGAAATTTGTAAGCAATATCAAGCTCCCCCAGAGCCCCGCTTGTATGTAAAAGCCTCATTGCAGCCAAGAAGCCACCTCAGAAACCACCTTGGACAGATGCTAACATGTCCCCGTGACTCAGAAAGGTCCCAGAGCCTCTCCTGAGCCCCTTTAGTTCTGCTGCTTATGCAGGAACCCACTGGTTCCACAGAAACGCAGCACTGATAACCTCAATTTAAGACCCTACTAATTATTTTTCTTTCGCTATCCAAAAGTCCTCGTTATGCTCATTGGTTCTTAATTGCTTCATTTGCAACTGTTTTGCCCCAAGACTTACCCAGGGCCCCAGCACAACTGGCTGTGGCTCCCCAGTAGTGGCTAGAGAGAGCCCCCTCCCCATCTTGACACAGGACATCCAAGCTGCACCTGGGCTGGCGGGAGATGAGCGGAGGGGTGGAGACTTCTCAGGGAGTCGGAGATGGAGCAGCCTGAAAAGCCGCCCTGGGCTGCAGACTGGAGCCCCTCAAGTGGGCACAGGTGCAGAGGTACAGGCGCTGCTTGCAGGGCTATCTCTGTCCCTTTCCCAGGCTTTCCTCCTTGGCACACCCTTTTCTGCATGAAACCGCTCCATTTGCAATGATACACTTCTCTTTTGTCCTGACTTTCTACTTTATCATGTTCTTTACTCATAGACAACATTTCCAGGCATTCCTGAAGCTTTGCAAAATACATTGGATAGAAAAGAGGCGCCTTGGATGGGGTGGGCAGTTGCCCTGGTCACTCTGATTTCTGTCATCATCTACATGGCAATATGGACGGGGTTCACAGTGTGGCTTTGGTCCTGATCTGGGGGAGCGGTATGGAGCTGGGGTTCCAGTAAGAAAGTTCTTCCTGCTTCTCAACCACACTCAGTCCCCTCTCTGTGTCCACAGAGAAACATGCAAAGGGCAGCATCCTGGCTCTCGGACCTCTTGCCCTCCGGGTCAGGACTTCTAGGTCTGTGCCATGACCTTGGCACCTAAACCTGGAGGGAGGCATGGAGACCGGTGGAGACAGGTTCACAGGCAGCTCAGCCATGGAGGTGGGACACAGCAAGCAAAGCCTGTGTCCCGAAGCACAAGGAACCCAGGATGGGTCAGACACCGGGTTCATACAGGTGGGCTGGACAGATGGGCCAACAAAGCACCGTTAGACGTCGCCAATTGGGGCAGGCGTTCCACAGGGGCCACGAGGGCAGCCCTCTGGGCCCCATGGTGTGATTATGATTTTGGAGGGAGAGCTGATTCAGGTGGGCATCCACGCGCTTCCTGCCAGTTCCAGATGGGAAGGGCACCCTTTTCCTGCCTGTGACAGGTGGGCAGAGTTTAGGTTCTGACAACAGAGAAAGCACCTCAGTGGAAACCCAGAAAAGCTAAAGCAGATGACATCTCCTAAATTAAACCTGAGGGTGGCCGAACCGTTCCTAAAGGACTCTAGGGATCATCTTCAGCATCAAAACCCGAGGCCCACGGTGTCTCATCCACCAGGACACAGCTGCCGGGTGGCCTAGGGGCCCTTTCTCCTCCCGGTTCTCAGCTCTATCAGCCCAGACGCTCACTTTACATGACAAATGGCTTGTAACGACCTCTTAACTATCTTGATATTAAGTTTATAGATAATATAGCTTCCCTATATACATAATAAAAAATCAATGTAATGCCCTCCATGTAATATAAGGGAGGAATAAAAGGAAAGTGATTCATAATGAAGTGGTTCGATGCGTAAATACTCAGGCCCAGCTACACTCAAAGACAATCACCTCGAATGCCACCGCCACACGTGTAGATGGAGAGAAGTATGTTGTATTGGTGACTTCAATACCTTACGTATTGCTGCTATCGATTATGTGATTTTCCGAAATGGTCTACATTGCTTGGTAAAGTTGCAGCCGAGACAGAGTCCAATCTCCCTTCTTTAGAAAAATTTTAGCCCAAGTTCTCTAGAAAGCAGTATGAGGCAGAGAGAAAGCAATGGGTCTGTCTGCAGGACGGAGTCTCAGGACAGCCACAGGGAAGGGAAGGGAAGGGAAGAAGGTGTGTGAAGGGCACAAAGCCGCACAGTATGATGCCTTCCTGGGCGACTGCCTTCTTCAGGCGCACTGCGAGGGGAGTGAGTGTGCTCAGTTATGGAGGACGTTTTCGGACAGACCAGCTGGAGAAGTCACACTTCAGGACAGTCCACCAGAAGAAAGGGGGCAGGAATCCTCGGGCCCCTTGCCTGAAGCTGGTTCCAACCAAGGCGTTAACTCTCCTGCCTTCCTGGGTGATGGCAGCTGCTCCCAGAGGCACCCGCTCAGATGTGGTGGCCTTTGATCTGGCTCTGGAAGCAACAGGACTCTCCAGAGACTGGGGGTATCGGGGCTGGCTGACCTCAGAGGGTGGCACCATGAAACCCGGCAGACCAGGTGGAGCAGGATGCCACCACCCAGGGCCTGGCAGGCAGATGCAGCACAGAGACCGTGAGGAGGTGGATCCCCTGCGTCTGACAGACGACGTAGTGGTTGCCTTCCTGGGAGATTCAGTGTATGTTAATGAAAACCTTTACAAATTGTTTTGGGTTGATGTATTTTTAAAAAGAGTTGTGTTTCAGGCTCATAGCATTATGAAGTCACTTTCCAACCTACTTAAATGTTTAGTGAAGCATTTCAGAGTCACTGGAACACAGAACAAGTATTTGTGGGTTGGGACTATCCCTTAGATGATAGGAAAACAATAACTGCTGTGATAAATTCCAGGCACTGTTCTAGAGGCTTTGTACAGGTCAATTCACTGAATGCACATAACAACCTTAGGAGGGAGGTATAATTATTGTCTCTAATTTATAGATAAGGACACGTGGGGCCAGAGAAGTTCACACACCCAGCGAGTGGCAGACCTGGGAGTTAAACCCAGCGGTCTGGATGGGGAGGTTACACTCAGCTCCAGCAGGCCCAGCCCGGCTCCACTAACTGCCAGTGTCTCGCCCACCAGTCATGTGACAATCAAAGTACTCCCCAAATGTCTTTGCTCTCTCCCCTGGGAGCTGTGTGTTCTCCACACACCTATTGTTCCCTTTATGAATACAGCCTGCTCCGTCCCTGCTCTGAGCTCAGGCTTACTAGCCCCAGGCAGGATCAGGGACCACAGGGGCCTGGAGAAAAGGGAGGCGTGAAGGAAGAAGTGTTTGGAGTATCCTAGTGAAATCCATTTTATTATAGATGCAAGACAGGCTGGGCCTTTGGCCAAAGTGATCCCTGAAGATTTTCAGGAGGTGTAACTGTCATCGCCCAGATTCTGCTGGGGCACCAGAAAAAATTGAAAACAGAGAAACCCTAAACCCAAAGCAAACCAACCTTCTGTTTTTGTCTTCTTACAACTCAATTGTTGCTCTTTGTGACCAAAGCCAGCGGGCTGTCACGAGGCCCTGGAGCCCCTGGCGTGCCAGTTGGATCCCATCTGAACCTCAGTTCCCAGGGTGGCTTTGAAACAGCCGCTGCCAGAAATGTCTGGTGACTGTGGGAGTGCAGCGCCCGAGGGGTGGTTTCTCCCCGCAGAGCTTCGAAGAGGCATCTGTCCTGGGAAATCTAGCTCCCAGCCGCCTGGCGGGTGGTCTCAGATGTGCCAAGCCACCAGGCACAAGCGCCCAAGCCAGTGTGTGGTGGGGGCGACATGAGCTCTGGAATTCCAATAGCTGACGCTGGCCCCTGGTGGAGAGGAGCGCAGCTTTGTTCTGGGGCCAAAGCTGCTTTTCGTTTTCTCCACCAGCCACAATGACATCTGAGCCTGTCACCTTCTCACCCCTGTGATAAATAAAACAATAATAATGACAATGGCTAACCCTCATCTGACACCTACTGTGTCCTGGATACTCTTCTAAGCACTTTATGTATATTAACCCTGGCAACCACCCAGTGAGGTGTGTGCTTTCATCAGCAGCTACCCCCATTTCACAGATGGGGAAACTAAGGCACAAGGCGTTCAAATGATTTGCCCAGGGTCATTCCACCCACTAAGTTGCTCTTGGGCATGTGTTTCTGACCATTGCCCTTAACTGCCCCGCTGCTGCAGTCCAGGGCTCCACACAGGGCTCTGCTTCTGCCTGGCTGCCAGCTCCCCTGCCACGTAGAGCAGGCGACACCCAATCGGGCAGCGGCGGCCCAGGATCTGCGATCACAGCCCTTTTTGAGTTGAGACACCTGTCAGGGAATGTGGCCTCCATGCTGCCTCTCCATGCAGCCTTCCTGGGGCAGACATTGCCATTGCATCCCCAGCTCCCTCTCTCTTTCTCTCTCTCTCGCTCCAGCCAGCTTGGGTCCCAGGACTTGGGGGATTTCAGGGGAGGCCAGCACACACCTGATTGCTGTCACCACTTTGTTCCTCAGGCAGACTCTCCTTTCTGCCCCACTCTGGACCTTTGGGCCTCCTGACCTCCCTTGTCCCTCATCTCACTCCTGCCTAGAAGGGCCGTGGCACCTGCTCCTCTTCCTCCTTTGGGCTCTGAGCCTTCACGATGCTCCAACTCTGTCGCCCTGGCCCCGGGAGAACAGACTTGCTGGCCTGGAATTTCCTGGGTACTAGACGAGCAAGGTGGGAGTTAAGGTGGTGAATGGTGTGTAGCTAAAACAGCATTGGTTCTCTTATGAAGATAGCTGCTGTTTAACGTCATGCCAACTCGTGCCATACGTTAGAACAGGAAACAGAGAGAAAGAGAAGAGAAACAAAAACCAATATAAGGTGGAGTTCCATTTGGAATCAGATAGGTCCCTGGTTATCTGCACCTGAAATTCTGGAGTCGAAGGAATTTCAGGCCTGGTGGGTGGACCCTGAGCCCTCCTTTCCTGCTCACAGGCTGCGGGAACTCCAGGTGTGCAAGGGCCCCTAGAGAGTCGGCTCAGGCCCAGGCTGAGCTGGGTGTCAGCACAGATGACTGTTCCCAGACCCTGCAGCCCAGGAGCCAGAGCGCCCAGCAGGCCCTTTGTCATCCAAGAGCAAATGTACACTCTCCAGTGGGCACAGCAGGCCGCCACAGGCCTCTGCCCGAGCGCAGGGGATTACGGGATAGGCCTCTGCGGCAGATGGTAGCGCTTACAGCTAAACTGCACTCGGGTGCTTTGAACATCTTGAAAAGATTTCCTTAGAAGTTAAACTTGGCTTGGGAGCGACAATATGGTTCAGTCTGTGGCTTTGAAAAGGCCTCGGGGTGGGGTGAGGGGGTTGCTGTTTCATGTTCCCGGCCTTGGTTTGGCTCTTGTTCCCGGAGTCCTGTGTTTCACGTGTCCTGTGGCCGCAGCAGCTCCTAAATTTCGACTCCATTGTTTAGGAGTCGCCTGTGCTGCCAGAAAGGCCATGCTGGCTGTACAGAGCCATGCTGGGGGGCGGGGGGGGGCACATTTAGATGCCCCAGGGGCAGCTGGACGGACCCACATCCTCGGGATATCCAGCAAGGCTGGGGCATCGTGTCTGCGGGCCACGGCAGTGTTTTGCTGTTGTGCCTACTTCAACCCATTGCCTGCCAAGCATCTAAACAGGAATCTGGGTCCCCCCCACCTTTGGGCACCAGCCAGGACCAATTTACAGCTCCTTGAATCCTGGAGCTCATGGCTAATTGCACCGGAATAATACCCTTCAAATCCCTATCCTAAGCTTGTCCTATTTAATGAATCCTTTGAGAGACAGAGTTTGGTCATCTCTGTGCTCAGATAACACCTCCCCTCCCCACCCCACAATTTTCCTGTCTTCCGTTTGGTCAGTCTAAACTCTTTCCAGAAAGACCCAACCTTCTCCCCAAGGAAGTCACCCAGGAGCCTCTTCTGGGGTGAAAAAGGACTTTAAATTAGCAGAAAAGCAACGCGATCCCTGGCGGGCTGGCCACCGCAGCTCCGAGCAGCTTCGCAGCCAGAAGCAGGCCCCATTGACCATTCATGAGATGTCAGGTGGGCTGCAGATGGGAGCACGGTGTTATTGATTTTTACTAGCCCTGCTAAAATTGAAAGGGAAAAGCCCTCCTTAAAAGCTCCCGGTTTAAGCTTTGTTTCCTAAATGATCATTTCAGGGCTCCAAGTTTGTCAAAGGCGAATTTAACATATCAGGGCTGTTGGAGATATAATAATATGAAATCTTCTTACAGCCATTAACTTCAGAGAGGAAGGATCTCAGCTCAGGCTTGGGGGCCCCAGGGGAGGGGGACAGACTCCTAGGGAAGGGAGGGGGAAGCCGAGTGAACGAAACTGGCAGTTCCTCCCACCACCGCAGGCCCTTTATAACACTGGTGGAGGATATAAAGAAATGAATTCGAACCGCTCTAAACGGACAGCAGTTCCTTGGCGAAGCAGACAGGGGACAGCATCAGGGAGCACGATGGGCCATCAGGTGCATTGACTTGGAAAATGGGGAAAGTGTGGGGCCAGATGGATGGACGCTTTGGGGAAGAAGCCTCAGTGAGGAGGCCAGATTGTCCCCCTATTACTTAGAGGTTGTTTTCTCTGTTGTTCGTCTTTCTGGGCTCCCCTTTCCAACAATGGGGGCTATCCCCTTCCTGGCACAGGCAGGACCGGTCACGTCTGCAGTGGGGTCTGCACTTCAGTTCAGCCTGCTGGCATCGGGGAGGTGTTTGGTGCCATCTTGCTGATTCTGTGTTCTGGTTGGGTCACTTTCCCTCCAAATCTTTGAACCCAGCACAGCTTTTCAGGAAGACTCCCTGTGAGTCCACCAAAAGGTGTGTGCTCCTAAGGTGGCCTCCTAGAAATCAGAGGCTTGCTGGTAATTGTGTCACTATATCCTACATGCAGATATGTATGTGTATGTGCATGAATGTGTACATGCATGTATGTGTGCATGTGTGCAACACGTGTATACACATGCACATGAGTCAGCCCCTGCATACATGTATGTGTGTGCTTGCGTGTGTGCATGTGCATGTGTGTGTGTGCATGCACGTGAAGGTCTTTATTTGCCTGTCAGATGGAGGCAGGGACACTATTTGGCTGGTGCTGACTTCCTAACTGCACAGTGACACTGCAATATTGCAGTAAAATGTATTGATTCGTTGATTGACCTTTTTGAAATTAAAAGAGCAAGGAGCCGGGAGCCGTGAGACCAGGGATCTGACCAATGGGTCGATCAGCAGATGTCCACTGAGCGCTGGCCAGCACTGGGCTGGGCACTGGATTCACAGAAGCAAACCACATCCGCCCTGCCCCAGGGTTACAGAATATGTGCATCAGTCTCTAGTTTCTATCAGGTCACTGGACTATGGGCCCTGGAATCGCAGAAGTTCAGGGTTAGACAGGGCTTTGGGACCCCTTGCCCAGCCCCCTGCCCTGTGCACAAGGAAGTGAAGGCATCGGGAATTGACGTCACGTCAGGTCCCACTGGTGTCCTGAATTCCAGTCTGTGACTGGTGACCAGCCAGGCAGCCTTGACTCTCCTAAAAGATACCATCAGCTCTGCTCTCAAGTTGCTAATAGGCCCAGCAAAAGTTCAACCTCCCCATCTCCAGGATTTCTCTTCCATCAGATGGGCAGGGAGACCATTCACAGGTGCTGGGAAGCTCAGTGAAAATGCCTTGGAAACCTCTTTAAGTCCATACCAGAGGAGTGGGGCACATGACCTTATTGCAATGCTGATGTGACAGTTAACTTTTGTTCAGTAAGAACAGACTTCCATGCACTATCCACTCATCACGGATTTTAATTCTCAGAATAGCGTCATGAAGTGAGTACTATTCCTATTCATGGTTTACAGGTGAGAACCCAGAGCAGTGGTGTGTGACTTGCCCAAGGAAACACAGACAGTGGTGCCAGGATTTGCCCTCAAATACCAACTCCAGTCGTCAGAGTGTGAAAAATTCAGCAACCTCATCGCATTTGTTTCCATGTTTCCCACTGACTGTATAGCATCTACGGTATTAGTTGCTAAAAGCACTGGCTCCTTCGATGTGAATGTAGAAAGTATGTTCCCACACCCCTTTCTAAGCCAAGGTCAGTGACTTCTAGTGACAAACCCTGTTTCACTAAGGGTTGGCAGCGTGTTGTCCAACCTCATAAGCATGTGGCAAGAGGAGCTATGATTAAGTCTATGCTCGAACAGACAAAGTCAGAATGCCAAATCATTCGTCTTGTGGTTTGGGGTAAATCTTCCCTCCCCAGCCCCAAGAAAGACAAATCGGTTTTGAAATAATTATTTTTTTTTCCATTTTAGAAATAAAAAAATGAAGTAAGATTCTAATTGCCTGTCATATGCCTTGCACACAATTTCAAGGCAGTGATCAAATTCCTTTCTTCTCTGGCAATGAAATCTGTTCTTGGTCAGGGATGGTCACCTCTCAGATATCATGACGATCAGTCAGAAAGACACAAACAGTACCAGCGTCATACTCTTGTGTATTTAGCATTACCCCCAATTATAGCATTGGAAGAAGCATAACATCGGGATTTGGCTTGATGTTGGGTGAGCTGTTTGTGGCAGTGTCTTCAGAAATAATGGCATTTGGTGACATCAAAAGAAATATCCAGAGAGAGCAGAAGGGAGAAGTTAGTTGGAACTCTAGCAAGCTGGGGAGTTTGACTCTACTCCATTTTAAGGAAGGAACTATGGAGGTGCTAGAAATTTCCAGAGAAATATCTCATACACCCTCCTCTTATCAACCCTACCCCGTCCCCCTTAATTAGGTTGTTAGGTTTGTCTCTGACTGTAACCAAGGAAACCAGGGTCTGGCAGAAAGAACATTTCTTGGTTCTTGTCTCCACTGAAAGAGGATGGACTCCCAGCAAGGGTTTAACTCAGAAGGGACCCCGGTGACCAGGGGTGCAAAGGCTTCCTTCTCGGAGGTGCAGTGACTGAGTGACAGCTGGATGGCTGGAAGTGTCACCGGGAGACAGAGGAGGACCAGGAACTATGGATAGATTTTTATCACTTTTGTGAATACTTCAAATTACCGGTATTAGTTGGAGGCTTTGTTCAACAGTCGGTGCCACAGCAATTGGTTTTTGTTAATTGATTTACATTAATGCATATTGTAGCTGGCTTCTCCAGATACATAATTTGCCTCGTGGGGTTGCTTTTGTTCCTTGGAACTCTTTAGGAAATGTGGGAGAACTAAAATACCACAGGGAGGGCAGTCTCTCTTCTCCCCACAAAGTCTGATTAGTTGGGACGTGGTAACACCCAGATTCTCCAGGTCAGGGCAGGTCCAGGCAGGAAGCAGGCACCTCGTGTGTTTCCCCATCCTGGCCTCTCTCTCACGGTGGCCCTATGCTCAGGGCAGGCTTTCTCACCCTGCGCAGTGAGGACATTTGGGACCAGATAGTTCTTTGTTGTGGGGCTGTCCTGTGTCTTGTGAGATATTCTGCAGCAGCCCTGGCGTCTCCCCACTAGATGACAGCAGCACCCCTCAGCCCAGTCGTGATACCCAAAAATGTCTCCAGACACCGCAAAATGCCCCCTGAGGGCAAAGTCACCCCTAATTGAGAAGCACTGGCTCAAGGTAACCAGAGATGCAAACAGACCCAGACTGGCCCCAAGGCTTGGTGCAGTACCTAGAATTTAGGCTTCCTAGGGATGCCTCCTAGGGATGCATGGGGGCTGGGGAGGAGGATGAACCAGGGCAGAGTCACCTGCTAGGACGCAAAACGTCTCACCAGAAAAATATAAAATTAGCTAACCCTTCCATAAACCTCACAGTAGCCCCGCACTTACATTAGCTAATTTAATTTCCGCATCAAACCCCTGAGAGTGTGGCTCTCATTCTTCTCCTTTTGCAGATGGGGAAACTAAAACAAAGAGAAGTTAAGTAATTTGCCCAAGGCCAAAAAGCTAATTAGTATCAAAACTGGGATTTGAACCCGAGCCTGCTGGGGCACCTTCTATCTCCCCAGGGGATTGTTTAAGAGCCTGGAGAAATCAGGCCCACAGACCTGTCTCTGGTCCGCACGGGGACCCTGCTGGCTCCCTCTGGGACCCTTTGATTGCATCTGCTGTGGCTGTGCTCACAGCCAGGGGCGCTGCTGGCCAACCCCTTGGCATTGTTACCATGAGCATTGTCATAATGCTCAGAAAAAGGACAAAGAATGACCAGAGCACCTCGCTGGTGTCCAGGCAGAATCCCGTGAGCACTGCTTGGCAATGACCCCTCCCAGGCCCAGTTCCTTTCTCCGGGGCTTGTCAGGTGGCTCAGTGAAAAGTGTGTGGCTTCGTCAGAAGATGCCCCTGCCAGGCCACAGTCCCATGTTGAACCTCCCCCACGGGGGGAGCCATGTTTACTAAACAGGCTGCTGCACGCCTCTGGGGAGCTGGGCTGGATGGAAGGGCAGGGGTCAAGAAGCGGGGTCAAAGGGCTGGGACCCCGGGGAGAACAGGAGATTAAACATCCTCCTTTTCAAATCGGGAGGTTTGGATAATTAATTGGTGCCCGAACGCGAAAGCCTTGGACGATTGTTCTGGGCAGTGGCCGTTCAGGTCCTGCCCTCATTCTTCATGTCCTGATCCTTTGCAGCACCACCCACACCGCAGCCACACCACGGTTTGGCCTGTGCCAGCGGCTGTCCCCACACAGTCCTCCCTGTTCCTGTGGAAGTGTCCCCTCCCACATGGGCATGGGGGCTATCTCTAGAAGGACACAGCAGCCCAGGGCAAGGAGAGTGGGGCTGCCTTCACGCCCCACGGGGCCAGCCCTGGGTCCAGGCCTCCCAGCAGGCATGGGTCTCTTTGGAGCCTGGCGTAGGGGGAAGCAGCCAAGGGGACATGCCTGCCCTGCACACACTCGGGGCTAATCCGAGGCTGTCTTGCTCCCACCTTCAGAATCAGAAACACCCCCAAGAGCCTTCTGACCTCAGGGTGCTTGGTGGGAGCCGGTGAGTGTTTCTCCCACAGCATGCCTGTCGGAAACTTCCTCTCCTCTCCCCTACTCCCCGCTTTGATAAGCACGGTGAACATGAGCATACACCAGGACTTTCCACACAGACGCCATCTTACAGAGGAGAAGACAGGAGCTCCTTAGGGGCTCACGCCCCCCAGCTCCTGGCGGCAGCTGTCTCTCTCCAGGGAGGGAGAGGCACCTGAACAGGCATCCTCTCCACCCTGGAAAACAAGTGGCTGCAGGTGAGTGTGGTGAGAAGGGCAGGCCAGAGGGCCCAGCCTGGTCCCTGCAGGGTTCCAGCTGGGCTTGGGCACAGAGGAGCCAGGCCTGGAGCAGCCCTGGCAGGACTCCTCGGGCCAAGGGCCAGTCAGGACGTGTGTCGGAAAGCTCTGTGAGGCTGTGGCAAACCTGAGCTGTGGGGATTGAGCACCCAGGGCAGACACCACGCTGAGGTGAGGCGGGAGGCCCTGAGCCTCTGTGGAGGGAGCAGCCCTGCCCCCCACTGGCCAGAGTGGTTCCTTGGTGAGGGGTGGAGCAGAGGCCCAGAGGACCAGGATGCAGGTGAGGTGGGGGCCAGGGCATCGAGAGCTGCTAAGTGCCCTGGAAATGAAGCTTAAAGGGCTCTCAGGCTCCCCTTTCTTCTTCCTGAATCACTCTGGAGCTCTGCCTTTGTGTGTGTGATGCTTCTGCTGTGAAGTACACTTAAGGAATCAAGTTTGCTAAAAATTCTATAAATCATTATTCTGGCTTCCCCCCAGCCCCTCCAAAATCATTTGCCTCCTGAAATATTTAGTGGTGTGCGTGTGTCTGTGCGAGAAGGGAAGGGGGGGTGCAGAGGGTTTCGGCACCTGTCTCATCTTCTGTGCTGGCACCCGCCTAAGCAAGGGTTTGGGGAGAGCAGTGGTGTGTGGAAGGTCAGTCTGGCCTGCGGATTAGGAGGTGGGCAGGGGAGGGTGGGAGTACTTGGGTGGACTCGGTCCTGTGACAGTGACAGTTTGGGCCTGGTTCCTGTACCCTAGCCAGGCACTTTCCAGAATTTTCCACCTGCTTCCCTCACTCCCCTGTACACACACACACACACACACACACACACACCCTAACACGTGACCAGGCAGACCAGAGCAGCCTCCGCCAAGGTCCCAAGGCAAGGCCTGATTGATTTGCAGTTGTTGATCTGTTTAATGTCTCTTCTCCCTGAGTGCCCATCTCAGCGGCCGAGGTGCTACATTACCTCGCAGGCCTGGCTGTTTGACACCCCGCGCCCCAAAGGAGGCTTGGGGAGGTTACAGGTGCAACAAGCAAAATGAAAATCCATAGTTTTTAAACCTTTATGAATTGAGAATGTAAACCTGGAAAATGGAACTGGAGTTACTAATGGACAATGGGTCTGACCAGCCCATCCATCCTTCAGGCTCCTGGCTGAGGGCATTCCCCTCCCCCAGCCATCACTCCCTCCCCTCTCTCAGAGGCAGGAAAACAGACTCACTGCCAGAGGCCCCAGGGGCCCAGCTGAGGCCTGAGGGAGGTGTGGGTTTCGAGAAGCAATTCAGGCCTCAGGCCTCGTGGCTGGGCCAGGACTTTGACAGACAAATGGTCACCAGGAGAAACAGAGAGCCTGTCCCACTTCCTCTTAGACCCAGACCCAGGCATGAAAACGCCTCCTCAGATTGGAAGGGAGGGGAGGTCCCAATCAAGTGTTTGCCCTTGATTCAATCCCCGAGCTGCTGGGGAGAAGGGAGTCCATTCCTGGGTCCTGACTGGTCCCGGCTACTGTCCATGAGAGAGTGTACTGTCCTCTCAGGGCCTGCACACTGGTCATCCCCCTGTCACCCCAGGAGTCACTCACCTTTTCTGACCACTCCATTTCCTGTGGCCCTGTCCTAGCCCTGCGTTCTGACACCCTGCCCGCTCTCTTTTCGCCATGACAGTGGTCATAATCAGAAATACTGTGTAGTTTACTTATCTGTTGATTTAATACCTGTCTCCCTCCCAGGACGTAAGCTCCAAGAGGGCAGGGGCTATCATCTGTTTTGTTCAGTATTTTTTCTGATGACCCAGCAAAGTGCCTGGAACATAGTCTCCACATCCCGGAAGGGCGAGCCCCCCTTCTGTTGCTCCCTGGCATAGCTGACCTGCACCTGCCAGCACCCTCCTGCTTGGTCACCTCTGGTCGCTGCTTCTCCACCCCAGCCCTGCCTCACTCTTCTGCTCCGGGTGTCTGACAGCGCACCATGTGCTCCCACCTTTGTCTTCTCTCGTGTCCTCTAGGCCCAAGGCCACTAACTGAGTAAAGAGACGTGGCTTCCTGTTCCCCGCACAGCCCTGTTCTTCAGCAAACGCTCCCCCTCACAACACTCACACACAACTGGTGACGCTGGGAGGATGGACTTGCCCTCCAGACAACACAGGAGCCTCCTCTCACCCCAAGAACATAGGAGCAAGGGGACCAGGTCGGCCTTTTGAGGATTAAACTATGGAATCCACCTATGATTGACTAGGGGAGATGAACTGCCCTGAGAAGGAGGAAGGGCACAGAAGAGGTGATCACTAAACGTTAGTGTTCTTCCTCTTCCCCGTCTTTTTTCTCCTCACAGTCTGGGCGTTTGTTAATCAGGTGATGTATCAGTCAGGGTGAGCTAGGTCACGCTGCAGTAACGGAGGTTCAGTTCTCCTTCATGCTCCATGTGGCCTGTGGCTGGGAGGCTTTGCTCTACTTCTCCTTACTCTACGATAAAAGAGTTGATAGAAGAGTAGATACAAGGGCTGATAGCAGAGTCGCCATCTTTAAAACATATCATGGATTGACATGCTCTTAAATCTCCTACCTGGAAGTGACACCAATACTCCAACTCACGTTTCATTGTCCTGAGCAAGTCACATGGCCACATTTAACTTCAGTGGAGCAAGAAGTACGATCCAGTCATATGTGTTGGGATGGGGGAGGGGACAGCATTATTGGACAGCGCTACTCACTCCCAGATGAGGTCTTCTTCCCGAAGAGCATGTGCCCCTGACCACCCAACACCTTTCCTGCTTGACGACCTTGGGAGTCCCTGTCTGTCATGAGGACAGGCTGCTGGAGAGATCCAACTCATTCTCAGATTCTGCGTGGTCCCTCCACACCCACCCGCTCTGGGGGCAGGCTTGGTTCTGTGCCTCCCACAGCTGCCCTGTCAGCTGCAGACTGCAGTCACGTGGCAATGGGACTGTAGCTGGATCATTTCTGTTGGAGGGAGTCTGCTCAGCAGACCCCTCACCTCTGCCCGCAGGTGAGCCCACCATTCACCTTCAGCCCAGAGCCCAGCGGTAGGGCTGCTGCACCTGCTGAGGCCCGGGCTGCAGACCTCTTGCCCCCTTCCAGCCCCCGGGCCACAAGGAACCAATTCTGATTGTGCTGTAGCAGAGCCGGCTCCCGAGGCTCAGGGAAGGTAGCGAGTGCCTTCTATCAGACTTGGCTTTTGGGCTTTTCCTCTTTTTCGTTTTCTTTAAAAATAAGTGGCTACATGGTATATCATTTCAATAATACTGTTTTTAATAGAAGAAACTCTGGTTCCATCTCCTCCCCGCCCCCAGTTTTATTGATATATGTTAATTGACATATAACATTGTGTTAGTTTAAGGTATACAGCATAATGATTTGATAAACATATATATTGTGAAATGATTACCACAATAAGTTTGGTTAACATACATCACCTCACATACGAACAATTTTTTTTTTCTTATGATGAGAACTTTTAAGACCTACTCTCTTAGCGACTTTCAAATATACAATGCAGTATTGTTTCTATAGTCACCTTGCTGCACATTACATCCCTAGACCTTATTATCTTATAACTGGAAGTTGGTACCTTTCAACCACCTTCACCACCCCTTGCCTCTGGCAACCACCAATCTGATCTCTGTTTCTATGAGTTTGTTCTTTTTTTTTAATTCCACAAATAAGTGTAATCATAGTTTTGTTTTTCTCTGTCTGACTTATTTCACTTAGCATAATGCCCTCGAGGTCCATCCATGTTGTCGCCAATTGCCAAGATTTCCTTCTTTTTTTTTCTTTTTTCACTTTTTTATTGGGGAAGGGGAACAGGACTTTATTGGGGAACAGTGTTTACTTCCAGGCCTTTTTTTCTTTTTTTCCAAGTCAAGTTGTTGTCCTTTCAATCTTAGTTGTGGAGGGCACAGCTCAGCTCCAGGTCCAGTTGCTGTTTTCTAGTTGTAGGGGGCACGGCCCACCATCCCTTGCGGGAGTCGAAGACAGCAACCTTGTGGTTGAGAGGACGCTCTCCAACCAACTGAGCCATCCGGGAGCTCAGTGGCAGCTCAGCTCAAGGTGCTGTGTTCAATCTTAGTTGCAGGGGGCACTGCCCACCATCCCTTGTGGGACTCGAGGAATTGAACTGGCAAACTTGTGGTTGAGAGCCTACTGGCCCATGTGGGAATCGAACCGGCAGCCTTCGGAGTTAGGAGCATGGAGCTCTAACCGCCTGAGCCACTGGGCTGGCCCTCCTTCTTTTTTATGGTTGAATAATACTTCATGAGATATATATATATATATATATATATATATATATATATATATATATATATAATGTTATGTATATTCTTAACTTTTCGAAGTTGAATTACGTAGCAATGTGCAGTATGATAATGCACTCAAAAGATGGCTTTAATCAAATGAATGCTAGCGTCATTTGTTGTATTACAATTTTAATACAGTATTTTTCCTTTCTTAAAATGTGTATGTATTTTTTGGCACCCTCTGTATATACTATTTTCTTTATCCATTCATTCGTCGATGCACACTTAAATTGTTTCCATGTCGTGGCTCTTCTATCTTTTTAATGCATGCCAACCTTGGATGACCCCCATTATCTGCTGGCGTTTGTGTAGCTGAGGACAGTTGGGAGAAGCCTCATAAGAGGGCTGATGGTACCGTAAACTTACAAACGCCAATCCCAAATGAGGCTTCAAAACCACCAGCATCCTTAGGTTTCTCCAGCCAGCTCTCACTTACTCATTCTCCAAAATTACCTGTTCCGAACTCTGCCATTCCCTTCAAATCATCAACCTCTTCTAGCCTTGCCTTTCCCCTCACTCTCGACAGCGTTTCTCAATCTTGTTGCTCTAAAGGAAACTGTGACATAATTTTCAGGCTTAGGAAACTCCTGTGTGAACATTTATTAAACCTAGCGCTCATGGTACATTAGCATAGTTAGTAAATTATACATATCATGACCCAATAAAATTGTCAATGGTTCTTTGAATTAAACAAAGTGGGGGGATTGGAACAAAAACAAGACAAAATAGAGAGAGTGAGAGAAAAAGAGAAATGACTGGGGGCCACAGAAGGCTTTGAGTATGTCAAGTTTCTTTCAAGTCAATCTTTTAATGAATGAAGTGAGAATGGAGCACATGAATAACGAAGGATGTACAATGTAACCAAGGCAAATGTGTCTTCTTGGCAGATGCGTTTCCTAAGTTGTTGGTGATACAAAGTCCCTGTAGAATCTGTCTTCATAAGACTTCTTGTAGCCTTGAACCACTTAGCATTTCAAAATGCAGCCAGAAGGAAGCTCCATAGATGACATCAGATTTCTGGTCTTTTGTGCAGGAGTCAATGTGTTGGCAGGCGTAAATGAATTAAATATTAAAAACGAAAGATTATTCTTTCCTGACACACACACAAAAATATCCACAGGGGAATTTGCTTTCTTATTGTATAAATGTTCTATGTGGCTCTTTTCCCCCCTATTTTTCTTCAGCTTCATGGCAGAAAACGTACAAAGATGGCACAGAAACGTAGCATTGGTGCCTTGGTTGGTCTGGAATGTTGGAAAACTTTTTAAAAAAAAATCAAAACAGCTGCATTCAGATATACTTCATGCATGGAACAATTTATCCATTTAAGGTGTACAATTTGATGACTTTTAATATATGCATATTTACAGAATTGTGCATCCATCACAAATATCAATTGCAGAGTATTTTCATCCTCCCAAAAAGAAACCCCATATTTCTTAGCCATCCCCAATTTCCCCATCTCCCCCAGCCCTAGGAAACCACTAATCTACTTTCTGTCTCTATAGACGATCTCTTCTGGGCCCTCCATATACGAGTAAGCAGAAGTTGTACAGTACGTGGTGCCGTGTCATTGCTTTCTTTCATTTAGTGTGATGTTGTCAAGGCTCATCTGTGTTGCAGCATGAATCAGCACGTCAGTGCTGCAATGCTTGTTATTATTGAATAGTATGCCATTGTGTGAATCTAGGCCGTTTTTAATTAGTTCAAAAACCTCAGTGGTGTGACTTGGGAAGCAAGGGGTCATAACTGGGGCAGAAAAGAAACCTATAGACATTTTAATGCTAACTTGAAGTCCTCCTGTTGTAGGCTGACCTCAAAGGATTATGGCTTCAAGAAGGGAATGATGGTAAATTTTTAAAAAGCATTTGGGTCAGTCATTGATAAGATCAGGGTAAGGTTATGCAAGAAGGAACCACAGAGCTTTTCAAATACCACGTTTTATCCGTGTCCATATGTTTAATGTTGTATATGTATTTGGAGAGGAAAGTAGAAAAAAAAAGTACATTTCTTTCAATGCTGGTCATTCATTTTCTGAGACCATGTGGTTGAGCACAATGTCCCCCCACCAGCCCCCAGAAGCATACCCCAGTGTAGAAGGGAAAGGTCTTTGGGGGCTCTGAGACCATAAACCTGAAGGTAAGAGAGCAAACCCATAATCCTCCACGGATGCAGCTGGTCCGGCAATCTACGCATCCTGGCGTGTGGCTTGCTGGAATCCAGACCCTCCAGCCACACAGTATGTCTGTGCCTGTCAGATGACCATGTTCTCAGGCCCAGCCCCAAGTCCAGAGATTACAGATTCAGAGCACTGGGGACTGCTGATAAAGCAGCTACCCTTGAACTTTTGCTAAATACCGTACTCCTGTTTGATTGCAACCGTGGGCTCCGTTCTTCATATCCTTTGCCAAGTGGGTTTGAGTTCCCACCCTTGCACTGCAGACAGGGTGACTGCCCCACCCTTTAGCACTGGGCTCAGCCTTGTGACTTGCTGTGGCCGGTGGGACGTCACATGAGCGAGCCAGCCTGGATGAGCCCAGCCAGGATCAGCCAACCCTGATGTCTGAAAAACTGGCATTTCAGCAGAGCCTGAGTTTGGCCCTTAGCTGACTGCAGACATTTGAATGTGCACGAGTGTTATTGTTGTATGTTGTTGAGTCTTTGTGGTTGTTTGTTACTGGCATATGGAGGCCACGAATACCTGATATAAGACCTTCACTATATTATTGTTAAATTCACTGATTAGCTCCTGTTTTTTTCTAGTAAGTATAACGTCCGTGTTCTCCTTGCCTCAAGTATCTCATCCCTGGGCTTCCGGTTTTCTCAGTCCTCTAACATTCTCGTTCCTCACACGTTCCCTCCATGTATGCTTTTCCTGCTCCTCCCTCCCTCCTGTTCTATACACCAGGGGTTCATTATATTAATTGTCTCTCCCCATCTCTCATCCCTTCATTATACAATGTGAACAAGACGACAAGAGAATGAAAAAAATAGAACTTTGGTGAATTGACTGTTCAGCTGGAAGATTGAGATATAGAATGAATGAATGAACTAGAAAATGGAAAACATTGATTGCTTTCCATTTTCATTGGCTCCATGTTCATCATGTATGTCCTCACATTGTGGTAGGACAATTATTAACCTGTCTTAACTACACCGGGAGAACTTTTACGTGATTGCTTTCATTACAAGGTATTAATATGAGCTGCACAGGCTACAGCAAGACAGAGGGGAACTAAGAAGTAGAGGAGAGGCAACGTGTGGCTTACTGCCCCAGCCAGCTGGTCAGATGGGGTTTGTTTTGTTTTTTGTTTGTTTGTTTGTTTGTTTTTGCAAATGATACAGTAAGTCTCCAAGATCTGCACTCAAATACAGAATGTCACTAAGCCCTGATGGCTGCCTCGAAGGGGATCAACTGTTTCTAGGTAAACTTTTGCGCTGTGTTCTGAAAAGAACAGAAACAAGCGCCTGAATGCAATAAACAGAAAAATGAAAGATGGGGAAGGAAGTGGTTGTATAGAGATGTGAGAAAAGGGAAAACCGAGAACAGCCATCGGAGCCTCTGATTCTGAAGAATCGTTGCACAGACCTTTTGCAGCCTGGTGAGTCCCACTCTATCTCCCTGAGACGTCTTGCCTGATCGTGGCTGGTGGAAACCAGGACAATCAAGGAATGTAGAATTAGGGCTCAGACATCTCTGTTAGCCGCAGTCCTGTACACACACGTGATGCTAAGACTTGTAGAGCTGCTCCTGTGCCCGATCCTGGCAGGGGAGCAGAGGCAACTAGGAGAGAGAAAGAAACAGGGGGACGAGTCAGGAGTGAAGCAAGAGGCCTAGGGAGACAGCGGGGGTGCTGGCGGGTTCCTGCCTTGGCTCTTGTGTTACCTGCATTTGGGTTCTTGAGTTCTCCAACACAGAGATTGAGAGGAAACCCCAGAAAAATGTCCAGAAAAGGTTTATTAAGCTTATGCTCGAGCACAATGGCGGTAGCACAGAGGAAAGGAAGGTCCTTGGAACTGACCTGGGGGCTGGCTCTGCTTGCTAGAGACAAAGCAGGCTTGTGTGTAAAGGCGGGCTTTTTGAAAGTGGTGGGCTTTTTGAAAGTGGCGGGCTATTTGAAAAAGGCAGGCTTTCTTTACTGGTTTTGTTGTCTGGTGAGCACGTTTGTGCCTGTGCTGTGGGGCAAGATGGCAGACTGCTCCTTACCTATCGCCACCTCATGAAGGTCATGTAGGGGTCAAATCTTGATCAACTGTGCATGCAGGACAGTAGTTTCCACACTGTACGGAAGTAAGCAGTTAGAAGGAAGATAATGAACTACTTCTGCATTTTTGTGTATGGAGTGATGGCGTGGTGGCTTTCTTACTATCAGTCTATCCTGCCCATCCCGGGCCCTGTGCAGTGGCACCTGTATTCTGATTCTAGCCTCTCAGGGAAAGGAGCAGAGGTGGGTTTGAAGAGATGCTCCATATCCATATAATTACCCCTCCCCCATACTTCAGCCAGCTGGAGTAGTTTCCTGTCACAACGAAAAGAGCCTTAGCTAAGACAAATCCAAGGATGGGAATGGAGAAATAACCCATTGCCCAGGCATCTGCTTCACTCTCTCCCTAGGTTCTTTTTCATCTGTCTGCAGCTCCAATTTCAGTGGTCCATTCACTAAGATCCTTCTCTTCCCAGTGTGAATTCTTTCAACTTCTCTATTATTCCTTGGGCCTATTTTGAGTGTCAGATGGTACCAACATACCATCCATACACTGGTGAAACTTTCTGGCTGTTGAGGAGGCAGTATTACTCAGAAGTGGAATCTATCATATTGGAGGAAGGGAAATATCATGGTGAATTTGTAAAAATAAAATGAGTTGAGGCAGTCCATTTAGGAAGGAATGCAGGGTTGATGGGAGCTGGTCCAGGCAGAGGTGGGAAAGATTGAAGTGCAGAATGCTTTGCATTATTCCAAGGGAAGGAGAAGGGGGAACGGAGAACACTAGCAGAGTCTGACCAAATAGAGTTAAGATTTGGGCAAAGGCTAAACTGCCCATGTACTACCCCGTTTGCCCAGACATAAGATTGGAACGTTATGTTCTAACCTTATGATAACGGTCCTATGAGGAAACTCATATGCAAATGAAGTATAGGGTAATTAGAATAATTAGAGACAGAGCAACCTTGGGGAGGTGCTGGAGAGGGGGTTAGGGGTCCTGTGCAGCAAAGACAAGGAAGAAAAGACTGCGATATGCAAAATAGGTTAGAGCCTGTGTGCTGGAAAGACAGACAGGAAACACACAAATACATAACCAAGAGAAACAACTGCTAGTTAAGCGCCTAGCAAAGAATTAAAAGAGGGCAACGAGATTATGACAGGGTGGCTATTTGAGATTCGGTGGTTAGGTAGGGTATCTGAATGAGTTCAATAAAAATTATTAGTAAAATTCATTTATTTACAGTAAAAAAAAATTGTATTCCCCGGGCTTTTACGACTCACCAGGAGCAAATTTGAGAAACACTGCAGCACTGACTCTAAAGAAATGCAAAACCGAGTCCAGTCGATGCACAGGACATTGACCATCTGGAGGGAGGGGTGGAGAATCAGAAAGCCTATAGAAAGTGCTCATTGAACAAGGGACAGTGTACATTCAATAGATTTCTCTGAAGACCGCTTCTCTAAATGGTTGGTTACTTATGTGGGCAAAGCTGAGATTAGAGGCTAAGTCTGTGTCATTCCCAATTCCAAGCTCATCCTACTTCAGAACCATATTGCCTCTCCCTGGGTGGTGGAGTGATTTTAGTGGGAGCTGGAGCTACAACCATTTGCCCACCGCCCATGGCAGAAGGAGCCAAGTGCTAGGCGGCATTACTAGCAAGGGAAGCAGTGACTCATTTTGAAGGAGAGTAGACATAGATGCAGAAATGTTCATGTCTTAGGAGAGAACCCAGGGCTGAGCTGGTGGTCGTAGGCCAGGGGATAAAGTATCCAAAATGCTTCTTTACTATTTTCCCTCCAGTTGCACCTGTTAATAAGCAGGTGCTCCCAGGGACTTCCTAGGACCACCCTGTCCTCCACCAGCTCCAAGGCCCCACTGTGTCCCTAAGTGTATTTATTGCTTTTGAATCCCAAGACCTATTTCCTCACGACCTTGTTAGGGGGCTAAAGCTAACAATTTCACACAGGTAAGTGCTAAAAGGTTTTAATGACATTCCTGGATCATGCATTTGCATTTTGCAAAGGCAGTTCAAGTAGAGCGGAATAGTGGACTACACAGATGTCAGTAGAGATACTGGGGCAAAAAACTGAGTTGTTCCCTCCTCCCACCTTGAAGCTTTCCTTCTTGCTTTCCAATCTTGCAGTGCTCTGGGGAGGGCAGGGGAATGGGGTAGAGAGTGAAGGTGTCCAAGGAAAGGAATATTCCCGTCTAGAGCTGGGCTTCGGAGAAGGGGAAGGAAAACCAAGGCTTCCCTGGGGCAAGCCAACAGTATTCAAACCAGCCTACACACATGCGCACACACAAACACACACTCACACTCACTCACACTGCAAATTGCTACCTGGCAGAATCTAAACTAGTCTTTTGCAGAAAGGTGCCACAAAGATTGTCCCCAAGAAAGAGGGGCTTCTTGTGCCCCTGTTATACCTGTGTCAGGGAGCACAGCCACTTGCATGGGGAAGGAGATGCAGCTAAATGTTGGTAATGAGAAAACTGGCGAGTGCAGAAGAAAACACAGCTGCTCCGGGATGTGCTCTGTAGTAGAAGAGGGGGGGTGGACGGGAGGAGGAGGAAGGGGCTGTGGGGAGGGGTGGGGAGGAGAAGCAGGGAGGGGGTGGGGAGGCGGAGGGAGGGTAGAGAGACTGGAAGAGACAGCAGGAGGGAGGGAGGGAGGAAGGGAATGCAGAAGTGCAGCACCGGAGACTAGGGCTCTGTCTTGCTCTCAGATGCCCTAAGGAAAGGGCTGAGGGAGAGGTGGGAGTCCAGCCATCTGTTTTCAGAGCTCTTGCAGCTCGGAGCCGCTTTCTCTCCCATTTTGCCCTCTTTCTTCTCCACATAGTGTTGTGCTCTATCGATCGCTCTGGCCTTTGCAAAGCCTCAGGCTCTTCTCAGACTCTGGCCCCCAGGGAGCCCGGGGCTTTGCTCCCTTTTGCTCCAGCAGAAATATGGTCCAGGCAGCTCCACCCAGTCCGCGGAAAGGACCAGAGCCTCCCCAAAGAGCCTGAGGGGGTAGGGGGTCTCACTACTGCCCCATCCCCAGCCAGAGGCTGTAAGGTGTTGCCCCTGCAGATGTCACCCCCTCGGCAGGCAGCCGCATTCCTACGGAGGGTCCATCACGCCCCACCCCCAGCCCTGACCCAGCACCTCGCTCACCTCAGGGGCCATCACCTCCCGCCTGCTCCAGCCACCCCCCAACCCCCACCCCCCCACTCCCACCCCTCCCCCCACCAGCCCTTACGTGCCACCCAAGTGCCATCTGAGCTGGATGCCCCACAACACTTCCCCAGTTTCCCCCAGCCCTCGGGGTTCAAACCCTCCAGAGCTTGGGCCATGCCTAGCTCTCTGTCTCATCTTCCTCCCCACCCCCCCACAGACTTCTAGTTGGTAGGGCCACACCAGTGTGGGCTCCTCACAGTTTTCCGTTCCTTCCAGTCCCACCCAGGTTCTGGGCTCCGGGGAGGAGAAGGCCCTTCTCAACAGACCATAGTTCTTTCCTCTCTAAGCCCTTTGTGAATAACTTCCAGAGGGCTCCTTATCTTAGTGACATTCAAAATGACAAAATAAATATGTATTCCAACAGCGGGGGGTGGGGGGGGGTTGGTGAGCGTGGAAGTCAGAGACAGGCGCTTTAACACAGGCTCTGCCACCACCTGGCTGCATGGCTTTTGGCAGCCTTTTTGTGAGATGAGGGGACCAGAGCTCCAGGCTCCTCCCAGCTCCCAAATCTGTGATTCAAGACAGCAGCAGAGTCCGCAGCAAGCCAGCCTGCTAAGGTCCAATTCTGATATTTGCTGACCTGCTTCATGTCCTGGGAAAACCAATTACCCTTTCTCTGTATTTCTTCTCCCATCTTTAATTTTGGCATCAGGGAGCATTAAATGTTGAAACACTCAACTACGAGCATTTTTTTTTTTTCAAAGCACAAAGTGGCCATTTTTTTCCATAAATAAGGCACATTGGATCGAAGTGGCAAAGCTGGGTGGTGACCCCTACTAACCTGGGTAAAGGCAGAGCTTTTGGGTGGATCTGAAACCCTGTACTATAGGCAGGTGAACCTGCAGCCTGTGTGAGGGACCCTCGAGCTCCCCGCCCCCCATGCTCTCTCTGGCCCCCTGTGGATAGTTTCTAAGTGTTGCACAGAGCTGGGTACCCTTCGGGATGTCTGCTGACAAGCACATGTGCTGGAGGAAACCAGAGTCTGAAGAATTCTCTGTGCTCTGACATGCGCTGAAAACGTGTCAGGCTTCAGTTAGAGGCGAAATCTGAGCCTTCGGTTTCCTGCAGAGAGCAAAGGAAAAAGGCAGAAATATTGAAGCTAAGAAGTCAGACAGTGGGAAACAAGAGAGAATGATTCATGGGGGGTAGACAGCCTGGGAGCAGTGATAAGAGGAAGAACAAAACCAGACACACAGGCTTGAAAAGTCAAAGAAAAATGATCTTGAGAGATCGCATGAGTCAAGGGTGAACACACACTTCAGGCTTTGGGCCACATCCTCCTGGGTGGACTTGGGGCCTGCTTTGTTCTGAAGGAAGACCCTCACTGCCGATGGAGAAAGCCCACAATATGGACGACCTGCTTGGAACATAATAAAAACACTTCAAGTATGCTTTGGAGGAGTTGGCCTTTTCCCTCCATTGTTTTAGCAAGGGCTTCTGGCTTTGTACTTGGTACATTCAGTGGCCAGAGAAATTCTCTGCAGGAACTGACAACATCTGTGTGGTCCGGAAGCCAAATTATAAAACAGCGAAGCTGGTCTTTGCTGGCCAGCTCACCTTTCTAAGATTATCTACCCCCACTTTTCATGTTTTCAGTGATACCTCCTCTATCTTTATTTTCACCATCTCTCTCTCTCCCCCAAAGCCTTTGTGACGACCTCCCTTTTATAATGAGAAATCTTAGAACTTCCTCTGTTATTCCTACCAAGGGATTAAATCATTAATAGCTCTTTGACACCAATTGGAAAATAGTAGACTTTCCCAAAGCCCTGCACCCTTATAATATAGAACAAACCTTTCCTCCATCCGTGTGCAGACCTGTTGAGTGCAAAGTCTGTGGGAAAAGTTGTTTTGATAAGTATAACGGGCATCAAAATGACATCTTTGAGAGGAGACATAATGCAGTGGTTTAATTCCAGCTTGGCCACTTTCTAGCTTTGTGACATGGTGCACACTTCTTAACCTCTTTATGTCTGTTTGTTCTTCTGGAAAACAGTCATAAGAATGGCACGCACCTCTTGGAGCTATTGTGGGGATGAGACAACGTCAGGCGCAAAGCAAATGCTCAGTGCATATTTTTTGTCACGCGTCCTTGAATTTGAGGTACTTGCATGGAAGCCTATTGGAAGCCTTGGTGGCCCCAATTGTTGGGAATCCAAGTATATCTTTATCCTCCATAAGTTCTACCTTAAAGGAGAACTCCGGTCAATCTTAGAGATATTTACTGGGCATCTACTACATAGCTCAGGCTCTGTGCTTGGCACTGGAGTACGGAGACAAAAAGCCCTCCTTGCCCTCAAAGGGAAGATAAGCCAGTAAATAAATAAATTTATCTACCATCTTTGAGGCAGTAGTCGAGGCGTGACAAGGTAGGAAAAAGGTGCAGCAGAAGGAGACTTAGACTGTTTGGTGGATGGGGTTGGAAGGTTCAGGAACGACCTCATTGTGGAAGCAACACCAAGGAGGGTGGTGAGAGATAAGCTGGAGCTTCGCAGGTAAATTAGAAGGGAAGAGATCATCCCAGGAGGAGGGAGAAGCATATGCAAAGCCATATTGGCATAAGAAAGGAGGATAAAATCATGGGGGTAAGTGAGACAAGACCGTGGAAGAGGAAACAGCAGGTCATGAGCCCCCTGCCCCCCACTAAGGAGACCATGCCAAGGAGGCAGGCATCTTTTTGGGGTGATGGAGGGAGAGTTGAAGTGGGGAGGGTCCTGAGCAGATCTGATGGCAAAGTGGAGGATGGGCAGGAGGGAAGTATGAGTGGAGGTGGTGAGCTGTGGTCCAGCTTCCCTTAGGAACTGCTTTTAGCTATGTTGGCCTTAATTTTCTCTAATCCTTTTCAAGTGTAGTTTTATTGACTTAAACATAAATCCTCAAATCTTTTACTGTAATTTGAAAATCCAAAAACTCTGAAAAATTTTGGTTTCTTTTTTCTTTTTGACAAATAAAAGTTGTATATATTTATGGTGTACAAAGTGATATTTTGACAGATGTGTATATATACATATATAAGTATATATATAAAAAATTACCACAGTCAAGTTAAGTACCATATCGATCACCTCACAGACGTGTGTGTGTGTATGTGTGTGTGTGTGTGTGTGTATGTTGGAACATTTAAGATCTACTCTCTTAGCAAATTTCAAGTATACAGTACAAGTCACCATAATATACATTAGATCCCCCAGAACTTAGTTATCATGCATAACTGAAACTTTTTACCCTCAACCAACATCTCCCCAATTCTTCCAGCCCACTCCCACCCCCAGTCCCTGGAAACTACCACTCTACTTTCTGCTTCTATGAATTGGACTTCTTTAGATTCCACATATAAGTGAGGTCGTGCAGTATTTGTCTTCCTGTGCCTGGCTTGTTTCACTTAGCATAATGTCCTCTAGGTTCATCCATGTTGTCACAAATGGCAGGATTTCCTTCTTTTTAATGGCTGAATAATATTTCATTGTTCATATACACCAGACTTTCTTTGCCCATTCATCCACTGATGTACATCTATGTTGATTCCATATCTTGGCTATTGTGGATAATGCTTCAGTGAACATATAATGCAGATATCTCTTTGAGATGCTGGCTTCATTGCTTTTGGATATGTACCCAGAAATGGGATTGCTGGATCATATGGTAGCTGTATTTTTAATTTTTTGAGGAACCTCCATAATGTTTTACATAATGGCTGAACCAATTTACATTCCCACCAATAGTGTACAAGGTTCCCTTTTCTCTACATCCTCACCAAACTCATTATCTTTCACCTTTTTGTTAATAGCCATTCTAATTGGTGTGCGGTGATATCTCATTGTGGTTTTGATTTGCATCTTCCTGATGATTAGGTATGTTGAGCAACTTTTCATATAGCTGTTGCCCATTTATATGTCCACTTTTGAGAAATGTCTATTTAGGTCTTTTGCCTATATTTTGTTTTGTTTTCCTTGCTGTTGAGTTATTTGAGATCCTTATATATTTTGGACATTAGCTCCTTATCATATGTATGGTTTGCACATATTTTCTCCCATTCCATAGGTTGTCAGTTCACTGTATTGATTATTTCTTTTGGTGTGCAGGAACTTTTTAGTTTGGTGCAATCCAACTGGTCTATTTTTTCTTCTGTTACTGTGCTTTTGGGGTCATATCTGAAAAGTTATTGCCCAGATGAATGTCAGGAATTTTTTTCCTTAGGTTTTCTTCTAGTAGTTTTATAATTTCAGGTCATATATTTACATCTTTAATATATTTTTAGTTGATTTAATATACAGTATGAGATAAGGATCCAATTTCATTCTGCAGTGAATATCAATCGTGTGTTCTTGGCATCTTTGCTAAAGACCAATTAACCATAATGGCATGGATTTACATCTGGAATCTTTATTCTGTTCCATTGGTCTATGTGTCTGTTTTTATGCCATGCTGTTTTGATTACAATAGCTTTTTAGTATATTTTGAAGTCAGGAAATGTGATGCCTCCAGCTTGGAAGTTTTTTCACAACTCATGTGGTGCCAATGACCTGACTTGAAGCCATTGGTGGCTAAATGTGAGTGAACTGACATGGGGTTGTGTATAATATTCTATTTATATGGCTACGTATAAATATTCATACATTTTGCTGCAGAAGTATCAAAGTTTGATTGTAGGGTGCTGTCTCAGATTCTCTGAGGGTACTAAGTAAAATATGGCACATGCAACTGTGTTGCCTTTCTAATGCTCAAAAAATTCTGAATTCTGAAACACATGTGGCCCTAATAGTATGCCTAAGGAAAAGTATACCTATAATGAGTTCTGCCTATTATATGAAGGAGTATTTATTTTGTTCTGATCTAAGCTTCCCTACATTCCCCCCGTTCTACATCTCAGGTTTTTTAAACTCTCATTTCCCCTGAGATCTGGATACACATACGTTTAGAGCACAGACTGTGGATTTCCCAGTGTAGGTGAATGAACAAGTGTCAGACTGGCTGAACCAGAACCACCTAAGGAGCTTATAAAACACATTTCTGGGCCCACATTCAGAGGCTTTAATTAAGTAGGAATGGGGTAGGCTTGAGAATTTGAACAATTTTTCTGATGCCCAAACAGGTTTGGAAAGAACTGATCTACTACCCAGCAGCAGTAGTTAAAAAAAAAATCATGGATTGCTACAAGTATTTCAGTTTTATGAGAGCCTTTATTCATCATTGAGTAAAATTTGTTAAGAGTCATACTGAGCCCTATGGGTCAATTCTCTGACATGTAGAAATTGATTGTGGGGTAGATGCCTGTTGGATGCCCTACCCAACAACATCTCTTACCTAGGAACTTCCCCTCTCACTTATGGGCTTCACGTTGTCCTACCCTTCGATTACAGTTGGTTGGCCCCAGGAGAAAGATGTTGCTTCATCTGGGACAATGCATATCTTTGTGATTCTTAGATTTGGGTCTAAAAGAGTTCAGTCATTTTTACCCCTTCTTCTCTGTTACGTGGAGAAATGGCATCTGTAGGGAGAGGAAAGAATGTAGCTGATACCCAAGTGAAGCAGATACCAAAGACAGCAATCTTGATATTGTCTGGTACCAACTGTTCCTGAATCCCTAGTGAATCCCTGCATTTTTAGAGTCTTTGTTGTTCTGTCAAGTGCCCCCAATTTTCTTCCAATTAAGTCCTCATTTTTTTGGTTGAGTTAGTCTCTGTCATTTATATCCAATATGTAGTCCTGACTATTATCATTGCCACAATATTAAAATAGCTTTTTAATTTAAAAAAAACCCTCTGGAAAGGAAATTAGTATTTACAAAAATGGAATTTTATCTGTGATTGCAAGAACGAACCTCAACAAACCTCCTGGAACTTGGGTATCACTCTTCGGACCCAGAGCTGAGAAAATCTTGTCACATTGCCCTCTTGCCCTCTTGATACATTGAGGGTGCTTGCCTTGGCCACATATCTTTAAGTTAATGTGATGTACCCACACCCATCCAAAGACCATGAGGACGAAACTCCAACTTTTTTACAGTACCAAGTTCGTGCTAATCCTAATCCATTCCTACTTTTTAAAAAATACGTACCATAACATCTATCATATGTCTTTTTTGAGGAATGGTTTCTGCCTTGTTGTGTTCTACATGTATGCTAGTCTCTTGGCTTTACACTCAGGTCTCACTATAGGGCTTTGCCTCAGAGACACTTCCTTCCAGATATTTTTGCTATGAACCATATTGGGTACGTCACACCTTGGATGAGACCTGGTTTGGGAAACTCGAAATGCAATATTGGGCTAAGGCCAGGGTGTGATGGAGCAGCTTGCACTAGCTCATGAGAGCTAATGATGCATATCTCCTCCCACCTTCGTATTCAGTGACATCTTGTGGGTAATTTGAAGCCAGCCATTGTGGGAATACTATTTCCATTATGGAAATTAGAAAACACTACAAGTCATGTTTTTGCCCCTGGAGAAAAATGTTTAAAATGGGTTCAACGTTTACCAGCACGTCACTAACCACCACCCACTTGACAGCCCTTCCCTGAGGAGTCATTAGAAAGAGGAACAAATTTTGACATGTCTGGTTAAGTGAAGATTTATAATTTCTATTTATTATGTTACTTGATTTTGTTTAGCCACATAGTCCACCAAACTCATCAGATGTGTTATAGAGGATCGGTAACTGCGTTTCCCACTCAGGCTGCTGAGTCGCTGCTGTTGCTAATATCAGCACCACGGACAGCGACAGTAAATCCATAGCGTGGCCAAGCTAAGAACAAAAAATATCTCCAAGTTAAGGGTCTGGAGGTGGCAGTGGGTTGCAAATGAGAAGACAGTGTGGAATCTCAGATGGAGGAAGAAGTAAATGAATATCTAACATTCAGGGCCTTTCTAGGTGATGCACCCAGGATTCGAGTGTCAGGGTAAAAGCGGAGACAAAAAACCATGGAAGTAAGCAAAAATGAGAGCATCAGCCTTATACAACAATTCATGAAGGCGACTAGTAAGCAATTGGGTGACAATGTAATGTTTCATGGTGTAATGGAAGGTCAAAATAGAAAATAGGTAGTCAGGCAACAGCTGAATCATGGGAAGTGGTGGGGGCGGGGGATGAGTAAGAGAGAATACAATAAATAGGACATGATAGCAGCAAGGTGGTCTGTATACTAGATAGAGGGTGTGTGTGATGAATGCAGCATGGAATGTGTCTTGCCCTGGCTCTCCCACAAGCGTGCTGAGTGACCTTGGTCATATCACTTGACCTTTCTCAACTCTGGTTTTCTCGTCTGTGAAATGAGGACATTGAAGTATATGGTCTCTGAAGTTCCCACTGGCTCTGTCACTTTGTGGAGAATTTTGTCCAAGCCAGGGAATTTCTTATATGCGCTCTTAGAAATTGAAGTGGAATCTGATAAGTGAAATCCTTTGGAGTAGAAATCAAAAGGGGCCCATCGAGATTTTGGCTTTTACGTTTCACTGAGACAATACATTGGGATAAGCTTTTGTGGAGAAAAAGAAAAAAACACCAGCATCCTAAAGAGACTCGGACTCCTAACTCATGGCTGTCCCCAAATGACTACTCATTCATGCAATAAATTAAAGCTGAGACACACTGTGTGATTTTGCTTTCTATCCCTTAATGTACTGTCATCATCCAGAAATCAGTTCAACCTTTACAGTTATTTGGGATGGAGCATCACTTACATGTCATTTTATAAAGTTTAAGGTTAATCCAGATACACAGAGGAAGGAAGGGAATTCTTAAATACAACCTGCCCCCCACAACACATACACACACCATAGCGAGAAGTTCAGAAAATATGTCTAAAGAGAAATATCCTCGGAACTGACAATAGAGATTCATGAACCATGAGTCAAGAAAATGTGTCAATTATTTGTCAGGATTAATGAAAAAATGAGGCTGAATTTCAGACAACTCCACCTGAGTTTATGTTATTCATGTTCATAGAAAGCATTTAGGTAAGAAAAGAACTATGTTAGGTAAGAAAGGAACTCTTTCTTGTCACACTACCTATGTGTGATAGGTTAGAATCACATAGCACATTTTGTCACATTTAGAATACAGGGGCAGTGATCTGTTATGAGAAGATCATGCACTGATATATGATCTAACTGCTGTTCTGAAACACAAGTAGACATTTAAGGAACTGCTGTGAAGGCACCGAGGACACTGTTTATAGCATAGAGATCTACAAAAGAATGAGTTCAGTCCCTGAGAAGTAAGAGTTCACCTGTGCCAAAGGAGAAGCACACATGTCTGGAGAATATATTCCCAGGTCCCTTGTTGTGGGCTATCTGCTTATAGAAACACAATCTCATACCAAATGTACCGGTTTTTCCTCAAATGTTTGTATAATTCAAAGTTGACTGACTTGGGCATGCAGAAATCCAAGTGTAACATAAAAATCATTGTCATTGCCTGTAAGTGGAACCATCTTTCTCCGTTCTTCCCCCTTTAACGGCTGTATTCACTCAGCATCATAAGATTGCTCTTATGGACTCAACTCTTATTATAAAACCACCAATAAGAAATGTTACTGTTTCAAAGATACTTTTTCCCCCCCAACATAACCTGTCCTTGAAATCACCATAAAACTTGAACTTCTTAGAGCTTGATGAAACCTAGAAAGAACATTTACTCTGGCTGATGGTAAGGTGGCAACACGAGTAGAAACATGTCTTTGGGGAGAACTGAGTTTGCCTGAGGGAGGTGTAAGGGTTTGCACATGACAAAAATAATGGACAAACTGATGATCGATTCCAGTGCTTGCAGTGTCAAGTATGACCTTTCACCCAAGCCTTCAACAAGGGCTGAGGCTGCTCATTTCCTCACTGTGCAGGCAGTGGTCTCCCATCCAAGTACTGACCAGGCCCAACCCTGCTTAGCTTCCGAGACCAGGCAGATCAGGTGCATTTAGGGTTGTATATGCAGTGGGCCCAGAGTCTGGCGTGGTGCCCACTCTTAGAGAGCTCACAGGCTGATGGGAGGGGCTGGCAAGTAATCAAGTAACCGAAGCCCAGTGGGAGCCTAGCTGCCCCTTCAGAGGTTATGCCATCACCTATCCTAATTCTTCCACATAGACTCTAGGCACACTTAACGTTTGAGGAAACTTCACGGTAGTGGAATTGTCATTGAGAAAAAAAAGAAAAAAAGGTTGTCATAGAGAGTACTCTGGAATAACCAAAGAGTTGAAGAAAACATGCTAAGGTCTTTTCTCATCTCTAGGATTTCATAAGTTTTGGTTCACTTTCAGATCATGAAGCTACAACCCTCCATAGCTGCTAGTGGAATACATTCCAGGGCCCAGCTCAAAAGCCCCTTCCAGAAGATAGCCCTGGTTGAACCAGTCTAGGCACAACCACAAGACTGATTTAGCCTGTTTCCATCACTATGGTGAGTCGACAATCGCCATTTTTGTTTGTCTTGCGTCTCCTATTCACGAGCACCTCGTTATTTCCTCTGCCTCCATCCTGTTTCTTCCACTAGTTTATAAAGGCAAAGACCACGTGTCCTAATTTTTCTGAGTTACCCTGTGCCACTTAGCAGAGTACTTTGTACCCAGGAGCTGTCTGATTGATGCAAGCAGAGCACGCCTTTCATCCGCAAAGCTGGCACAGTTGAGCACTTGTCGTTATTGTGAAATCGGTACTGGTGATTGTCCCTCCCACTCTTTTTCCTGCAGTACTGGGTTCCATGATAGACCAGAATTTTCCTTCTCCTTCAAGTCTTTCATTAACCCTTTTGGATTTAGCTGACTCACTAACCAAGTGCTGAAGTTCAGGTGCTGGTAAGTTATTTAAAAAAGCCTCTTAAAACTTTGTAGACGTTCATCATATGTTTGCCATGGTTACAAAAGGGAGCTGATAATAACTTGCATGTGACAGGAAGTAGTGAATTGTCCATGACCATGAAATGTGACTTCCACAAAGGGATCTACTGAGGAGCCCTTTGCAAGAGGAGGGGATGCACGGAGGGAAGAATTAACAAGTCATTGTTGGTGTCAAAGAATAAGCCACTTTGTGTAGTGACGTCCACGTTATGGCGTCATTCGAGGCAGCGGTTTTCAGTGATTTTTGTGATGCAGAAAGTCATGCTTCAAAAGCTGTCATTGTGAGGAGACTCAGTGCTGTATCAATAGCACACTCGTCATCTGCTTTAATAGAATTCAAACAACCTGGTCAGGTAGTGGATGAGGCCGAATTTCAGACAAGCTGTCACATCCCAGAGCAATTGAATTGATTTGTGCTTGCATTCTCATTTTGTTTCTAATGTATGTGGAAAAGGAAAAGAGATGCTTGTCCATTTCTGTCTTCTGCAAAGGACCACCACGTTCCCCAGTTTTCTGGTTACTCTTTAGTGCTTTGTGTGAAACGTGGCTGTGAGCTTTGGCTGGGGGCTCCCTGCAAACCTGTGTGATCAGATAGCCCCAGAAGATGGTTTACATTCTGGCTTCACCGACTGCAGCAATCTGAGGCGTGCTGCTAAATATTTTACAACCAGCTCCTTTGGGGGTGGGGGGTGGGGAGTGGGCAGCCCAGGTTTGTAGCATTTCCTGATTTCCACGGTGTAAATACTCCCATCAGCGCAGATTTCAAGCTGCTAACATGACGTCACTGAACGTGGAGAGGGGAAGATGTGCACAGTCGGTTCTTGTGGGCTGGCACTAACGGGCTCATAGAGAGGACAGAAACACCAGCCTGATTCCCTAGTCATTGTGCGCTGTATACAAGTGCTTCGGAGGCCTTTAGGTACAGGTCGTATATGGCTAGGCAGCAGGATGGGGCCTGTGTGGCCTCGTTAAGTAGGATGACCTTTTTTATTTTATCATTTTAACAGGGACACTTTTGAGACAAAAGGGATGTTATTAATAATTATAAGTGTTAGTAATAATTGCCAGGACACTGGGCACAATTAGGGCACACCAGGCCAATGTGATCACCTTCCTTTAAAGCGAAGTGTGAACTTAGTAAAGAGTCCACACTGTATTGATCTGAAGCCTCCTCGCTCCTCTCCACCCCTGGGCTTTGTCCTCTGCTCAGCTGGAAGAGTGACGCTGAGTCCCTACTCAGCCTGGGGCTGCAGCCAGCCTGGCAGGAACAGGGGCTGCTTGGCTTGTCAAAGTGTAGGTTTTCAGGCTTGCAGCTTTCTTCAGTGCATATTTTCAACCACTGCAAATGTCCCTTCCTGTGCAAGCAACTGTATCAGCATCTAAATACTTCTCTTGTTGGTCTAAGTCCAAACTTCCTGTTCAGAAGAACAGGGGGAAAAAAAAAAGTATATGAGAATCTGTGGGAGAAAAAAAGAACGCAGTAAATAATCCTCTGTTTACACTACCCTAAATTTACTTCCAGTCCTTGCTTATGAGTGTGCAGATGTAATTATTGATGGAGTGGTAATCAGGGTGCAAACTATTGGGAGTTCTGCTTGTTCCCGTTTAACATTATTCCACATACTCATTTCCATATATTGACACAATCCACACGCTTATCATTTTTTATGGCAACGTAGTACTCCATCATGTTGACACATATGCTCTAGTTTTACATCCTGTTCTCCAAAGACAAATGTCCTGGCTCCATGGGGATGGGCTGTCGTGACCGCAGGCCGGCAGGCAGAGCTCTGGTCCCCATTGGGGGAGGTACAGGCAGCCCTGGGCAAGGACTCAAGTTTGTCAGCAAACACACGCTCTGTTTCACAACCAAATCTCTGCCTGGTCACTGTGGCACGCGGGGCACTGAGACAATGGTACGAAGTTTTTCATGGTAACGTTTAATGTGAATATTCATCTGTCTTCCACTTTTATAACTTCAGCTCCTCTAGGGTCTCAGACACCGGAAGAGGCCACAGGGGAGTAAAGCACATTTAACAAAGAGGCAACACACATTAATGCAGGCACTGGGTGTCGTCTAAGGCCTGCCTAAGAATGGAGGTGTTTCAATTGTGCCGTAGGTGGCAGGATAAATCTGCCAACTCCTCTGGGTTCCACCCGCCCGCCCAGTGGTTCCTCCAAGGCCACGCAGCTGAAGGTAGCTAACTCCACCCTGGAGGCACAAGCCTTGGGATGAGGGTTTAAACTAGGGCCTCAGGCCACAGAATTCACTTCCTCTGCATTCAGACTCCAGGCCCAGACTGGCTGTTGCTTTCAGCGAGTGTTGCTTTGGATGCTAAGGAAGACCGATAAGTAGTACAAGGGAACCCTCAGCCTTGACCTTCAGGCTGAGTTATTTACATGTCATGACCTTGTTGGGGTTCAAGTCTCATCTTTTATGTAATGAACTTGCTTATTGGGGTGTGTGGAGGGCAGGTTTGACTTAGCCCTCATAGTGCTTACTATGTGCCAGCCCGTTTTGAGCACTGTAGGTATATTAACTCACCAAATCCTCACAATTGTGTGAGGTACGTACTATTATTATCCCCATTTTATCCATTGGAAAACTGAGGCACAAAGAGGTTAAGTCACTTGCCGAAGCCGCAAAGTTAGAGCATAGCAGACCTGGGATTTGCACCCCAGTGGTCTGGCTCCAAGGGCGGTGCCTTAGACTACCACACTCTTCTAATGGGATTCCAGTTCTTTCATCCAGATGTGGGCCTGGCCTTCCTCTGCTCTTGGTCTCCTTCTTCCCCAGGCCAGACTAGGCCATCTTCAGCCTTAGAGGAAGAACCCCAGACAGGATGGGCTGACTTCATCCATCTAAGTCTTGTGGGCTGAACAATAGAAAACACAGCTAAAATGATTAACCCCAATTTTGCCTCTAATTTCCTTCCTAAATAGATTTTTCCCCTGCTGATGAAATCTGTCTCAATTTGGGGCTAGATGGGTAGGTTGGGGATTCTGGACTGATTTGGTATCAGAAGGTCTCACATGTCTGCAGGGAAAAATATATGGAGGGCATATACTCTTCAAATATGGCGGGGAAACCACAGCTTCTGTTCTGGTTCATCCATCCTTCCATCTCTCTCTCTCTCTCTCTCTCTCTCTCTCTCTCTCTCTCTCTCTCTCTCTTTCTCTCTCTCTCTCTCTCGTCTACCAACCTATTTTTCTACCTAAGCATCACTTTTGTAGAAGGTGATAATAGCAGTGTTGAGGCCACCTCTCAGAATGCTGCCTGGGTGTCACCCTGCCACAGCCCTGTTTATGGCCGTCATAAAAAGTCTGTGCCTAGTCCAACAGCTGATTTTCCAGGGTCTTTTTCTACTGTCTGAAGGATCAGAAAAAAAAATCTATCAGCTGGAGAAATTAAGCCATTTTTCTTCAGGGGAAAGAAATGGAGTAGCAGTCTTTCCACATTAAAATGCTACAGTGGATTCCAGATGAATGAAAAATTGGTCTGCATAATAATGAGACTCGAGAGAGATTTGGAAGGTTTGTAACTGGCTCCTGGCAGAGGCGCAGGTGGCACAGTGCAACAAGCCTGGAGGAGTCAGGAAAGCGGGGTTCTGGGGGCGTCAGTCTGGGGAGCCGAGTGCCAGGGTCTCACTCTCTTTATTCTCCCTGCCATTTATTTTTCCAAAAGGCTAGTTGTCCAGGTGGCTTTATTAGAGAGGTGCAATTGCTTGGCTCCTCTTCCAATGACTGTCCTTTGTTCCCTCTAGGGCCATGAAACAGATGTCTGACAAAAGCTCCATTGCCCCATTGCACACAGGCCAAGCCTGTCAGAAAGAGGGGTTCAGCCTTCACAGAGGGTGCAGGGCCTGTTACAGAGGAAGGACTTAATCCAGCGTCAGGTGATTAACCCAAATATGATCCAGGTATAATATTATGACCGGCTGGAAACCGGTCCATCTAAGGACCGTAACAAATAGGAGTGGCCGCTGCAATGACAGTAAGCAGGTTAATAGGAAGCCACAAAAGCAAGAGAATTCACTTAAGGATGCCAGTCCAGACCCCGCCCTTCCTGTGGGCTTCCCACACCTGACCTTCCTGATTTGCCCTGGGGTTCTTGGCTCAAAAGGGCCATTCCTCATCTCGGTGGGTTCTTGGGGACAGAGGCTACTTTGTCTTGTCACTGCCTTTTCAAGATGAGTCTTCTGCCTATAGCTCGTCCTCACTTCCTAGAGGGGCTCCATCATGGTAGGGGGAGAGAAAGCCCTGCGCATCTGAGCGCAAATCTTAACTGCTAGGTGGATGGCTAGTGGCTTAATGGCTCAGAGGGTCAGTTTCATCATTGCTAAGGTGGGGTGGCAATGCCTATCCTGCGGAGAAGCTGTACCTAGCTGGTACCCGGTAAACGGTAGCTGCCATCTCATTATTGTTTGTCTGTCTGACATAAGTGGAGAGGCTCCGAATTCCTGCTATTCCCAAGCATGCCTGATATACAATATCTATGGTCCTACCATCATTTCATTTATTTGTGTTTAATTTCATTTCGGAGAGGTTTATGTGCTCTTCTCCCTGAGGTCCTCTTAAAAGGCAAGTATTCATGGGAAAGGTAACACATCAGACCTGTCATTTTCACATTTTCCCACAAAGCACCCTCGTGGCAGCGGGCAATGAACGTGTATATCACGGGGGACGTGTGGATCAAATCACACCGCATAGCAGGTGCGGAATTTCTTTTGAGTTTTTTTTTTCCTTAAAAGTTCGTGCAAACTTGGAAGTCTACTCTGTAACATAAGCAAAGTCCAAACGATTGATTTAGAAAAAAAATCAAAATTAGATGCTGTAGGAAGAGGAGCAATGATTGGTCTAGTTAGTGGTTCCCAACACTGCTCCCCGACCTGCTGCATCAGAGTCACTGGGGGACCTTAAAAGCCTAGAGCTGCCCAGACCCGGGCTGGACGCTGACCGTGCGACCCAGCTCGGCCCACCTGAGACCGGGCCCAGTGTGGGGAGGTCACAAAAGCTGCCACTTGTCATAACAGCACTGCAGAAGCTGCATGGCATTGTTTCTCTGGCTATTGATGGGGGGTTGGCGGGGGGGTATAGTTTGTCTCTCAGAAGACAGGGCTCTGGAAGGTTCTCTAGACTCCAAGTCCAGGACAGAACTTCCTGATGACCTCAGCCAGGGCTCTCCCGTAATACTTCATGACACCCAGGGCCTCCATGGGGGCAGCTGCCCTGTGTGTTTGCTGCCCCTTTTCCCAAGGTCAGACTCAGGGGAGATGGCGGCCGTACAGGCTGTCCAGGAGCTTCCCACTTCAGGTTTTCCAGTTAGCCGACCAGGCAGGCCCTAGGCCTGGATTTCTGCAGAGGCAGGTGAGCCCCTGGGACCTGACCTCTGCTCCCTGTCCCTCGGCAGGGCCAGTTGTCAAGGAGATGACAGGATTGAATTCCGAGTTAAGGGAACCAATCTTGTCTGTCTAATTTTATCTTGACTCTCTCTTCCTCCTGCTTTCCCTTCCTCCCTCTCTTCCTGCCATTTTTTTTTTTTTAATCCTATGCAGCCATTAAAAGAATGGTGGTCATTTTCTAAAGGGTGACCAAATCATTATTTGACTAAAGCAAGACCTTTTGCTAGATTTTAGGAGATCTTTGCTATAGGGTTTATTTTGGACAGAATCCACACAGTGCTTGCTTACATTTTTGACAGCTTCCAAGCACTTGGCAAACTCACCTGTAATCATCACCACATCCCAGGAAGACTTCATTACCTCCAATTGCCTGATGCAAAAAATAGAAATTAAAAGGCAAGACCTACCGCTAACCAGTGACGGAGCTGGGCCTGGATCCCAGGTCTCCCACGCGCCATATTCATAGCGAGCCAGGACTCTTAACTGTCCCTGAGCTGCCCGAGGCATGGCACCTCTGGGGACAAGGTAATTGCTTTCGGTCAGCTGCAAACAGCTGGGCTTGGACTTCATTTCCATGCCTGATTCAGATGATAGCAAAGCTGACACAGATGGCACGCAGCGTATGGGCTGTTGTGTCCTCTATATGCTTTGTCAAAAGCTGTCAGCTTTTCGGGACACATGTGTACAGGGTGCTTCTGATTTCTTCTCTCAACACCCATGTGTTCTGGCTCACTGTAGGAGAATAAATTATGTGACACTTCCAAAACTCCACTCATCAGCGGACCTTAGAAGTTAACTTAGAAACTTGCAAAGCAAGAAATAAAATAATGGCCAAATTCAGTGGGCTGGACTTAACCCTCTTCCCATTGGAGGGTGATGAGGGGGTCAAGTTCAGATAAACAGGGTCCTTTTTCTGTTCACCTGGTACCTACAAAAAAGTATTCCAGAATCAACCCCCTTTATCCATTACCCTTCCACAACCAAGAAGCATTTTTGTTTGTCCTTATTTCAATTTTTAGTAAACGACAATCAGGTGGAAAGAGCCCTAGGACACCAGGACTTAGGGAGCCCCACCCCAAGGATGCCAGGCCCAGCTAACAGATGTGCTACTTCCTTCCAGCCCTCTGGGTGGACCCCCCTCCCCATGTGCCTCCTCCCATCTGCCCATCCCCGAGGTCCTCCCTCCTGCCCCTGAGATGCTCAGGGTCATCACCCACATGTCAATGGCAGCCAAATGTCTTCCTCCCACCCATGGAGACTTGCCCAACCTGTATCTCCAGTTTTTTTCAAGAGCACAGATACACTTTGGGGGAGGGTGACCATATATCCTGGTTTGCCCTTGACTGTCAGAGGATGATTTGACAGGAAATTGTATGTTCCTTTTGACTCAAATAAAATATGCCAGTTTGAACAATAAATGACCTGGTCTCCTAATTATCAGGCTCCTGAGGCAGGACACCTTCCCCCATGTTACCTAAATGTGAGTCCCACCTGCTCCCCATACAAAGTCATAACAGACCCTGCAAAGAGGGAGAGAGCCAGCGGTGGGCCTATAGATGGCTTGCCTCCCCGAGTTACACGTTCCTTTATCTTGCTTTCCTCAAGCTTAGCACGGAGCCTGGCATACACGGGAGCAGCGTTGCTCAAACATCTGGTCTCAGAACACTTTTACTGTCTTAAAAACTCCTGAAAACTCCAAAGAGCTTTTGTTTATGTGGATTGTATGTAACATATTTAATACATTAGACATTAAAACTAAGAAAGATTTAAAATATGTATTAATTTACTTAAAGCAACAATAACAAACACATTAAATGTTAAAATGAATGTATGAGAAATGACTATATTTTCTGATACAAAGAAGAGCAGCAAGAGGAGCGATTTGATTTACGTTTAGAGAGAAGAGTGGCTTCTCAACTCTTTAGTATGTAGCTGGGGAAGTTGCTTCTCCAGACAGGAGAGGTCTACCTCCCTGCCTCAGGCTGTCAGATTTCATCAGAGCTGGGGTCTCAATTTGGATGTGGGATCAGGGCTGCTTCTGGGCCCCACCAGGTGCTCAGGGGGCCCCCAATGCAGCCCTTCATTCCCCAGGTAACTTCCTTTATTTTAAATTAGGAAATATTCAAACACAGAAAAGACAGGGGATACTGTAAGACTCCCGTACCCACCACCCAGATGTAGCAAATAATATTTTGCCTGAAGGCTTCAGACCATTATTTTAAGAAATAAGCTCACAGACAGAGTGGGACAGCACCGTCACCACCTGTCCCCATCCTTTGCCTTCTCTCTTCCCAGAGGGAATCGCTCTCCTGATATTATTGGATTCCTTCCCTACCCATATCCATATGTTATCTACGTACATAGCCATAAACAGTATGTATTCCTGTTCGTAGCAATGTCCAATAACGGTTTATTGGGTGCCTAGTATGCACGAGCCACTGTTCTAAGCACGGATGGACCAATGGAAAAATAAAATCCCAGCACTCGAGCTTAAATCCTAGTGAGAGAGGCAAATTACAGACCAACAATGTCAGGATGCTGAAGAAACATAAAGCAGGAAAGGAGCCGTGGGTGCTGTCCACGGACTTCCTGGGGTGGGTCCAGTCCTTACACTGTCCTGCGCTTTGATTTCTTTTAGTGGAGGTGACTTTCTGTAGGGGTCCCATTGCCCCGGGGGTACGGAGGGCCTGCATTTGCTTCTGGCCTTTGTGAATGGCCTCATGAGAATTCCTTCGCAGTGCTCTGGCCCGTGGGTAGTTTCCATTCAGACTGTCCCTCTCTGGGACCTGCCTGGGGATATCAGTTTCACAAAGGAGACATTTTTTTCTTCTAGTGTCTCAGGCAGAGGATGCATCTCTGTGCTGTTTCCCGGACCTATTGGGAGACATTTTTCCAGTCTTCTCTTCATGGAGGGGGCAGATCTTCCAAAGGCCTGTTGAGAGGTAGGGTCTCTGGTCTGCTCCCTGCGTCACATGAACCTGGACCCCACACTGTGTGTGTCACGTGTCCGGGACCTGTATCCACCTGGCTCTCAGCGCTTGTGGGCTCCATGTCATAGTCTCTTTACGTCTCTGGCTTCTGGGGGGTTTTCTTTCTTTCCTTTCCACTTGGCTATACACTTAAAACAGTTTTTCGTTATATTTTATTCAGGACTTGTGTGTCTTTGGAGCATGCTACCGGGAGTTGAAGCCATCTCCTTAGTATTGGCTTGACTCAGTGTCTTAAATCCTCCCTCTGATTCCTGGCATGTGGTTAGGAGCACGATTCTAGAGGCGGGCTCTCTGGGTTCAAATTCTGGCTCCACCATTTATTAAAGGTGTAGCTGAGGAGGGACTGGCTAACTAACCGGTTTTCTCATCTGTACATTGAAGACAATCATAATATCGACGTCCTCGGGCAGTTAGAAAGATTAAATAAGTTAGTTTTGGTAAGGTACTCAGAATGGTGTCTGGAACTGGTAAGTGCCGTGTAAGTACTGTTACTCTTGTTGATTTAAAGCCGTTACTGTTAGTTTGCTTCTAATAAAAGACTCGACTCTTAGAAAATGTGTCCCATTGGGTTATTGCGACGTGTCCATCCCTAATATGTTTAGTGTATTCAGTTCTTACCTAGTTGTCATGGAGAAGAGACACCAGCAGTGGAGTTGGAGTAGGTAAGTTTTGATGGGGACGGGTGATGACGCAGTATGGGCTTTTCAGGTGTGGCCCCAGAAAGGAGTGACCTGGCCAGCATGAGGGATTCTGCTTCTTTGATAAAAATTTAAAAATTAATAAAGAATAGGAGGCATTTCAAACTTTGGCTTTCTCCTGTGATTTTGAGGAAGGAGTCTGTCCTTTTACCGGAGTTTTTGCCTAGGTCACTTTTGCACTTACTTTTTACTGAAGGGAATATTACTTCCTGGCAGACTTGTCTAGAAAACATTTTTAAGTATTACTGAGGGACGCTAAGTAACTGATGAGTTTCTCCTCCTGATATGCAAAGTAAGTGCTCCACTGCCGGGGCTAGACTTCCTGTGCTTTGCTGTAACCCAGCCGGATGCATCAGGCTGCAAAGATGTTTGCTACAGATGGGCATTCACTCTCGAAAGCCAAGACATCTTGGCTTGGGCACTGGTGTCAACTTTTAGGGGGATAAAAACAACTGGATACATACACTTCTGTTTCATGCTTGGTGGAAAAATGAACATTGGCCAGGGTGGATGTGGTCCATCCAATCACAGGTACTCATTGAGCACCTATGATGTGTCAGACGTCAGCACCCGAAAGGCAACCACTGTTTGCAGCTTCCTAGACATGCTCTCAAATTAGTCTATACAGGCAAACACATACACATTTTGCAGAAGGACAGCACACCACACACTGTCAAGTACCTTTTTACTTAACATTGTATCTTGTAGGTCATTTCACATCAGGACATCTGCTTTAATGCAACTGCTTCGTTTGTTTTTAATAACTGCATGGTATCTCCCTCCCCTTTCTATGTACCATAATTTATATGAAAATCCCCTACTGATGGGGAGTTAGGTTGTTTCCAATCATTAAAAAATGCTTCAGTGTATCACCTTGTACACAGGTTTCATACACAGGAGACTATAGCAGCAGAATAAATTCCTGATAGCAGTTGAATTACAGGGGACTCATTTTAAAAACAAACAAACAAAAACCAAAAAAACAATGCACATGCGTCTTTTCTCAAGATGGCAGGAAGCAGATGTCCATGCTGTTAAATGAACTAACGGGCTGTGGGAAAACAGTGAGGCAAAGAGCAGTGGCCTGGGGGGTGCTTAATTTCAGTCAGATAAATAGCCCGCTGACCTTGGGCAAGTCTTTTAACTTCTTTGAAACTTAGGCTCTTCTTTTGTAGAATGGATCATTGGGTCATTCAAGGCTGATGGACAAATGTCCCTGGACCTGTGCACCTTTTTAAAGCATTTATGATCCTGAGATCCAGTGTAGCGTGTCCTCTCTCCTCCTGGGCGTCTCTGCACTGAGTTGTGTGAGGTGTTTGTCTTAGTTCTGTTATTTCTAAGGGCTCAGCACACCCTGTTGCCAGCCTCCATTCTGCAGGAACAGGCAGTGAAGTGAAAACAGCCGTGAGGAGCTGAGGAGTCCAACCGGGACCCCTGTCCCAGCCATGTGACACTGAGAAGTCTTCTTCTTTTGTAAGGGCCTCATCCCATTGTGGAGTGGGTGAGCCCAGAGTGAGGTTTCAGCATTCCAAAGCAGGGTAACGCCCCTTTTCCCTATTTTCTTTCTTTCTTTTCTTTTTTTAATGCAAGGGGCACTTTGTGGATAAACACATCTTCGCTATGTTTTATTTTCATTATATTTTCCAAGCGTGGCTGAGTCCCCAAAAGCGTCCTTCCTGTGGCCAGTGTTTGCTCAGGAGAGTAGGCTGGCTGAGGAGCCCCAGGTAGACAGAGGAGAGAGAATTGCCAGTGGGAAAGATTCGGCTAATCCCCATAAGCCAGCAGAAATCGTTTCTTAGGGTTCTGTCTGCCGTGCTCTTGTGACAGGTAATTATTTATTACCCGAAGTGAGCCCTGAGCTTTCCTGAGGGTCAGGTTATTCAGAAAACACTGGCCCAAGTGTGGGCACCCGTGTAAGATCTGAGCAGCTCCGTGGACGAGAGGCGCTCGGTTTTCCCTTGATCAGCGTCCGTGACCAGTGGCCAAACAAGAATGACTTGGCTAGTGAAGGACTATTGTTGGTTGGTTTTGTAAACATAACCTTGAATAATAAACTTTGCTTATAGTTTCTCTTTATTTATAAATACTTTAGCTCAAGTTCAGGCTTGAGCCTTAAGGGATTATTAGGGGAGGAGGTGGGGTGTGTGTACACAAAGAAAGAGACAAGGTCTTAGTCAGGAAATTTGATTGTACAAGATTCCACAGAGCTGAGAAATGTAAATAAATAGAATTTGCTATTGTACAGAAGCTTCTTACCTCGCTGAGGAAAAGTCCCACCTTTCACCTGAATCGTGTCCATCCTTAAACTGATTTGACATTAGGGATATTCCCCAGGTTTCCTTAATGTTCAGACGAGGGGGAATGTCCACACTCACGAAACCCTAGAATGGGAAAGGAGCTCTGATGGCTCCTTAAATTGAGGCCTCCCCCTGCCTTCAGGCCATCAGAGGCAGCCCGCACCCCTGGCACTGGACACTGGACGCTGCGGGTAGGATGCGTGCCATCTTGGTCAGATCTTGTCAGACTCAGCCCTGAAGACCCTCCCTAGAGTGCCTGGTCTGTCTCTCAGCACGTTCTTGGAAATTCCTGGGAGTTCAGCGTCTGGAAAGTTGGTATTCAGGTCAGACTTTTCCCCCACAGCCACTAAATGGAGCTCAACTATCCTTACTTCTAGAACTTTCTCCCTTGAGCCTGCCCCACTCTTTGCACAGTCTGTGATCCCGACACATCTTCTTACCTCCTTTGTTGCCTGGGGTTTTCCATGCTTCCAGACTCCCTGGCCATCAGCCACCTCACAGTGGCTTTCAGGCGATGCTAGTCTGAGCTCCCTCATGTCTGCCCCTGGCTCTTGTCCAGATGCCCACCCTGTAGGCTGTACCTGTAGGAAGAACAACACCACGGCACTCTCAAGATATCAGTTTTCCAAGGAAGCCTTTGCTGCCCTGCAGGTTCTTTGCGCCACCACCGCTTCTGCTGTCTTTTGTAGCGTTCCTCTCCTTGGTTCTTTCTAGCTCCTGAGACCCGAATTCTCACAGCTCCTTCTGCTTGGTGGTGTCCCTCTGTTGGTTGACCTCTCTCATCAGTAGGCAGCATGAATGACTCGTCTGCTGACCCTGCTCTGTTTTTCAGCTGGTGTGTAACTTTACAGCTTAGTTCTTTCCACACTAGCTCTGAACTCAGAGTGCCCAGCCTGTCCGTAGTCTGTGTGCGAGGGGTAGGGGAACACATATCTCCCTCTTCCTCGTTTCCCCATGGTAAAGCAATATTAGAGTGAACTCTTTTGGTCTCATCTCCACCTCCTCCGGACTGTGTGATGGGATCAGCTGGGATCTGTTTCTGTCAGGACACATTTCCAGGAGCAAGAACATTCCACTGAGACGCAGGCATCATGGGCCCATCTTTCTTGGCCTCCCTAGACCTGCCCCCCCGCCCCTCGCCCCTTCCCCAGCTGCAGCAGCTTCCTCTTCCACTTCCCAGCCTGGGAGTCACTTCCAGCTTGGGAGGCAGGTAGGACATCCTGCAGGGCTCTCCAAACTCACCTTGCCTCCTCGGATTCTTCCACTTTGGATAAAGGGGCTAACACTTTGATTCTTTGAAGGCAAATGGGTCTTGTTATCAACTGATCAGGCCTGGAAGGGAGGGTGAGCTAAAGAATAGGACCTCCTCACTTCCAGTAAATAGTAAGAATTAAAGTGCCGTGACTCTTTTGTCTGCTTTGCTACTAACCTCAGAGTTTTCTTTGTTTAACTTCTCATTCTGACATCTTCCTGGCTGCAGCCATCAGAAGAATGATCTTCTTCTGATTTATTAATCCTGCTTCCTTTCTAAAGAAGCCTTTCCCTCCTCCTTAAGGCCAGGCACCTCTTCTAGGCCCATGTAGTAGATATTGGCACTGGTCCTCTTTTGCAATAACAGGAGTGACCCTTTTGTCCCTTCCATGTGCCTGTCCTTCCAGATCAGAAGGCACCAGCAATCGTGCATATTCTGGTCACGAGGGCCATGCCATCAGACCCTGCCATACCAATTTCATCTTGATCCTGCTGAGCATGAAGTGTCTGGTGCCTTCTGGGTAGTTCCTGTACTTGCAGAAGCAGGTGAATCAACCTGAGAAACCTTTGGCTGCCAGTGTCATCGGGCCACTGCCCACCATGCTGTGACCTTTTCCAGTGCTTTCTGCAGACACAAAGCAGGTGTCCCCAGAGGCAGCTGCCCACCACAGCAGCCACCACACAAAACCAGGTTCTGGTTTTCCTGAAAAGATTCACCCTGCTCAGTACAGCGGTCTGGAGAAGGTTTTCAGGGCCCAGACAATGCCCTCCCCTTTGTCCTTCTTTCCAGCTCCATCTTTCTGCCTTTTCCTGACTTCGTTCTTTGTTATAAAGGTCCAGAGTGGAGCAGCACTGGCTGCCGTTGTGCAAGGGATGTAATTTTGACCCCCTCTGCTCCTAAAAAATCAATACTCCTTTTGAGTATCTGTGAAGAATGTCTTACAGACTCCCTTCTGAGCAGCCCCAATCTGTAAAAGCTGCTGTTATCTGATGACCCTTCTCATACTTACACATTTTTCTTTTCACAAAATATTTCCAGAATCTCACCTTTCTCTATAACTGAGACTTAACTGCACATACCTGCTTTGTGACAGTCCATCTTCTCTGTCTAGTTTGGAAGGAAATGCTCCTCATTTACATACCTGAAGGCACTGGGGGATGACAAAGGTCATCAGCTGACAAGGTAGCCTTCAGCCGGATCCGACTTAAACATGAAAGCAGGATCTCGGCCACAGGCTTGCCGCCAGGGGAGAGGAAAATTCATCAGCTTGAGAACGTCTGTCACCTGTGATCAAGGCCAGCCTTCACCCATGTTTTCTCCCAGACAGAAGGCACCTAGGTTTTATTTCTCCTATTCTTCACCCCACAAGGGAGAAGCAAGCAACCTCCACTTAACTTGCCAAATTCCAGATCTAGAAGACGCTTCAAATGTCACGTAGCCCAGACATTGCAAACGGGTGGCCAGATGTGTCCCCACGACGGACATGTCTTTTTTTTTTTTTTTTACCTCTTCAGTGATTTAGCTTCTTTAAGCTGAGTTTTTGTCAATATTTAAAAATCAGGAAATTTCTAATAAAAATAAAGTTTGAGAGATTTTCTTGAAAAACTGGAAGCTCTGGCAACCCCGGGCCACATTCCCACATGGAGCAGTGGCTGCACCTTGCACGTCTGGAGGCGGCCGTCCCGCTCCCCGCCCCCGCCCCCACTTACGGAGCATACACATGCTGATGGCCTTAGGGTTAGTGACCCTTCACCTGAATCCCCTCCCCCCCCCTTTCTTTTTATATGAGGAAAGAGGAACCTAGAAGGTGAAGTGACTTCCCAAGGTCTACGGAGACTAACTGGCAGAAGCCCTGCCGAGTGTTCTCTAGTTACTGTGCTAGGGACTGATCCAGGCGCTTTGTTTTCGTGGAAGCATTCCTATACAGTTAAAACAGCAACAACAAGAACAACAACAATGACAAACAACCCTGATCTTTCAAGAAAAGGGAGGCAGCACTCCATGGTGGAAAGAGCATTGTGGTGGGCTTCAGGCAGACCCAGATTCAAATTCTGGTACTTACTACTTGAGCGCCATTATGTGGAGACACACCAGTGAGCCAAGCAGAGAGAAAATATCTAGTTTTCACTCTTCGTTGCTGTGTGACCTTGTTCGGGTTTTTAACTTCTCTGATCTACACAATAAGAATATTGATACCCTGGGGGTGGTTGTGAGTGTTGGAGCTAATCCAGTGAAATCTTTCCTGACACCCTATGCCTGGTCATCAGTCCCCTCTGCCCCATTGACCCCAAGAGATGTGACAGCTCCTTCCTTTGTGCCATTTGGCCCTACAGACCTCTATTCCTGTACCTGTCACCCTACTGCATTTGCCCCCATTAGATTGCAGATCCAGACATGGGAGCCCTATAACTGCTTTATGACCACGGCAACTAACCCTTCATAGGCACTTTGTGACAGTTTGTTGAAAGCCCCTGACACAGTGGCTGCAATTTTTAGCAACTAGCACATTGGAATGAACGCATCTAAGCCCATCCCACCCTCCAAATCAGTCCCCTTAGCAGATCAGTGAGGCCACCATCACTCAAAGCTGGTCCAGAACTTGGCCCTTGGACTTACTTTGGGGCCATCCAAGAAAACCTGTCTCTTTCCTTTGTTATATGTCAACACTTCTACCCAAACAACGCTCTCACCTTCTTTGGTTGTAAATCTTAATTCCAAATCTATCAACATCAAGGATGTCCTAGTTCTCTGAACCGGTAACGTGCTCTGTACATTTACAGTGTTATTTTTATCTGGCCAAACAGCCATGGCCAAACCCACCCCCAGGGATGAAAAATTGCCACCACTGAGAATTATCCAAAAGAATATTTAACAACAGTGAAAGAAATGCCACAAGAGATATCAATACATTTTGAACAATGGGGATGTCATTAGAATAAGAAAGTACTTTCAAGGAAAGTCTTTTCATTTAAATGAATGGAAAAAAATCAATTTCATTGCTATACAGTTACTTTGTGCCTGGGGGAATACGGGAGGAATGGTGAGGGCCAAAGAAGTAACAACACTGTGTCCAGAAATAGCAAGATGCAAGGCGGATTACTTTCCAATCATTCTCCCATATTGCCTGACTCCTACTAATTTCCTTTACTTGGGGTGGTCTTGTTTTTGTTCCAAATTAATTGATGCAAATACCTCCTCCAATAGACTTTTCTCAGGGGTGGTGGCAGTGGTCATAGGAACAAAGCTGGGGCCATGGACACTGCAAAGAGGACCCAGAAATGAGCTGACCATCTGGTTGAGAAGAGACAGGATAGATAGAAAGGCATGAGCTTCATTAGGTTGGTGCCCAGGGCAACTTCCATTGGTGGGTCTCAGGAAGGTGCCATGGGAGCAACAGTGTTTCTGCTGTTCTGTGAAATCCTGGGAGCACTGGGTATGTGTGAAGGAGCAGAATGGGCAGGGGAAGGGGGCCACCCAAGCTGAGGGAGCAGGGCTAATTAACTATTAATTAAATGACTCAACTAAAAACTTACATAATAAAGATGTGATTTGTGAAATAGTCTCTTACCTTGCTTCTCATCTTTCTTCCAGAGTGGAAAGAGCATTGTGAGTTCTAATTCGGTGTTAATTCCTTTTCCATGTAACCTTAGGATGTCGTTAGGTCCCTTTGCACGTCAGTTTGCACACCTGTTAAAGAGGGGAGGAATATCTGACTTTCGTATTTCATCACATTGTTCGGAGGATGGAATGATATATTGCATGTGAAAAAATATTCATTCATTCATTCATTCATTCATTCCTCCATCCATTCATTTGGATAACCACATATTGAGCCCTATCAGCTTCCATCAAAAGCAGAGAGGCAAAGGCGTGGAATTCCAATCAGATCAACAGCTGTAACCAGTTCTTTCAGGAGAGAGAACCCGACAATAATGACTAGAGACAATTGAACATTGGGTTTGGAAATGCTCTCTTAGACCCTAACCTGCTGGCAATTGTTGTGGGTTTTTTTCTTTCTTTTCAATAACTGTTAAAAGGATAAAATCTCTATACCGACAGAGAGGCATGTCTTGTGAGAAAGTCAGCCAGGATCAGGAGTGCCCCCCAAAGCTCGCCTCTGCATTTGAATGTCCAGGCAGGACCAGCAGTCCTCACCCTTGCTTGTAAGATGTAGTGTCTCTACTGCTCCTTCCCTTTTGCAAACCCTAGCACCTTGCTTAAAAATAGGGGTGCTTAGCTTTTCACTTCTCTGCACAAAATGGACAAACAAAGGGACAAATGGGGGGCACATTTTTTCTTGATGTTGCATCATCCATGGAAGGGTGTGTCCAGCTCCACGAGAGTCAACTTAACTTCTTTGAGGAAAATTCCAGAATGAAGCCTCTCAGCTTCCCTCTCCTTGATTGATATTGGTCAAAAGACTAATTGCTTTGTCTGAGTTCACACCACTCTGCTGATGACCTTGGGTTCTTGGGGCAGGACAGTTGCTAGGAGCCCCGGAAGGAAGATTAGGAAGAGGTGAAAAGGTAAGGTCTGGGCAGTATTTACTCTCCCACGGCAGCTTGTGTGACCAAGAGAATGAATGAGGAGACTACAGATAAGGTTAATCAACACAACATGTCATTGCTTCATAGGGACACTGGTTACAATTTTATTAAACCCTGAGAATGTGTTTTGATAAAGGGAAAAATCATCTGTGTTTTTCACTGTTGAATTCCCTCAGAAAATCAGGCCTTTCCAGAGGATGGTTTGACGTTCTTTGTAAACACAATTAGTCTGGAGTTCCTGCCACATGGTAGTAAAGATGCCTTCACAAAAGCAGGAGCAAGATTAAACGATTACATTAGTAGAGCAAATATATGTATGATAAAGTTTTATGGGCTCTTCTTCCAAGAAAGGGGCTCTGCAAAAACAATATGTTATTATCTTCATTCCAAGGCTCAGGGAGATGCTGCCTCCTTGATTCAACTTGGCAGTTTGTGTTTATATTCATCTATTCATGACTTATCCTTTTTTTATCATTCAAGAAAATTCAGACCAAACATCACCATGTTATTAATATTGTTTAGTGTTGGATTTTTAAATGTCTTGTTTTATACCACATATCCTTCTCTTCTTGGTGGTAGCTCAAAATTTCCCTCATCATATCACAAAACCTTATTGTAGCAAAGCAAACATTGAAATATTAATATAATGTGGTTTCTTGCTGAGATTATGGGATTTCCTTCTTTGTAGCATTTTAATATTGTTTCATTGAGTCTCGGGAAACTGGATGGAGGCTTCTGGATGGGCTCACGGATGCTCTGGGCACTAGTTACCTTCTCCATGAGCACAGTCTTTTAGTAAAACAAGAACTTCTGTCTGGTTGCTCTACTTGTCCTTACAGCCAGGGGCTTGCAGTCCACAAGAAACAGACACTTGTTGCAGGTTACGTCATGCCGTTCTCATCATATAGCTAAATTAATGGAATGCATGCAAGCTAACTTTTTACACTAGGTAAAAGGAAATGTACTTATATCCAGTGTGTGAAAATGACGTTATGGAAGACGCGTGTTAGTGGCAATCCCTACCGGTGTTCTCGTTAGTTGAGGAAAACATCTCAGACGAAAAGTTTTTATTGTTTGTTTTATTTTACTGAATGACAAGACAGAGTTTACAGGGTGGGGAAGGGGGTGATTCTAGGTCTTCCAGACTTTAGTCTCAATAATTGGGAGGGAAGCATAACAGCAAGAACGCTATTGCTCTTCATTTCTAAAAGGTGTACACTATTTCCCAAAGGCTCATCCCACTAAAACATCATGGAAATCCTGCTTAACTGTATTAGTTATTGCTGCGTAACAAATGACCCCAAAACGTAGTGGCTTAGAACAACAATTAACATTTATTCTCTCATAGTTTCTGTGAGTCAGGAATTCTGAAATGGCTTAGCTTGGTGGTTCTGGCTCAGGGTCTCTCATGAGATCAGATGACAGTGGCATTGTACTCATCTGAAGGCTTGACTGGGGCTGGAAGATCTGCTTCCAAGATGGTGCACTCTCATAACGAGAGAGTCAGTGCCAGCTGTTGGTGAAGCACCCCAGTTCTTCATCAGTTGTACTGCCTCCACAGGGCTTCTTGAGTTTCCCCTGGACATGGTAGCTCGATTTACTCAAAGTCAATGATCCAAAAGAGAGCAAGGCAAAAACTACACTGTCATTCCTGACCTAGCCTCAGTAGTCACACTCCATCATTTTTACAAAATCCTACTGGTTACACAGGTCAACCTGTGTGGGAACTACACAAAAGTGTGAATACCAAGAGGTCAGAATAACTGAGGCCCATCTTGGAGGCTGGCTACCGTATTAACTTACCTGAATCTTTACCCTGACTTTTACCCACTGGAGCCGTGTTTTTCCAAACACTGTTCTGTGGTGTTCCTCAAGATGTTATTAGGCATTTGGCAAAAAACACTACCTACCCCAGCTTTGCCCCCACCGCACATATATCCCACAACCACTACCAACAGGAAGCTTCCACGGTCAAAAGAAACATGGCAAACTACATTGGAAGATTCATAATTCATTTGGCATCATGGAAGCTCTGAAGGGCACTCTAGTGAGGAGAGTGTCCAACTTTACCCCCAGCATTTCTTAAATCACAGGAATGGTGCAGCGCGATTAGGGACTTGGAGAGTGAAAAGAAATGCTGCAGATTAGCCAGTTTGAAGCCTCATTTTATAAAGGAACAGAGAACTGGAGAGGGTAAGCGTGCTGCCGAGATTCCATGGGTTGTCAGACGTGACACCAGGCTCCTGGAGCTTGCCCTGGACTGGTTGCCCATATGTGAATTTTAATAATCTGTTAAAACAAAAAGGTCCCAATAATACAAGGCCAAAAGCATTCTCTTAAGTTGATGCTAATATTCTATATCTACAGATCCATACTCTAACAACCATCATGGGCAAACTATGTCACAATAATTGGTTGTTAGGACAGATAGCTCTACAGAGGATGAGGTTAGAGCCTCAACGTTGCCAAAATGTGAGGGAAACCTGGTTCTGTGTGTTGTTACGATGACATTAGTTTTGCTTGTCTGTTTGTTTTAATCAACCTTATTTAAGTATGATTTACATACACATTTTAATTATACAGTTTGATGGGTATAGAAAAAGGTATATATCCAGGTAATACTACCTCAGTCAAGAATTAAAACATTTCCATCACCCCATAAAGTTCCCTCATGTGTCTTTAAAGCCAGTCACCCCCTGCCCCATACAGCACTCCCTCCCCCCCCCCCACCCCTCCACCCTCAGTAAACAGGGATCAGATTTGATGTTAAGGTTTAAGTCAACTGAAGTTGGGATCATTCTGACTCGTTGCTCTGGTGCCCTGGGGTGAAGGGTAGAGAGAGGGGCATCTGTGATCTGCTCAGGAGACAGATCTGGGAAACACATGAGTTGCAGTGGCCCCTTGTATGACAATTAGGACCAGAATGACAATAAGATGAGGTGATTTCACAGGTCTGGAGATGACTACAGGCTAATATGGTTGGGAAGGTCTTGAAAGTCTGAGGATGCTCTGTGGGATGTGTGTGGTTTGGTGTGAGGAGTGGTGTGGCAAGCAGGGCAGGTAGCCCAGCAGGTGACAGGGTGGCCGGGGGCTGACCTCCAATGTTGGCAGCCCTTTCATGGACGCAAGGAGAAGGCTGTGCTGGGGAGGTCGCCGGATTTCTGCTGAGCAGCTGCAGAAGAGTCTGGAACAGCAGGAACGGATTGTTTCCATAATTATTGCATAATATAGCATATGTTGCATTAACATACATTATTTACTAAATAAATGTAGGTTTTAAAAAAATGTCGGACTGTGATCCTGCTGCCCTTTTGCTTTTGAAAATGGCCTTGGTGCCTCTCAGCCCTTGGCCAGCTCTCCTGGGCTTTGGGGAGCCCCGGAGCGTGAGCGTTTGCCAAGCCTCTAATGACAGGGGCCCATTAGAGTGCATGGCTGGATTCCTGGAACCACCAGTTAGATTAAGAAATGGAGCCGGAGAATTAGCTTGATGCACGCTCTGCCAAGGAGGGACATGTGTCCCCAGCGGCAGCGGCTCCCTGGAGGGTGAAGCAGATGGGGAGGATGTGGCTAGGTCATTAAGGCAGCGTCACCACCAACAGGCAGGCTCTGAGCGCCCTTCCACCCCACTCCGGTTCCGGGCAGCCCAGGAAGACCTGTGGCCTTCGGAGCCCACTGTCAGCACTAAGAGTCACAGCATAAAGAAAAGGAGGTGCGGGGAGAAGCATGTGAAGTCGTGGGAACAGAAAGGAGAGTCACACAAGGTCCCTGCCCTCAGTGAAGGGGACGGAAGAGGAATGAGGCCAGTTAATACCTTATAATAGATATGAAGTGATAAGGGCCCTGTTATGGGTTGAATTGTGTCCCCTCCAAATTCATATATCAAAGTCCTAACCACCCATACCTCAGAATGTGACCTTATTTGGAGAAAGAGTCTTTACAGAGGTCACTATAGGGTGGGCCCTAATCCAATATGACTGTGTCCTTATGAGAGGGGAAAGTTTGGACACAGAGACTCTCACAGAGAGAAGATGATGTGAAGACACAGGGAGAAGATGGCCATCCATCTACAAGCCAAGGAGAGAGGCTGGGTATCACCTGTAGAAGGAATCAACCCTGCCATTACCTAGATTTCAGACTCAGCCTTCAGAACAGTGAGATAATTAATTTCTGTTGTTTAAACCACTCAGCCATACAGCCTTAGGAAACTTAATACAGGCCCAATCAGACAACACTGGAGGGTCCCCTCAAGCAGAATGAGGGGTCCAAGAAAGTGCCTGCAGGAATATCTAAGCTAAGACCTACCTGGAATATCCAGTCGGGAGGAGGGGTGGTGTAGAGTGAAGAAGGAGCAAGGGGCTCTGGGCAGAGGCTGGGAACTAGAAATATAAGGAGTAGGTCATAAGTGTGTCCATTTAGTAACTGTAATAGTTAGGAGCTCCTCCTGTGTGCCAGGAATTCTCACCAGGATGTTACCTGTATTATTAAGTTAAGGTGGTTTTGCTTTCTGAGAAGAGACCAGAAGCTCAGGATTATTTATCCAGTGGGTATCCTTTGGGAATTGTAAGGGAGGGGCTGGGTGCGTTGGGGGGATGGGGGGATGGGGAGAGGCCTTGAGAAAGAAGCCCAAAGACATCAAATGCTGAGCTAAGGAAGCAATTCTGAGGATGAGAATGGCCAAAGGAAGGCAAACCACCCAGCATGGGTTTCTGGACATTATATTCTCAGAAATGTCTCTGATTGTACTGGCAACTTCCTCCCCAAATTCTCGCCTCAGATACAAGATGGTAAGCCCAGGTCACTGACCTTTTCTATAAATTTATCACCACACACTCACACACACATTTTGGCTGTCGTGATTGATTTATGTGGGTTTCTTGGATCGGGTTAATTGTCAACAATCAGTGAGCTTCCCCAGCAAGACTGGGCATGGAGTTACTAGCACACCATATTACCACGGTCCTTTGGACTGCCAGCTGCAGATGACGCAGTCCTGTGTGGACTTGCGTCTGGCCCTGTCGGGCAGTTGGGCTCACCTGCCCACAAACAAGGGGTGATGACGGTCATCTGTAACCAGCTTGCCATGGAGCCAGCAAACTTCCAAAGTCAAGCTGGAGGTGAGGAAGTGGCCTCGGGACTTTGGGTTTTAATTCATTAATGTTTAAACAACAGGGAAGCTTTCTGAATGGAAACAAGCCAAAATAATTGGCCTTAAAAATCCTTTCTGGGAGCATGTCAGGGTGAGGGTCCCATGAGGCATTGGTTAAACAAAGCTAACATCCCAGGATGCTGGAAAGACAATACTTGCTTTGCAAGTGGGTAGAAGAAGACAGTTAAAAGTAAGAGTTTGGGCCTGTAGTTTTGTTTCTTAAGGTCACACGAGGATGAGTGATGAATTTTCTCAGGGCTAATTCCTGAACACTGGATCCTGTTTTATCATCCAGAGAAAGGTAGAGTCTATTCTCCAACATTCTGTAGGCTGTCAAGATGGGGGATAAATCTGAGACTGCCTTTAAATACTGGGTTTCAATTGCTTTCTTTCTTCCCTGGGCAGATACATGGGCTGGAGGTATGATTTAGTGCCTGAGCCCAAGGGACTGGTATGGTTCTGCAGGATGGAGATGGAGCTTTCCAATTATTTTTGTGTTTTCTGCCGAGGACGAGGCTCAGTCCCCAGCAGAGGGACACCCAGGGCTGATGATTCTCAGGAGGGAAAGTGAGAGACCGCAGCACACTGGCCTGGCTCCCTTGCTGCTTCTGGGTTTGGGGAGAGGGTTGGTATGACAGCAATGGTGACAATAACAATAATAAGTAACGATAATACTAATGATGATAAGGAGGAGGGGGAGGGGGCGGTGGGGGACGGGGGAGAAGGAGGCGAAATGCTCATTGTGGTTGAAGGGGGGAACTGCTAATCATTTACACTTTCTCTCCCCTCTTGGTTCTAACTAATTAAGGAGCTATCTGGGATCAAAGAGCCAATAATATTACCAGAAGCATAGGGCTCCCTGATAAAACTGGACGGCAGGATCTTCCAGTTGGTTCTCCAGCCTGAACTTATGGTACATACCCAGCCGCAGATCTCCCTTGAGCATGGGAGTGGGCAGGGGAGGGCAGCACGCTCCAGACAAAGCCAGGAAGGTCTAAGTGAGAACTAGCAAGACACGTCCATGTTCCACTCAGGGTCCCAACTCCTGGCAGATGTGGCCCCATGGATTTGCCTGGTTCTCCTTGATCTCACAGAGCAGAGAAGTCACTCTTTGTCTGGCTGGAGCAGCAGCCAGCGACTGGGTAGGGAAAGGGACTGGCCGTGTTTATTCCTGTGTTTCTCTCTTCTGCACCTGGGCTGAGGGGTAGAAATATAAGGAGTAGGGTCAGAAACATGTCCTTTGAATAACTATAATATTGAGGGCTCCTCCTGTGTACCAGGCATACTGGTCATGCTGTCACCTGTATGCTTAAATTAAGGTGGTTTTGCTTTCTGACAACAGACCAGAAGCCAGCTTTTCTAAACAGCCACCGGCCTCCCCAAGCCAAGCTTTGGGCTAGCACCGTGCTTTTACCGCTGTACAGCCGTCAGGGGCAATGATTGGCCACAGGCTGGGTCTGTTCTGGCTATCAGGGGTCAGGAGCTCGGGAAGGGAAGGGGTCTGGAGTTTTGTGTCCCAAGCCCCTGGTCAGTGGGGTTGTTTCAAAGATGGACTCAGGTTAGACCACGAGACAGAATCCTGGGACTTGCGCTGGACCCTCTCTTCCTCAGAACCCGCAGTTCGTTCGTCAGTGAAAGTTGCTAACTATCTGGGTAATGTAAGCCTGCGCGTGTTAGGGAAGCCCTTATGGAGAGATCCTGCCTGGGAGGAAAGCCAGTCCAGAGACCAAAGTCACCAGGAAAGCCATGTCCTGGTGACTTTGTCCAACCACTTGGCTCCCTTGCTAGAAGGAGACATACTTCTGGCTTTGCAAAAGTGATGCTCTATGTCCTCCGTCCTTTTTTGAGCTGGGTTTCTGTTGTATACAATAAAAAAGCCTTGGCTAATGCATTTGTGGGTCTTTCCAATGCAATGAACAGTTTTCAGGCAGTTTATTGTGGAAACAAAATAGGAAAACACACACTAGTGAGATATGAGGGTCCTCAGAGCCTGTATGACCAAAAATAGCCCAGTCCCGCCTCTGGGTTGAGCCGGAGTCCCTGAAGCTGCCAGCATGTTTACTCTTTTGAATTTAGGATTAAATGCTCTAGTTAACTATAGGAGTGGTATCCAAAGATATCAGCAGCCTTGGGTGGCTATCTTAGAGTTGATCAGTCCAGCTCTAGTCAAGGAAAGGTGTAGGTTACATGGTTAGAGTGACTTAGGAGAGTACAGAATACAGAGTATTAGGATGGGGGCGGCGGGGGCATTGAAGACGTAGGAAGAGCTGAAAACAGAAAGCACCAAAGGTTTTGTCGGTAGAGATGTCAAAGGAAGTGTAGTGAAGACAAGGTTGTCCTTGGTCCTGGCTCTGCAATGGGCCACCCCTCCTCTTAGGCATCTCGGAATAGATGTCACATAATAAAATACATCAGGAAAATCGATATTGATAAAGACTATGGGTGTGATGCGAGTCAGACTCCAGGGTGATTGTGGGTGAGGGTGTAGTGGGTGGCGGGAAATGAGTGTGATCTTTGTGGGGTCTGCTGTGATTGTGGGTGCACTTGGGGAATGGATGTGGTCTGAGACAGGCCCGGTGTGTTCGCATGTGTGTGTGCATATGTGTAGTGATAGAGGGGTCAGAATCAGGAGGCAGCTCGGCCTGGCCGACAGGCAGCTGTCAGCCAAGGGGCACTTCCTGTTGTAATTGAGAAATGGCAGTGTGCTATCTCTCCCAGAGTGGGATGATAGTAATTAATTGTTCATTGATCCCCACAGGTCAGCTAGAGGTCAGCGAAGTTACTACAGTGGCCTTCCAGTTTGCCGGGCTGCCGGGAGCAGTGGTGTGAGGCCTCGGTGGGAACTCTGTCCTATGCCCTAAACCCTGACGAAAGGTGACGGGATAATTATGGTAACCTAATGGCTATTATTACAAATAATACACAAGTGAGCCATTCAGGAGAACCATGCCCGCACACTAACGAAGGCTTGGCGGGGGAGGAGGAGGAAACGTGTCTGACAGTGGACATTTCCAGCTCAGAGCGGACCTCTGCAATCTGCTTGTTCTTACTGTCACTATTTAAAGCTTCAGTAAGTGTGCGTCTGAGTACGTGGCTACGCCTGGAGAACCACACCGACTCATTGCTGCTTCACATAGGCAACTGCCATCTAACTGAACGCTTATTCCACCTGAAGGGCGCACACAGTGAACGGATAAAATAAGACGCAGGTCAGCCCCAGCTCTACTGCAAAGCCTTCTGCCATCTGCCATGTTCTCCGAGCCTCCGACGTCCTCCACAATGATAGGGGCGCCCACCTTTCATCTATGCGGTGTCTTCATTCAACAAATATTAACAGAACCCTCCTTTGTGCCAGGCATGTGCTCAGGGCTCATGTTACATCTGTGTTCCCACGGAGCTTGTATAGGTTCCGCGTCACCTTCCTGGTCGGTGTCTTCTCTCTCCCAGTAGACTGGAAACGTTTGCAAGGCTGGAAGCATGCTGGGTATCTTAAGCAGCAGCCATAGCAAGCGTGGACTGTTACATCGTGCCAGGCAGATGGGAAGCTCCGTAATGCTCAGTACCCGGCCGCACAGGTACTAGTCCCTTAATAAATATTGATTGATCGAGAAAACAAGGAACCTAGCTGCATTGATCATAGGAGTAGTGGGGGTGGGGGTGGGGGGTTGCTTTGGCGAAATCTTGGTAGGTTCACTATTTCCTGTGCGATGAGATTCCAGGTATTGTCCTTTCTAGTTATCTGCACTTGCATCTTAGTCGCGATGGGGTGAGATTATTGATGGAGTCTATAACTGTGAATTTTCTGGGTGAAATATACCGTCTCTGAGTGATGCTAGAGCTCTCAGAACAATCTGGTGTCTATATTTCAGAGGCATAAACATTTTAACTCAGGGGAGAGAGACTATTGTAATGAAATTGTGCTTTTTCTTTTGAAATGCTACGTGTTCTTCCTGCGCACCTGGCACGGCTCTATCAGGCAGTGCCTTTGCCGCTCTGAGATGTAATGTGGTTCTCTCGGTGGAACTACCCTCCATTGATCGATGCCTCCACCCGAGGGCCATCAACCAACACCAAATCCAAAGGACGCCTTTTGGAGCCCAGTGTGGTACCTAAAGGATGCCTTAGAGAACCTGGTCTTTTGCAGCCTATGATCCAGGCTCTCCTGGTTTCCTCCCACCTCCTTGGCTGTTTTTCTCAGCCCCCTGCCTGAGTTCCCCAGGTGGTCCTCATGTCATCTAAGTTCACCATTGCAATCGCCACTTGGGTTCCCCATCTCCGGAGAGATAGATGTCTCCCCCAGGCCCCAGGTCCCTATTTCTTTGGACTTCTTAGACAGAAGCCTCCACCTGACTGGCCCATAAGCACCTTAAACTCAGTAATAAAAGTGGAATGCATTATCCACATCTCTCTATCTCCCCATCCTCATCCCCAATCCGGTTCAGCATCCAGTAAATGGCACCTGCATCCATGTTACCCACGTCAGAAACCTGAGAGTCACCCTGAGCCTCTCCTTTCCCGCATCCCTCACACCCCATTGGTCCCCAAGCCTGTGATGGGCCTGTCTCCCGACTGTCTTTTCTATCATTAGTATCTTATTCACCTGTCAGGCCGCTGATATAATTCAGTCCTCAGCATCATCTTCCTCCGTCATTGAAATAGTCACTTAACTTGTCTCCCCTCCTTCCCTGTTGCCTACTTCCCATTCATTTGCCACCTCACTATTAAAGATCTTTTAAGAAATACAGATTATATCCCTCCCCCTTTAAACTCCACCACCGTTTTCTGACACCTCTAGAGAGTCCAACATCTGGCATGGTTTATGAAGCCCATGGTAATCAGGTCTCTGGTCGCCTCTGCTGCCCCAAACACTGTCATTTCCATGTGACAGCCATGCCACATGGCTGTCACTGTCCTGTACATACCACATTCCCTCCACATCCATGAAGGGAGTTCCCTCAATTACTTGAGAAAATCCTACTCTCCTTTAAGACCCAGCCTCTGGGGAGCCACTCACCTTGTTCTCCCCCATCTCTGCAACCAGGTGGAGTGACAGGTTCCTTGCCCTGTGCTCCCATAAATCCCAACAGGTATGTCAGCACTTTTAATGAGAGCTCATATTGACGAAGCACTTGCTAAATGGCAGGTGACGTAGTAAGCGCTTTACTTCACTTATCGGGTTAGTCCTCATAACCTATTGACTTTTATTCCCATTTTACAAATGTAGAAACTGAGGCTCAGAGACCCCCCAAGTGGCAGGGCTGGTCCTGAGCCCCTGTCTGTGCAGAGACCACACTGTGTGTCCTGGCTCCTCACCACCTGGCCTCCATCTCTCTGGGGAGCTGTCTTTGCTGAGATATGTCCCCACCCCCACATTCACCCCCAACCCCAACTGTGAGCTTCCTCCAGGGTAGGGACTTGCTTTGTTCAGTTGTTTTTTTGTGTGGTTTTTTTTTTCCCTTAACCCCATTGCCTGTCACATCATAGAGGCTCCACAATTTGTAGAAAGAAACTAGCTCTGGGTCTGTCTTTTCCAGATGTATTCAATTTCTCAGATTGTGCCTTTTAGAATCTAAAATGTGAAAAAAATTAATTTTGCATCTGGTATCTTCATGTTCAAGCAAGAGAGAGTTTTCTACCCGGCTATTTATCTATTTATCTATCTAAAATGATTTTCCAAAATTTAGAGTCTTGAAGGCAGTGGGGCTGGACAAAAATCGTGTCTTCCAGGAAGGGGACCCTTCCTCTCCCGGGTTATCAGGCTCTTTTTAAAATTAGCTACTGAATATGAACATCCCAGCTCTTTAAAGTTTAATGTCCCAGCCATTTTAATTGTTTCTTTCAAAGTACAAAAGAGCAGCTGGGCCACATCGGCACTAATCACTTGCCAACTTTCCTTTTTACAAAAACTGCTAAGCTTTTTCTGAGATTTAAAATCACTCCATCTGAGACCCCAGCTTGGCACCTACATTTGCACTCACATAAAAGGAGCCTAATTTCTGCTTTTAAGAAGTGCGCTGGGAAGCAGTTTTTTATTTTGTTCCTTGTTTTAAAATAACATAATAAAGGGTAACATGATTTTTAAAGTTTTTCTATCTTTTTCCTCTGTTGTGTCCCTTCGTCCTTTCAGTATTTGAATCGTCCTTAGTGTTGCCAGATAAAATACAGGACACTCGGTAAATTCGAATGTCAGATAAACAACAAATGCTCTCTTAGTCTACCTATGTCCCATGCAATAGTTACGGTATACTTATATTAAAGACTTATTTGTTGTTTATTTGAAATTCAAATTTACTGGTGCCCTGTCTTTTATTGGCTAAATCTGGCAGTCCTGGCCTGGTAGCTTCCTGTTTCCACCAAATGGAAAACGTTCACTTATATGCTGAACAATATTCTGAAAATAAGTAAGTAAACACATAAATAAAACTAACATTGCGTCTTGAGAGAGCTCATCCTGTGTGTGAACACACAGAGATGCCCACGCCCTCGCTGGTCCCTGATAAATAATTCCTTTCTTGCAATCCAGAAGGATACATGAATGTAATTTCAGGAGCCCTAAACAGTCTTTCTCAATGAACTACAAGCATTTATTGAAAACGTGTATTTTTTAGGGGACTTGGGATCTAAAGGGGAAGGTGGCATAATCACCGTCCTGGGGTCACATTCTAGCTTTCGTGAAGCAAGCGAGAAAATGATTTATTTTAGTGTGGATGAGGAGTGAAGGACTAGAGCAGTAAGAGTCAGGGAGAGAGGGACAGGAAGTGGGAGAGAGAGAGAGAGAGAGAGAGAGAGAGGGAGGGAGGGAGGGAGGGAGGGAGGGAGGGAGGGAGGGAGGGAGGGAGAGAGAGAGAGAGAGAGAGAGAGAGAGAGAGAGAGAGAGAGAGATTTCCTTTGTAAATCGAAGGCTGTCCCCTCCACCCCCCTCCCCCACTCCACTCCAGATCTGGCTGGGGTGGGACCTGGGGCCTGGGCGGAGTCAGCGCCTGTCACAGGCACGCCCCCTGGGGCACTATTTGGCCCTGGGTCTGAAATTGATTCTTTCTGGGTTTCAGGGCAGCAGCAGCAGGCAAGAGCTCCTGCTGTCACTTCCCAGACTTTTATAGACTCTGACAGCCAGGAAAGCTCCCTGTCTTTTGTCTTTTGTATTCTGTTTGTGTTCAGCCTCTAATCCAAATGGGGAATAGCACGAAGGGGCCTGAAGGGGAGGGCCTGCTCCCTGGGCAATGCGCTGGGAGGATGATCCTAGGAGGAAACTGTGTGGTCTCACTGCCCCAGACTCTCCGTTTTGATTTACACACTGGCCCTGGGGTCTCCTTTGGAGAAGCTTTCCGGGGCCCACCACCTGGGATCACCCAGGGTGTGCGTGGGACCATGGGGTCGGAGACATAGGGAATTCCAGGGCGAGGGCGCTGCCCCCCACCCCAGGGAAACGGGTATCTAAAATAGGCAGGCAGGGGCAGAACAGGGGTCACAGACATGAGTGCCTGTGGCTTCGGAGCAGGAGGCGGGCTGTTCCAGGGGCTGATGGCTCACAGGGCTCTTTGGAGCAAGACAGACTTGAGTAGGATTTTGAAAGAAAGCTGGGGAACGGATAAGAAAAGCCGCTCTGATTTGAATGGCTCCCACTGCAGGAAACTGGGGTGCAGCTGGATTTGAGGGCTTCTTAATCTTGAGCGGACATCAGTGTCACTGGGGAGGCTTGTTCAGTTATATTCACTGGGCCACTCCCAGAGTTTCTGGGGCAGTGGGTCTGGGGCAGAGCCCCAGCATTGGCCTTTCTAACAAGTTCCCAGGGGTGCTGGTCTGGGGCCCACACTCTGAGAACCACTGCGTAGCGGGCACTGCCCGGAAGGAACAGAACTACGTCCCTTCCTGATCCATTCTTCCCCACTTCTTAGGACTAGCTATTTTCTGACTCCTATTAAACAGAAAGGGTGACATTGCTTAATTGCCTATTTTTGTTCTGTTTGGCGGGAGGGGTGGAGGAGGAAGAAAGCTTTTTCTAGTTTCTTTTGTCCATCTACTCAATGCTTGGAAATTCAGCAATCACTTCTTGGATGCTATTTCCACCCCCACCCCAAATCGCCCCACCCCCGAAATACACACACACACTCCCAATTCACAGATAATTACAACTATCTGGCAGGTCTAAATCCTTCACACTAGCCTTTTCTCTTCTTTGCCCTCCAGTGAAGGTACCACTGGAATGTGGGGAGGCCAGATTTGCCCAGTGTTTTTAATGAAACCTGCCCCCACCCGCTGGAGACTTAAAATCACCCGACTCCAGACAGAAAGAACTAGAAAGGGATTCAGTCAGGTTTGGTGCTCTAGACCTGTCATCACTCGAGGATGGTCAGGACACATCAGGCGGGCTCTGTGACTGAGGAAACAAGTCATCCAATGGGATCTCACAGGTGGAGGGGGGCGTGGTCAGCTCTCACCCCTGGGAGCAGCTTGTGCTGTTGACTGGTGAGCATACCGGGAGAGGGACCCTCTCACTGATGTTTCAATTGCATATTTCTTGCTGCTTCCTGTAATTTTTTTTTTCTTTTTGCGCGTGGTGTAAAAATCATCATGTCACTATATTACCCTGAAAATTTTGAAAAAGTGCCAAGGGTGGGGAGGGAGATGCCAAATGGTCCCATCTGTTGTTTTGGACAACATGGAGGAGGGGTTTTCCATGCCTTCTATAGCAAAACTTTTGAGCTGGAGCTTCCTTGCCTGGTCTGGAAACCACCACTTGGGGCTGCAAATGGGCGAGGCTGTTCCGGTGTAGGTCAGAGGAGACGAGACAGAGGAAAGCAGTGTTGTCGTAGCAGTGCTGGAAGAGAGGAAGAAAGATCTCTGAGAGGTGTCAGGAGTGCCAACAGCTGGTGGCAGGCTACTAGGAAAGGTTGGCAACCTATGGAGTCTAGGCATAGGGGTGGTTAACCCCATTCCCAGGCCACATTCACAGTCTTCCCCAGGGCAAGACAGGACAGCTGGCTCCCAAATCCTCAACCCCATCCAACTAGGGAGAAAGAACACTCTAACACTAAGAGGGCCAGTTGCAGCTTAGCTCTCCCTGCCCTCAGATTCCACCACGATTTTCTCTCTCATCCTCTCTTCTTAGTTCCTCCCTTGCTCTGGCAAAAGGAAGGCAGCATCTGTTGTCTGGTCGAATTCCCAGCAGGGCTGCTAGTGGGTTCATGAGAGCACTATTTACTTTAGGACTGAAACTGATTATTTCTGGGTTTCTGGATCTCGTTGCGATTGCACACACTCTTTTTATATTCCCTTCATGGATGGTGGATGGAACATGGATTGAACACAAATGGCGGGGAGCCACTGCCATTCTCAAAGCGGGAAGAACCTTGTGCGGGGCTTGGAGACCGGAGATCTGGTCATGGGCATCTATACAACCCCGTGTGTGACCTTTGGCAACTCACCTGCCTCCCTGAGCCTTGGTTTCTTCCTCTTCCTGAAACGCTCACTTGTGATTTCACACCAAAGGTGGAAACCATCTCAAGAAAGCCTCTACTGCAGTCCACCTTTGTAACCTGGAAAGATCAGGTGAGTCTCAGACTCTCAGAAGCACACATTGATTTCTTAAGTTGGTTCAAACGAGATCGTTGAAACCGATGGTTGGGTTTGAATGGTCAGACATCCTTCTGGGAGACCTGAGGATGGAGGCCTATGGGGTATCTGGTGGGACCAGGAAGCACGGAGACTGAGGTGGGGAAGTTGGGGCTGAGTAGTCAGTGGATTCAGCACCGGTCTCTCCTCCCTGTGGCTCCCACCAAGCACCCCTACCCCCATGTATGAGACATCTACCCCATGAAATGCCTTGATTCAGAAATATTTTATGTTTCTAGTTTTTACTTGTCAGCACGCAAAATTGATAACTGAGCGTCTAGGCAACCACACTGAGTGGATGAATAATTCCAGGCAAAATTGTTAAAAAAAATACACATACATACACATACAGATATATGACGTGACATATTTGGTTAGCCTGTATGGCCTATTATGGATAAATACATGGTGGGTTTTTTGTGTGTTTTTTTCCTTTCTCAAAGATAAAAATAGGTCATGAACTCTGGCCTTTGACACATCCCAGGCCTGGGAAGCTCAGGTTGGGAGGATGAGTCTCTAGATTAGAGGCAGGGAGAGGGCTCCAGAGTACTGTGTTAGAGTCCCCTTTGGGCTACACAGCGGCATAACTTCCGCTCACAGGAGCTTCCTGCCCCACTTCAGGGCTGGGACGGGTGGGGGGCGGGGGGCAGGCAGCACCGCCCTGGACCCTCGGCAGCCAGGCTGCAGGCAGGCAGCCCTCCCCACTGACGCTCTTCCTACCTCAGCCTGTGTCTTGGCCTGTGTCTTGGCACGCAGCTCATCTCCCCAGATCCCTGACACAGGCTAATTGCTTGTAACAAAAGTTGGCCTTAGAAATGTCAGGCATAATGGGAAGGGGGAGGAGGAGGAAGAAGGGAATCAAAAACAAGGAGAGGAATTTGGCAGAAGCCACCATGGATGGTGCAGCCTCGAGGCTCCCAGCCGCCAGGTTCATTAACTGCTCCGGATTTAGAAGGTCACCACCTTGCACAGCAGTTGCTCCAGCCTGCAGGCCCCCAAGTAGCAGCTGTCATGAGAACACCTTGGAAAGGGCAGGGAAGCATCAGCGGGCCCCACTGCACTTCCCAGGGCTCTGAGGCCTGGCCCGGGTCTGCCCTCCTCCAAATGCCAAAGGAAAAACATTTATTAAGCCAGTTCCTTCCAGTCCGCTGGGCCCAGTGCTGACAGGAGCAGGTTACTTTGGAGGCCCAGCCTGACTCTAGGAGGCCGCAGGGCACCCTCCCGACCTCCTCCGGTCCGGCTGGAGTTGCTCTGGGTGGGGCGGAGCTGGAAGCTACAATATGGGAAGCAGGACCGTGGGTTTGCACCCAGAAACCCTAAGTACTTGAAGGGATTTCTGTTTTTAGAGCTCTTGTTTTCACAGTCATTCAAAAACTATTAACAATGGGTTTGGCTTCTGGAGTGTTTGCAGTTCTCAGCAGAGAGGTCTGGCCCAGGGCAGTGCCCCAGGCAAAGTGATGCTGGGTTTTCAGCCCACGGTGGGGTCTCCCATGGCTTTTCTGCTCTTCCTGCAGCAGCCCCACGACCCCATTTCCTCAGCCCCAGCCCAATTTGGCCCCATGGGATGTGTGGGTCACCAAGCTGGGCCAGTGTGGGTAGTGTTTCGGGTCCCCCCCATCCAAATGTCAGAATCAGTCACTTATGAGGTCAGCTCCTTGCCTTTCTGCTGAGGTCCCCTTGTGTTAGAGACAGACCCTTGGCATACAACCCAACCCACAGAGCTTGTATTCTGGTGTCCCAAGCAGACAGTGTGGAGGTTAAAAGTCAGAGAGCCTGGGGTCCCTTTCTACCTCTGCACCGTCTATCTGTGTGACCTTGGGCAAGTCACTTCACCACTTTGTACCTCAGGTTCCTCACCTATAAAGCAGAGCATGTATGGTACCTACTTCTGTGGGGTTATTGTAAGAATAAATTAATTAATATATGTAAAGCACTTAGAACCATGGCACATGGCAAATTTGATTTAAGTGTATTAGTTCATTTGCTGTGCTATTTGAAATCTCTGTACTCCTGCTCTTAGGGACAGCTCTCCTTTCCCTAAAATCCCACGATTAGGAGAGGACCTGATTGGACAGCATCCAGTGAGGGTTATCGATGACCTATTATGTAGTGTTAGGTGCTGTGCGGACAAAAATGAACAAACCAGATACCAGTAGGATGCCAGGCATTTGTGCCTCGTGATGGAAGCGGTTTTTCACAAGTAGGATGTTGGCAAGCCTGGGCCTCAGTTTCCCTGTTTGTGAAGTGGGGATAATAATATGCCCTACCGTGGGAAGTCTTTCTGGTGAGCATTAAATGAGTAAAGCTCTCAGAAAAGCACCTGGGACAAATGAGGGCTCAATGACACTGAGCTATGTATGGCCATGATTATTGCACTTGCTGCTGCCTGTCACCTGTGATTTCTGACTCAGCACTCTGGCAGGTGGGGGTGGGGGTGCGGAGCTACTGTGTTGGGTGGTGGGGAAGCGGTGAGAGTATCAGTTATCAGCTCACCAACAGGGAGGAAGCCTGTGTCCTCTGGCTCATCCGTTACCTGGGAAGCAGCCCAGGCCTCGTTTGTACCCTTTGGGGTTCACCCTGCACCTCTCCTTGGCCAGAAGTCCTGGGGCGGAGTGAAGGGAGGGTCAGCTCTGTCTACTGACCTCAGGTCCCACACCTAGCCTCTGCCTCCTGACTTTACCCCTTCTAGAGTAAGCCGGGAGGAAAACCCAGTTTCGCTTGGGAGGTGAATGAGTTCCCTTGGATGCCTCATTCGTTGAGAGCCTACTATGTGCTGCCTCTTGGCCAGATGCTGGGGATCCCAGACTGCAGAGGGCAGAGGCTCAAAGTCTCCTATCAGCGTTGAGGCTCCTTCTCACGGCCCCCCCCCAATCCCCACCCCCACCCCAGGTATAGGCCAAGTGCCCTCTTGCCTCAACCCTTCACCTTGTTGTTCTCTTAGCTTGGAACCCTCCTCCCCCAAGACATATACACGTGACTCTCCCTGGTGTCCTGCAGGTCTATGTCCCAATGTCACCTCCTCAAGGAAGCCTTCCCTGATTTCATTGTTTAAACCAACCTACAACTCTCCATGCCTTTCCCTAACTTTCTGTCTTCATTAAACTTATCACCTGACTTTACCTACATATTCACAGAATTAGTGTTTTTGTCTCTCTCCCAGACTTGGATAAGTATCAGGTGTTCTCAATTTTGTTGGGTCCCATGACCCCACTGGCAATCTGGTGAAACCTACAGATCCCATTTCAGAATAAAGTGTTATAAATGCATAAGGTACAATACGTAGGATTACAAAAAAACCCAGCTGTGTTGAAATACAATTATCAAAATACAGAAGAACCCACAAATTTGATACAGGGATCTATGTGCTTCTTTAATAGCACATAAAATAAGAGTATCTAAAGTGGTCTACCAACGCCCTCATTTTGAAGTAATACTATTTCTAATAAATGTTTCTAGATATCTGTGTGGGGACAGAGTCCCATCGAGCAGTTTCCAGGCTCTCGGCCTCACGTGGAAAGGTGCTGGCTTGGGTAGTAGATGGCCATCAGCTGTGACTCGTTGGCCATCAGCTGTAACCAGTTAGCCATGAAACACTGATATAACTGCTGTGGCTACGCTAGCAAGCAGGGATTGCAGTTAGCAAGGGGTTGGTTGGCAGAGAAGTGGACGGCGGGTTGCAGATCGTGTGGCTCCTGCTTCCTGTGTCTCCAACCCAGCTGCCAGAGAGACTACAGTGGTGTGACTCCCCTATCTATGGCTCCGTGGGTGTTCCTTTTGGGCCTCACCACATCCTGCGTTCTTATGCGGGGAGCGGGACCAGAGACCCCGCATGACACCCAGCATGACAGTCTGCAATAACTGTGATGTGATATGAAAATATGTATTTTAATTGGCGACTGTTAATACTAGCATGGTTTGTTGCCTACATTCATAATCCAAAGAAATGCTACATTTTACTTTGTGAAAATAAAGATGCATTTTTCCCCCTTCTGAGTTCACAGACTCCTTGAGTTCTTAACCTCTGACTAAGCTCTTCCAGCCACAGGTACTGTGTTTTCCTCTACTAGCATCGAAATCACATTACAGGTGCTCAATAAATATTTTTGGGATAAATAAAAGCCCATATTACAATCTAGTAGTTAAAGGGTTAAAGTTTGTTCCCTAGTCTTTCACATTTATTTTAATAACAAAATGATAGCAACCGCTAGTGTTCAATGATTGTTTGCGCTGTGCCAGGCACTGTTTTATAAACATTGTCTCATTTAATTCTTCCAACAACTCTAATATGTACTATTAATACTCCCTCTCTATGGTTATGGAAACTGAGCCAAAGAGCGTCTAAGCAACCTGTTCAAGGCCATGCAGCTGGTGTTAGAACTCGGCTCTGAGTCCAGAGCCTGTGTGCTACACTAATAAGGTCAGCTTCCTCTGGTGTCTCCGCCTCAGAAACTGGCCCTCAGTCCCAAAGGTGCAGCCCTGGCCCCTGCACGGGCTAAGGCTCAGCTCTCTTTCCCCCTTGTCTTCTCAGGGGACCTGTGGTGCCATGTGCCAGATCTCAGCCACGGCCCCAGCTTCACACAACCACCTCAAAGCTAATGACCTGTACAGATACAGGTCAGTATCTGTAGGCCCAACTTTTTTTCTGCTCTCCAAACCTCAGTGTTCCCTGCCCACTGCACGCCTCCCCCCGATGTTCTTCAAGCCCCTTTGTGCCAATGGAAGGGTCACCTTCTCTGTGAGGACTTCCCTGACCCTTCCCAGGTAGATCTACCCACCTGGTGTCCCCACTGTTCTCTGTACACAGCTCACCACCACCCCCGTAATATTGTTACCCAATTTGTTGACATGTCTGCAGCTCCTTACTATTCTGGCAGCTCCTTGAGGACGGGCCTGTTTTTAGTTTGTCTGTAAATGTCCAGGACTTAGAACAATGTCTGACACAGTAGGGGCTCCATGGGTGCTGTTGAATGGGTGAACTGAAGAAGGAATGAATAAATGAATGAATAATACAGACCAACCCTACTTAGCAGTGCGGCTATTGCGTTTATTATCATTTACACCTCGCCGAGTGTCTAGTGCCATTATATGACCAAGGGACATGAATTTGGAAGACACAGGGCGAGGGTGCCTCTATATCCACACTTGAAGTCAGTCTTTGCAGTAAAAATACGCAGAACTAGATCACGACGGGGTACAATAGCTGTTTATTTCTGTTCCTCAAATCAATTCAAACCCCGTTAATACTTAATTTAATTCACTGGGGTTTTTTCCTCGAACATTAACAGATATGTTATTAAGCTGTAGGGTCATCCATAATTGGTCATCACTCCGTGAATTAAATTTTAAAAAGGAAAACTAAGATCAAAGAATAATCAGATTTCCTATTTGTGTAGGGCAACCGAGTTAAATTATATTTACTTTCTAAAAATAGATTATTTTCTTAAGAATCAAACATTTATTTTTATTTCAGGCAATCTCAATACATCTTATGTAGAGTTAACAAATAAGATCCAGGTAATACTATTACATATTTAATAAATATAGCCTGTATTGAATGATGTTTGAGTGCAAAGCAGCAAGTAAATGCTGGAGGCAAACAAAGATGGATTGAACATAGTCTCCTCCCTAAAAAGGAGCCTGCGGACAATAGAAGGGAGTGAGCCTTGAGGGAAGGTGACTCTGGAACGTACCCTTCAAAATGCCAGTGACATGGTTGATGGTGGAGGGGCCTGTTGAGTCTGAAGATAAGGAGCATGTGGGGTAAAAGGCTTCTTGAAACCACACTTCCCTTATTTCTTCGCCTCAGCGATGGGCACCTAAGTGTGTCCCCATTCCCAGTTGCCATAAACAGCGGTGTGTTGAGCCTTCTTGTACACGTGGCCCTCGGAGACTTCTCTGCATCTGGACCCCGGATTGCTGGATCCCCCAAACGACTCTAGCTGTGCTGATAATGCCTAAGGTTTGGGTATAGGCCATTGGTACCCAACTGGGGACGATTCCCTCCACCGGGGGACATTTGGCAATGTCTGAAGACATTCTGATTGCCGCGCATGACTGGGAAAGACATGCTATTGGCATCTTATGGGTGAAGGTCAAGGGTGCCGTGCATGCTCCAATGCACAGGACGGCCCCCAAACAAAGAAGTAGCAGCATCTTTCTCATCTGCCGGAATGAGGAAACAAGCTGCCTGGACAAACCCCTCTTTCCCTTCTCCCCCTGCCTTTCATCACGTGGGGATGTTTGATGTGGTCTTGATCAGACCTTGGAGAAGATACTATAGTAACACTGCAGTAGCTATTCTTTTTCTCCACTTTCTCCTGAAAAATGACCTTTAGATTCTGAGCAAGCTGTTGCGTGATTGTGACCTCAGGCTGGGCAGGCCTGAGGCGGGGGTGGGAGGGGGTGGGGGTGGGGGAGCATGGCAATATAACTAGGCCTGTGTCCCAATAGTTGAGTTAACCTCCAGAGCCCCCTTAGGAACTCAGGGGGATTTCTGAAATTGACCTAAAACTGCAGGCAAGCTAAATAAGCCCCAGAAGGATATGGATTTTAGACATGTGTGACGGAATCTCGATACAGTATTAACCATTGAAGAACAAAGCCAAGTCTTACAGAGGAGTTTCCTCGTCGCCCCACCTCTACCTCTCCTATTTGTGACGGGCAGACATAAAATCAGAGGTCCTCGGACAGCTGTCTCACTCAGCCTCTTTGTCTTGTATGCCGTGAACCTGAGTCTGGAAAGGTAAGGGAAATCCTCCAGTATGACAAGAGCTAATTGCAAAGGTGGGTTCAAGTCAGGCATCCTGACTGGCGGTTTTAACACATGGCGCCCAGATTCTTTGACACTCTTCCCATGTAGGGGGAGCCGATGCCTCCACTCCTTGAACCTGGGCCCTGTGATTGACAGACCAATAGAATATGGCAGAAGCCACGCTGTAGCAGTTTTCCAACCCAGGACTTTCGGAAACTGGCAGCTTCTTCTTCTGTCTCTTGGAACTCACATTCTTGAAACCCAGCCCATGCCGTGAGGAAGCCCAAGCACCCCGTGGAGAGGCCCGCATGGAGAAGAACCCAGGTCCAGGGCTCTCAGCCCCAGCTAAGGTCCCAGCTGACATCCAGTAGCAATTCACCAGTCAGGAGTTGGTTATCCCAGAAGTGGAGCCTTCAGCCCCACCCCCACCGCAGCCCCAGCTGGTGCTACATGGCTCAGAGATGTGCCTTCCTTGCTAAGGTCTGCTCAAATTGCAGATTGCTGGGCTAAATCAATGTTTGTTTTTAGATATTTAGTGGTTTAAGCCACTACATTTTTGTGTGTTTTGTTACAGAACAGTAAATGACTGGAACACTCCCTGTCCGAGTCATTCCCTGTTACACCACCAATGACATCTCTTTGGGAATGGGATATGGGGTTAACCGGGAAAGGGCTACCCCACCTAACCAGATACAGAATGACCTGGGAAGCTTGTTCGAAATGCAAATCGCCTGACTACTTCAGTAGGCCTGGAGACCTGGTGTAGGTCTGAGTACTGCATTTTTTTTTTATTTTTTTTTTTTATTTTATTGGGGAAGGGGAATAGGACTTTATTGGGAAAGAGTGTGTTTTCAGGACTTTTTTTTTTTTTTTTTTTTTACTGGGGAACAGCTCCATCCAAGTCAAGTTGTTGTCCTTTCAATCTTAGTTGTGGAGGGCACAGCTCAGCTTCAGATCCAGTCGCCCTTGTTAGTTGGAGGGGGCGCAGCCCACCGTCCCTTGCAGGAGTTGAACCAGCAACCTTGTGGTTGAGAGTTGTGGTTGAGAGCCCGTGCTCCAACCAACTGAGCCACCCGGGAACTCAGCGGCAGCTCATTGACTTCATTCTAGTTGCAGAGGGCGCAGGTTGCTGGCCCATGTGGGAATTGAACCAGCAGCCCCGTTGCCCAGAGCTCGTGCTCTAACCAACTGAGCCACCCATCCACCCGAGTACTGCATTTTTAACACATGTCCCAGTTGTCCGAGAATATTGTATAGTCATCAGTTAATTAGATTATAATTACTCAAATGACAGAGCAAGCTCAGTGGCCACAAATGCTTTGGGAAAACCACAGCTGTCCTTCTGAACTATCTTCTCTCCCACCTTTGTCATTCTTTAGCTTGAAAAAGACTGGTAGCTAGCATTCCACAAAGAGGGACAAAATATTACTATAATCTACGTAATCACATGAGGCACAGCTTCACGATCTGAATTCTTTCATTCAAACTCTGTATGTTCAGAACTGCCAGCCCCGTGTCCACCCAGCTGTCCATCACTTACTTAGTGGTGAGAGCACATGCCCTTGAGTCAGACAAACCTGGCTTCAAAACCTGGGGGCCTCTTATTAGGTATGTGACCTTTAGCCAATGACGTCCCCTTTCTAGGTCTCAGTATACTCGTGTAAAATGATAGTAATAATGTATTTTATCTCATAGGGTTGCTGTGAGGATTAATCAACTAATGCATAAGTGTTCAGCACAATTCATGGCATGTAGTAACTGCTCAATAAATATTTTATATTATGACTTGTCCAACAAACGATAAAGGGAGGGGACACTATATAGCTAGACATAGATATAGATATACCGTGTTTCCCCAAAAATAAGACCTAGCCGGACCATCAGCTCTAATGCATCTTCTGGAACAAAAATTAATATAAGACCCAGTCTTATTTTAATATAAGACCGGGTCTTTATAATAATATATAATGTAACACTGGGTCTTATATTAATTTTTGCTCCAAAAGACGCATTACAGCTGATGGTCCAGCTAGGTCTTATTTTGGGGGAAACACAGTAGATATAGAAATAGAGATGATAGAGCTAGAGAGAGAGATAGGTATAGGTAAAGATGTAGATATAGGCATAGCTATCTACACACACACACACACAAGGTGTAATAAAAAATACAGTGACTGTTTATGGCGGTGGCCCGTTAGCTCAATTGGTTAGAACGTGGTGCTGATAGCACCAGGGTTGCCGGTTAGACAACTGCGTGGGCCATTGTGAGATGTACCCTTCTTAAAAAAAAAAAAAAAAAAATACTGTGAATGTTTAAATAATTTATTACAGTTAAAGACACATTGCCATTAATCCCTCTCAAAATACCCTGCCTTACTTCTAACACACTTCTCCCATCGTTCTTGCCACTCTCTGAAGCAGTTCTGGAAGTCCTCTTTCATGAATGTCTTTACTTCACCCTCCATCATGACAATGCTCCATGTCACACATCACTTCTGTTACATGGCAATTTCTGTCAAATAAAAACATTACAGTGTGTCCTCATCCACCTTATTCACCGGATCTGGTACTATGCAACTTCTGGTTCTTCCCCAAAGTCAAAATGATCATGAAAGGAAAACGTTTGGAATCGATTCAGGACATCGAGGCAGCCACGACAGCGCGACTACAGACACTACATTCAGTGCCTGCATTTATACTAGAAGACAGGGAAATGGACCCAATCCGTGGTAACCTCAGCCTGAGGTGAACCAGGGTCAAATCACTATGGCACGTTTTACAAACACAGATTCCCAAGCCCCAGTCTCACAGGTTCCGATTCAGTAGCTGTGCATGGGCCCCAGAATCTGAGCAAATAATTCTAAGGAGTCGTCAGGTTTGGGATCCAGTAGAACACTCAAGATTCTTGTTCCTGAGCATGAAGAATACCTTATGCATTAAAATAATTGGCAAGACGTTGTTTCATTCCAGCAGATTTCCATGCATGCTATGCACCACACCTGCGAGAACGAAGGCACCGTACTCCTTAAACTTGAATGACACAGGCCACCATGAGCCAGACCTGTTTTCATCCTCCAAGGAGGCTGGGACGCCAGCCGGCCCAGGGCACAGCCTCAGGCTGAGGGACGTCCCTGGGCACCTCTGTTTCCCCACACTAGCCACCTCCACACCTGACCCAGCTCCCCACCCACACGATGGAAGTAGATGTCACTCCTGGAGATTTTAATTAATCGTCTTCCTATTTTTTTTTTTTTTTCCTTTTGGGTCAGACTCTTAAGTGTCTATCATGTTGATAGCACTCTAGGGAGTCTTTTGTTCTGAATAGGTGAAAAATTGTACCCACAAAAAGAGTTCCCCATCCGATCAATTCTCTCTAACAACTTTATTGATTAGCTGCAGGAACATTTTTCATTTATTAATTATGAAGAAGATGTTTCCGAGATTTCTTAAAGTTAACTATTGTAATTTTTTTTTTGGAATACTGATTTCACATTGATTGACTTGCCTCAAACTGCTTTCCAGGGCACAGAGTCCTAAAGCAGGTATTTGGGGTTCTGGCGAAGGAAGCTATTAAAGAGCCTGGGAGCACAGGCAGTGGTCTGAATCTTCATTTGGGGCTGATTAATTGATTACTTGGGGGGGAAAAAAAAAAACATGGCTTGTCCTTTTCAATAATGTGTTAGCATCAAAATATCATCCCATTATGATGTCCAGGCTAGTGATGGTTAATTAATTAATTGCCGCCAGTTAAAAACAATGTTCGACCCAAGTAAATCTTTCATTTATTAAAATCAATTTTGATAATGGCTTTGCAAAGGGATTTGGGGGTAGAGTCAGGAGTCTTGACTGGCTCCTCCCTCACTCCCTGCTGCTTCCCTTCCTCTCCCTTCGGCCTCCCCCTCCCCATTCCTCTTCCCTCTGCCCCCTTTCTTCCCCTTTCTTCTTTGCAGTCCAGTTCCCAGCTGACCTGTCTGCTTCATGTGTCTGTTAGAGCCCCATTCAGCAGAGCTAGCTGTTCAGTGGCTGGCTCCCCGGGCTGTGGATACTCTGTAGGTCGAAGGCTGGCTTCCTCTCCTCTTGAGCTACTCAGCAGAAAACCAGCTGGTGGCAGACATACTTGCCAGCTCCATTCCTGAGGCTTCCTGAGGAGGAAGGCTGGGCCTGTTGGAAGTGAGGGAGTGCCAGGAAATCAGAGTCTTGCTCCCCGGCACCCAGAAGCATCCCAGCCCTTTCCCTCTCCATACCTGTGCTAGGTAAGGCTCACGGCAAGTAATCTAATCCTGGATGCAAGAAGCAAGGATCCAGTTATTCACCTTCATTGCATGAACATGCGTAGATTGGGCTGGAGGAACCAAGCACTGTACTGGGCACAGCATGATTATGGGCCCAACCCTGCCCTCAGGGTGACTGCAGTCTACAGAAGGAGACTGGAACCTTCTTACAGTTCTAGCAGAAATGGGGAACATTCAGGAGGAAAGCATGTGGGTAAGATCAAAGACAAGAGGAGATGGCCAGCTCACCTCAAGGAGGAAAAGTGAGTTTGATCCCAAGGTAAGAGATTATAAAAGAGAATATGACTTATGAGGAAAGGAGAAGGTAAAAATGAACCAGATTATTGAATGTGAATAATCCCAGTGAAGATGAAAAGAGAGCAAGAGGCAAAACAAAAAGCAAAAACCCCGATGGCTGCTCAGGGAGATCAAGGCAGCGTTTGGGGTACTGGGGAGTCCTGGAGCATAGAGGGGTGGGGTGGAGGGCTGAGTCACAGGAACCTGGACTCCCAAAGGGCTAAGTAGAACATCCAAAGGTCTAAACTACATGTTGGGTGTAAGAAGATAAAAGAGGAAGGGAGGGGTCAGATTTGAGAAGGTTAATGAGGGACTAGTGGCTGTGGGGCTGATCTGGGTTCTCTGGCAAGAAGCAGCCTTGCTAGTGATGGGAAGAGCTCAGCAAAGGAGATGGTGAAGGACACAAGTCACCAGTTGAAATGGGTCGATGTCTCCAGATAAATTGCATGGCAGGCTTCTAAAAGTACATGCCCATGTGACCTTAGGCCTCCTTTCTGTTGTTAAGAAATAAAGGAATGAGGGGAGGAAAATAGGCAGTGGTAAAAGTCCTCATTTTCAAATAAAAAGAAAAGGTGGATTCTAGAAACCTTGAATTTGAATCCCTTCTTCCCCGCAACATGCATATAGTCCCCTGGTAAAATTCCAGAACGCATTATTACAAGGAAGGTCAGGGGCTTTTAGGAACAAACCCCAAGGTTCTTAATAGTTACCGTGGATTTGTGACTAACAAGCCAAAACTAACCACATTTCCTTTCTGATAGTGTTATAGGCTTGTGTATCATAGGTATGACAATACTCACGGGTCATCTCGATTCTAGAAAAGTAACTGAGCTGATCTTGCCCGACATTCTTATGGACACGTGTGTAAATCCTGGGTTAACTTCGTGCAGTCATTTTGAATCACTATCAATAAGGGTTCTTACCCAGAGGATCCTGATTATTGCGTCAAAGGAGGAATTCCATTTAGAATTCTGTTCCTAACCCTACCTTGTTCAACAGTTTTCTCAAAGAAGTGAATGAAGGCACCAAAGACATGCTTATCAGGTTAACAAATATGACTCGTGTCTGGGAGGGATAGTTAACACAGCAAAAGAACAAATCAATATTCAAAGTTATTCTGTGAGGTTGGAAAATGGAAACAAACCAAGAGGATAACAGGAATATACATAAAGTCTGAGTTTAGGTTAAAAAAATCAATAGCCAAAGGCACAGCATTAGACAAGTATGACTTAGCCGCAGCTGACATGAAAAACAGGCTGGAGGTTTATGTGGCTGCAAAATCGGGAGGAAGCCACAGCACAATGTGACTGCTAAGAAAGCTGATGCAGTGTTAGGCTCTGTCTTAATTTGGGTACCCCCAGAAGCAGAACCCATGGTAAGGACCTCAGTACAAGTAATTAATGTGGGAGATGACCTCACGGCTTCTCTTTCTGTAGGGGTGGGGGAGTGGGACAGGAAAGGAGATAGGAAAGGTGAGTATCAAGACAGCAGCCATGCAGGTGATGGAAGCTTAATGCTCCTAGGGCTCTGAGAAGGGTGGAAAACACACATCTCAGGGTTACCCCAGCTGTGGGGTGAGAGAGCTCTGACATTCATGTTCCAACTGCCGTCACTCATCACTGAAGGCTCCCCTGGGGAGTGTGCCTTGGCACTTCTGACTAGGCATAGTCCAAGTGGCTCTGGCAGCCAGAGAGAGCCCTCAGGCAAAACATACAGGTGCTGGCAGAAGTCAGGCTGGCATGCACTAAAATGGTAAGGCTCCAGGGGATAGGAGCCATGCACCAGTAACGTCTGCTACAGGCCCTGAGAGTTATACAACAAGTGTCCTTCTGGCCGGTCAACCATTATCTGGAATACTGCATTTAACTCTGGGTGCCACATGAAAGAGTAACTTTGAAAAATGGAGTAGTTTTCAGAGTGGGGCCCAAGATGACAGGGAGTTTGAGGACAATGTCATCTGAAAATGAAGCTAATGAGTCCTAGCTTAGACTTACGGGTGACATCTCATCTTGGGTGTCCAATGGACATCTTCAACTTAACATGTTCAAGTGGGAATTCAACATCCCCCCCAAAAACTAGAACACTACGTTTGAAATAATTGTGCACTAATCCAGAAAGTACAATATGACCCCTACCTCCCACTAAAAAAAAATAAAAGTGGTGATTCTCTGTTCTAGAGGGATGGTGGGGGAGGGGATCTGAATAAATATGGAAGACCAAACACCAAACGTCAAAATGCCTGGGATGTGTGTGTGTTTATGTGTGTGTGTGTGTGTGTGTGTGTGTGTGTGTGTGTGCATGATTTTAAAGATGCACTGAATTTTGACATTGAAGCAATTGATTGAAAGAATACACGAAACTTGGACAAATTCCTAATCTGAGACTATAAAAGAACAAACGGATTCATTTTTTAAAAACTCAAAACAACACCATGGATGAACAAATACAAGGTTACTTACTGCTTATGTGAGCATGTATTATATGGATAAATACCCTTACACACAAACACCTATACGTACCTGCATATAGATAACGATATATTTAACTGGTTAGTATTCATTTGCACAGGTATATACCTATAGCAAATTACAGCTGGGTGTGTGACACTGTGTTGGGTTTGATATTAATACCAATACCTCCTAATTGATGAAAATAAATTATGACATACCCATAAATAGAACATTAAGCTGGAGAACTCTGGAAGTATTGATATGGAATAATCTTCAAGATACGGTTTTCTTAAAATAAGCAGACTGTCCTCCTTGCCAGGCACACTGGCCCCGTGATTCACTTGGTTTCCATGCTAAAGGGACCCTGAGTTTCCTTTCACTGCTCCTGGGTCCTGGGCAGGCTAGTTACTAACTAGCCATGTGGCCTTGGGAAAAAAGTCCTTTAACTTCCCAGGATTCTAGTTTTCCCCAAAAAGCCTTCGTCTCGGGCTCACTGTCGAGAACAAGTGGGAATAGGAACGAGCTTTTGGGATTTAGAATTTGATTTTCTTTTGAGTTGGCCCGGGGAAAAAGAGGCTAAAATGTCCCTAAAGCTGTTGTAGAAAGCATTTATTCCTCTCTTCATTTCCTATTAGTCTAGGCATGGGACAAAATACTTATTCTCATAATCCCTGCTTCCCTGAGGAGGTCATCAGGGATGCAGTGACCTGGGCCAGTCATAATGGACGTGGACAAATGGAACAAAAGCAGGAGAACAATACAGAGAAACAAAGAAAGCATCCGAGACACCTGGGTTTGTACAGTTCAGGTCCAAAGCCGCGGCAGAAGCACCCTGGGAATCGCAAGGCAGCATCCAGCAAGAAAGCTGTCAGCTCTCATCTAGGTTGCTCTGAGACCTCCCGTGACAGACAGGATTCCACAGCAAATTGAATAAGCAGAACGACACAGTGTGAATAGCAGACAGACACAGGAAACGTCTTCCAAAAATTAGGAAGAGCTGAGAGGATGCAAAAAGAACACTTAAATGTCTAGCATTCACAAAAACCGGAAAATACCGATAACAGGAAAATTTGTTACTCTACAAATCTAAGAAATGGAAGTTAGTGTTTGAGGCAAAATTAAAAAAAAAAAAAAGAGAGAGAGAGTTGACCCTGATGATGTAAAGATTTTAACAAGGGTTTCATGGTTTATTGTTGCTATCAGTACTTTCTAGAGAATGAGCTGGAAACAGGATAGAACAAGTTTGCCCTCCTTTCTCACCAAGTGGTTACCTTGCACGGGGCTGGCAGTCTTGGCAGCTCAGCCCTCTGGGTTTTGGGAGATGCTGGTGGAAGAGTAATGCCTTGTACCTGGACAAGTCTTCACTGATTACAAATACTTGCAAATAATTATCTTAGTTGACCTCAAAACTGCTATGAGAAATGTATTATGAGGAAACTTGGGTTCTGCAAAGTGAGAGGCCGTTGGCATCACCAGTCAGAAATGGTGACCTGGAACACCCATTTTTCAGGTGTGTTCTTTCTGCCACGCCATGAGCCAGGCTACCTCTCCAAGCCACCCATTGTTCCCTCAGACCTCTCACCCTTGACCAGTCCTGATGCAGGAACTCCCATCCCTGAAGTGCCGTTCTTTCAGCAAAAGTATCACGAGAAGCCCCAAACCAAGCTGAAAATGCTCTAGGAGGATTATTGCAGTGATGACATCTGCCTGTGAGGACGACTCTATTTAATAGGACCCTTAGGAGATGGAAGAAAGGACAGGTATGTTCTGAAATAAGGACAGGGGTCTATAAGAAATCTGGAACACAGAGCACCGTTAAAAACAGACAGGGAATCCAAGCAAGGGGTCCAGAGGAACTCTGGGCAGCTGGAGAGCATTTTGAGGGCAAGGAGTAGCTCAGAGAGAATGGATAGAAAAGCCCCCAAAAGTGTCATCTTCATTCTGGTTTTGTCTGGAGATGTTCCAGATCACGTGACTTGTGCTACGTGTTCAGTTTCAGTATGGCAGGCCAGCTGAAAGAGATGAAAAGTTGGGTTTGACTGAAAGAGACAAAAGAGAAACTGGATACAGAGATGACTATTGAGGGGGCCAGTTAGCTCAGGAAAGGGCACTCAAGAGCTTTAAATCTAGACATGGGACTGTAATCCCAGGGTGTGGGGACCAAGGCCATGAAGAGAATGAAAATACGGCAACCTACTGTGATGTGCAAGCCTGCAGAGGCTGAGATGGGTGGGGGCTGCCAGTGAGCACACTGGACAGGTGAGTGCAATTGGACTGAGCAGACCTGCTGAAGTGCTCCTGGAGCCACCAGCCCCAGCAAATCAGGGACCCAGGTTAGAGACTTGGGTCATAAAGGAGCAGAGGCCTGGGCTCTGTTACCAAGGGTACCAGGGATTAGAAATCTGGCTCAGAAAGGATGGGAAATCGGAGTTAAGCACAATATGACCTTGACCCACAATTCCATTCCTGTGAATTTTATTTTACAGATATTCCCATACGTGTGGGAAGTAACATACATACAAGAATATTCACAGTGGCATTGTAATAACCAGAGGTTAGAAACAATCAAAACGTTCATCAATAAAGGATGGTTGAAATAAATGATGGCACACTCAGGCAAAGGAATTAAGCTGAAGAACTCTCTATGCAAGGATCTGGAACAATCTTCAAGGCGTATTTTCCTCAAAACATACAGAGCAAAAGAGTATGGAGCTACCATTTGTGTTTCTTTTTGTAGAACATGGCTAGGGGTCCCTCTGGGCATGAGACCTGGGTGCCTGGCGAATAGAATGGGAAGGAGACATTTCTCAATAAACCCTTTTGTAACTTTGGAGATTTGTACTATGTGTATATATCCCCTACTAAATATATATCTATCTATATCTATCTATCTATCTATCTATCTATCTATCTATCTATCTATCTATCTATCTATCTATCTATCTATATATATATATCTCCAGGATTGGAAGTAATTAGATGACAGGGAGCCGGAACTCAAACCCAGAGAAAAGAGTTCAAAGACAGGAGCTCAGGCAGAGGCAGGACAGCGGGTGGGGGCCAGGGTGCTGCCATATATTCCTAGCCTGGGCTGGAGGGAACCACTGAGGGTGGGGTGGGGTGGGTGGCTAGGCCCAGAAAGAGGACACCTTGAGAGTAAGGAGTGAACAGAGGTGCAGATGACCAGGCTGCTCCCCAAGTCCCCTTGTGCCATGGAGCCTTAGTTCTGGAAGGGGATTTTAAGGTCGCTCAGTCTGGTGGTGTCAACATTTTGGTGTATGATTTGACTGTGACAGAACCAACCAGAGCCCTTGTTAACAAAATTCAGACTTGTGGCCCCAACCCTGATCCCTGAGTCTGGACATCTGAGGGTCTCAAGGGTGGGGTGGGGCTCGGCATTCCTGCAGATTCTGTTTAGCCAGGATCCACTGACATTGACCGTTTGTCTCTCAGCTGAAGGGAATTTCCAAGAGAGATGATGCTGGTGTGGGGAACCCCCCAGATCAGTCAGGAGCCTGGGGGTTAGGCAGTGTAGTTCAGAGAACACAGGCTTGGAGTCACACAGTCTGTGCTTGAATCCCTGGTCTGCCACGTCACAGCTATGTCCTTGGAGATGACTTAATATTATTATGCTTCAATCTCCTCATCTCTTACATGGATTTAATTATGCCCAGTCCATAGGCTTAAAATTTAAATAAGTATATATCCCCCCAATATTATTACTGCTGTTTTATTGGTGTTGCAACCTCACAGGAAGGGAAAGAGCTTGCCAAGACAGGAAGGGCTGTCATCACAGGAAGAGTCAGAATGAACCAACTGCCTTCTGCAGTGTCATCGAAGCCAGCGTCACACCATCAGAGCGTCACACCATGGCTTTGTTTTCTGGGAGGATCATGACCCTATGGCTGCCCGAGCCACTTAGATCTCTGTCCTGGTGAACATTTAGTGCTTAATCACCCTCAGAATACACCATTTTATGCTTGTACTGGGATTGCCTTGGGCTTACGCAATGAGCCACACTAGAGGGGGAAATAGACAAGTTCTGGATCTCTAAAGGACTTAGCGCACTCTGCACTTTTTGTCATATTTAACAGGGCTCCTAATCAGATCGCTTTTCTAGGATTACAGAATTGGGAGCTCGAGGTATTCATTTGATCTCCTTCCCCTCAGCGTGCATAACTCCGTTAATGGCTGCAGGAGCACATTCCCAGCACATTTAATGGTTTGGGCTCAGACAGTTGTTCCAGTTCCTCATTATACCTGGCCGGTGGAGGCCCTAAAGGGAACCAGAAATCTGGAGGGCTTTGAGAAGCTTGTCTCAGCCCCTTTTTCTTAGGCAGGGCTAAATCTTACCCAGAGGTCCGGCTCCACACACATATTTCTTCGGATTTGGAACTTTCAGGACAGACTATGCACAGTGCAGAAGTTCAGTTGAAAATGTGTGTATTTTTTCTAGTTTGATTGAGAAATAATTGATATACATCACTGTGTAAGTTTCAGGTGTAAAGCCTGATGGTTTGATTTCTATATATTGTGAAACGATTACCACATAGGTTCAGTTCACATCCATCTTCTCATATAGATACAATTTAAAGAGGAAAATAAATATTCTCCTTGTGATGAGAACTCCTAGGATTTACTCTCTTCACAGCTTCCCTGTACATCACAGAGCAGTGCTAACTATGTAGGGTCACACGCTGTACATCACATCCCCAGTGCTTCTTTACCTTATAACCGGGAGTCTGTGTCTTTTGACCACCTTCCTCTAATTTCCCTTCCCCCCACCTCTCATCTCTTTTTCTATGAAGTTTTCTTTCTTTCTTCTCTCTCTCTCTCTCTCTCTCTCTCTCTCTCTCTCTCTCTCTTTCCCTTCCTTCCTTCCTTCCTTCCTTCCTTCCTTCCTTCCTTCCTTCCTTCCTTCCTTCCTTCCTCTTTCTTCTTTTTTTAAAATTCCACATATAATTGAGCTTATAGGGTATTTGTCGTTCTCTGTCTGACTTATTTCACTTAGCATAATGCCTTTAAAGTCCTCCATCTTGTTGTAAATGGCAGGATTTCCTCATTTTTTTATAGCTAAATAGTATTCCATTGTGTGTGTGTGTGTGTGTGTGTATCATATATATGTATACATACCATAATTTCTTTTTAAATTCAGAAAAAAGCTCAGCTGAGTGGTAGAAAAGTAAGAAAGGAATAGAGACACTAAGATGGTTGGCTTTGCTGAGAATATCCCCAGAGCAACAGACATAACGGGGCTTTATAAGGGTTTCCAGTTCCCATGAGAAGTGTCTGTTGAAAATATGGGCATTTAACCTCATGGCACTCCATGAAAAGTACCTGCCTGAAGGTGATGGACCAGAAGGCAGCAACTTCTATTCAATTCCTGGTTCTGGTAACTAGTTTTGTGACTTTAGGCAAGGCACCTCATTTCTCTGAAAATGAAATTGTTGGACCTGGTCAGAGTGAGTGAATATACGGCACATAATTCCATTCTTGCAGCTAGGGTGACATTGATAACTGATTACTACACCCCCTATGACCAGTCCCCACAGCAGCCTCGGGACCCTGAACCTGGCTCTCCAGGCAGATACTACCCATTGGACGGAGTGCGCCCTCGAGCACCATCTTGGAACCAGACAATCCTGGAGATCATTCTGTGATTTTGACTTGGCCTCATTCACTTGCTCCCCTTGAAGCTGGGATTATTTAGCCTGAGGGGAGAGAAAAGTGGAAGCTAAGAGTGGAAAGGGCTATTTGGTAGGAAAGAACATCTGTTCTCTCCTCAGAAATCAAGGCTGCTATGGCCAAATGCTCTGACAGGACCCCAACAGACCTGTGAAAGGAGGAACCAAGAGTCCTTTCCAGGGACTGGCTTCCTACATGGGTTTCTGTCATCTCCCAGAGGAACATAATTTTGTTCTCCTTGCTTTGGGGGATCTGAAGTAGCCAGAGGGCTGAATAAATGGTGGCCTCCTGGTCAATAATGTGGACCCGTGACCAGGTGCCAGTCTCAGGACGTACCTCGGTCTCGGAGTCTCCGAGTTGGTGACCTCGTGGATGGCTTCAGGAGGAAAGGACACCACTGCTTCCGGCTGCTGGGACCTGTGCCTCTCCTGGTACCTGAACTGCTCAATCTCTTCCATCGGCCCCTTGGTCTTTCTAGGCCCAGGGATTTCTGAGGAGAAAGCAGCCTTGGATTGTGAGAGCAGCACTAGAAACCTGCAGTGCTCAGAGGTTTGATTTCCAAGTCTCTGTCCAGGTGCTTGAGCGTGACCTTGCCTTAACGTGCGATTCCAGCCCTTGGCCATGGGGCAGAAGACAGAGAGGACAGAAGGGTCTCTCCAACACTGCCACTGGGATCAGAGACCCCGTCATGTTTTGGGTCAAACAGAACGGACAAGTGTAATGATTGGTGATAAAGAGTAAGCAAGGCCAGGAGAAGGAAGCAAAGGAGACCATCAGAGGTGAAGGTAAAGCATGGATTCTAGGTCAGAGGGACCAACATGACTTCCTCACTGGACAGGTGGTGGAACAAGGTGGAGCTCTGAGGTTGATCATGGGCGGAGCACACCTCTTTGTCATGGTGGTTCTGAAGGTGGTAGTGAGACTAGGCTCCCAGGCCAGGAGAGTCCAGGTAGGGACCAAGGGACACAGACTGGATCCAGGCCCAGGGAGGAGAGGCCTGGGAGACTGAGGACTGGTCGTCAAGGTGGGAGTGGATAAGCAGGAAGAGAAACCAGGCCAGCAGTGGGTGAGGCGAGGCTGGGAGTCAGAAATCAGGCAGAGGGCTGGGGGGAAACATCAGCAATAGGACAGCCCTGGAGAGGGGCAGTTTCCCACTCCGACAGAAAACTTACTACATGCTTCCTCCTGGGATGGGACCAGCTACTGGGCAGAGCGAGACCATAGCCTATAGGAGATAGGGAGGTAAGTGCCCACCTTGTCTTAATGGGGGAACTGGGTTGGAGATAGGGGAAGATTCTGACTGCAGTGATTAGGGCTGGGGTCTCAACTGCTCTGTTGTGGCTCCTTTTTTCAAACCTCTTCATAGGAGTACACTAGATTTCAATCAAAGTGTATGACATATTTTTTGTGCCACTAAATAATGCTACTTTGGTGCCTTTCATGTGGAACATGAGTGGCCTAGTAATTGGGTATGGCTTGTTGAGAGAAATAGGTAAGAAGCATAGCACAGTGTCGAGATGATGCCAGAGAAAGAAGGAGAGTTCACTGGAGCAAGTAAGAACTTTGCCTTCAGAGTGTATGAGAGAGCGCAGTCGGGGCCCAGGCATCCCAACTCAGTGGGAAATGGCAACTCACTCAATAGCGTTCACAGCCACTTATCCAGACACTGCAATGACTGGTGCCAACTGTGCTGTACTGATTGCCAGCTGGTCGGTGTTACTGTGAGTCTTTGAATCACTTCAAGTGGGCTGCCAAAACTCTCAGGGTTCAAGAGTGTAACATGAACACAGAGGGACTGACAACCACTGGAATGAGGTGACAGAGCCCATGCATGGCGGGAGAGGGGAAGACAGATTCAACAGGGGTTCAGCCCCACCCGAGTTGGGCTGCCTGAAGATGTAGACCAGCAAACTCAACGGTTCTCAACCTTGGCTGCACATTACAGTCACCTGGGCAGTTTTATACCTTCTGTTGTGTGGGTCCCCACTCTCAGAGCTTCCGCCTGATTTAATTGGTCTGGGTAGGAGTTTTAAAAGCTCCCCGGGTGGTTATAATGTGCAGCCAAAGCTGAGAGCCACTGAGACAGCTGTCGGGCATTGACTTGGTTTGGGGCGGGAGAAGGGAAGGCGAACAAAGTTCAGTTCTGCTTTAATTTCCCTTTGCAAACTACTGAACTTGAGGAGGACCACAGCAAACCACTCTGCTTTAGGGAGGAGTTGTTACTGACAGTAGCAGTTGGCTGGAAACAAGCCGAGTAGCTTTTGAGCTGCGTGGAAGAATAGATTTCCCCACATCGGTGCCTTCTGGAAGGGCTCTTCATTTTCCCAGGAAAGGGGAGGGCATCCCATCACTGCAATAATTTAAAACTGAACTTAAAGCCATTCCAGGAAGACGTGTACCATTTACCCTATGTTGGCGTGACTTGGGGCATATCACCAAATGGGCCTTCCCCATCTCGCTTGTATGCTTTTTATGTATTCCAGTATTATCCTCCAGCTAAATGTTCCTGGTGGAGCGTCACCATACCCCCACCCTCTTGACTTCTCACCTTCTCGCTTTCTTTGTCAGAGCTTCAAGGACCACTCATGGGCCCCCTAATGCCACTCCTCACCCTGACCTAACCCCCCACGCCCAGGTAGCAGAGCAGATGGCAAGTTCCTTCATAAGTCATCAGAATTTACTTACCCCATGCCCAGTTCTTCAGAGTCCTTCCTGATAAATGATTTCAGGTTGATGAGCTGGGGCGTGATAGTAGCTTACTGAGTTAGGCATGGAACACAGGCTCCTGGAGAGGGTGGCACTAATTGAGACCAGGCAGTAGGACAGGATTGGGTAAGGAGAGCTAGGGGACAAGCCAGGCTTTTCACATGCCTCAGGTCTCACACATGGCTTCCCTGCCCAGGACCAGCAGGAAGACACCGAAGAAGGAGAAATGTGGAGAAGTTGTGTGTATGGGGGGCAGGGTGGGGAGGGGAGAACATGGAACAGAAATAAAGCTGGAAGAAGTTTTAGGCTATGCTTGGAGTTTCTTGGTTCCTTCGTGGGAAAAGAATTAAACCATTTCCTGTAATAAGTGCTAAGCATACAGTTAATCTATAAATCTAGGGGCTGATATAAGAAGTATCTGCAGGGCGGACCAGTGGCTCTGTTGGTTAGAGCACGGGCTCTGGGCAACAGGGCTGGCGGTTCGATTCCCACATGGGCCAGCGAGCTATGCCCTCCGCAACTAGAATGAAGTCAATGAGCTGCTGCTGAGCTCCCAGGTGGCCAGATGGCTCAGTTGGTTGGAGCGCGTGTTCTCAACCATGAGGTTGCCTGTTGGACTCCCGCAAGGGATGGTGGGCTGCGCCCCCTGCAACTAACAACAGCAATTGGACCTGGAGCTGAGCTGAGCCCTCCACAACTAAGATTGAAAGGACAACTTGACTTGGATGGAGCTGATGAGAGTCCTGGGAAAAACACACCACTGTTCCCCAATAAAAAGTCCTGGAAATACACACTGTTCCCCAATAAAGTGCCATTCCCCTTTCCCAATAAAATCTTTTTAAAAAAGAGGAAATATCTGCATATCTGTCTGCATCTTGGGGAGATATGTGTGAGTGTGTGTAAGGGAAGGAGGGGGGCAGGAGGGAGAGAGAGAAAGACAGAGAGAGCGAGCAGAAAATATATTCTCTTCTAAAATATCTGCAGAATAAACCAGGACAAGAATTGCCACATTCTAATGGTACACTAGGAGCAATGTACTTTATCTTGATCCATTTCCTTGGAGGAGAAGAATTAGAGATTTGGAGCTGGGTGCAAAACTCCAGGATCCTAAGTAGAAGTTGGTCGTGAAGAAGAAAGGAGAAGAGACCCAGGGAGAACCTTTAAAAAGCGGATCTCTAGAAACTGAGAGAATGAGTAAGAAGTTTCTTATTATCTAATGGAGGGGAAATATCAAATAGATAAGGAAATATGGGGGAAAGCAATAAAGCTTAAGCAATGAACTCGGGGGATTTATGAAAAACACTGGAACACAGAAAGGACGGGAAGAGTAGCAAGATGGAGCTGTGTTCAGGGACCGACATGTGGGGGAGGTGGGAGCAGATGGAGGAGGGAGAGCAGGGGAAGGAAAGAACAAATTACGGAAGAACAAAGAAGTGCCCTGATCAGGCAGGCCCAAGAGCAGGAAGGTCAGACAGGCTTTTATGAAATTTTACCAGAAATAGTCTTCGTTTGCACGATACGAAAGAAAAACCCAGGAAAATGCCATTCCCGATGGACAAAGAGGGCAAGCAGGTAACAGGAGGATTAAAAAAAAGCCGAGGTTTTAATGTGTATTTTTACTTCTGTGTTTACCAAAAGACGTTACATTTTGTTGTCAGGTCTGTGGGTTACACTCAGAAAGCAACCACAAGCAGACATTTTGTCTGGTGTGGAAGCAGTTCCCAATAATTCTCAAGATTTCTGATCTCCTTTCAGCCCCATGCTGTGGCTAATGAGTACAGGTTGCTTCTTTGAGCCTCCCTTTGTCTTTAACCCTGGGGTTTGTTTTCCAGGCATGCAGTCCCACCCCATGTGACATGGCCAGGGCCGGCATACCGGATATAGACAGGAGCATCCTTTGCAAAAAGCTGCCTGAAACTAAACCCACAGGGACTCACAACACTCGATTGAATGGACATGTGGAATTGGCAGGGACCACTGGGGAGGGACCAGCAATTATTCTCAGCATTTCCCAGAGAAGGGGCGTTACCTCAGGAGCGTCACAAAATAAAAACATGATGACTATTTTTTAGGAAGCAGAAAAAGATGACCACATTCCTTATAGCGTGATAAGCTTAACCTGGCTTCTAGGGAAGATGCTAGAACAAATCATCAAGCAATCAATGTGCAGTCAGCCAGAAGGGGGCAAGGCCTGCGGAGCTTATGGACACAGCCGTGTAAAGAGTAAATCAAGTCGGACCAATTTAATTTCCTTCTATGATAGAGTGACAGGCCATGTAGATAAGGTGGAAGCAATAGATGTAATCGACCTGAGACCTCAGCCAGGCATTTGCTTCTGCCCCACGTGACAGGCTCCATGACAAGCAGGCTCGCTATGGTTCAGGCCAGGGGTCAACAACCCCGGAGCTCTTACACAAGATGGCAGGGGATTCGGTTCCTGCCACGCTCTTCTCTTAGCCCCATCACCTCAGTGAGTTGATGTTCATTGTCACACAATTTTATTTGATAAACATTTGTCTTGTGCCTCTTGGATTTGTGCACCGAGGCACTTAATAACTGTGTGTTGAATGAATGATTGAATGCTTAGGCATAGGAGCTGCAAACTCAGGAGAGTGGCACAAGGAGCTTAAACCCCACTTCACCTCCTCCACTGCAAACAGGCAATGAGGAAATACTCAGTGTTTTATTTGCTCCTCCATTCATTGAAAATGCCAGAATCCAGTTTTACATTTATATCATACTGAGACATAGTGTATAGTGGAAAGCAGGATCTGCCTCCCAATGTTTGCCATTTTCTCAGAATCAATAGAGAGAGACAGAGGCAGACAGAGAATTCCAGAAGGGAATAGATGGTCTTCAGATTACCCATCTTTATCTGTAGGCTAGATGATGGAATTTTACTAATGCAAACTATCCATGGGTCATAACACATCGAACCAAGTTGACGAGGCACAGAAAACAGACCAGTGCAATGGGGACCCATGAAACAAAGCTCAGGAATGAAACTGAACTACTCAGACACAAGACTGGTCTTTGTCAAGACGGTAGGTCAGGCTAGAGCTAAATGGACCTAAACGTACATAGGTTTCAACAGAGCCCAGGAGGCAGGAGCAGCCGTATGGCTTCAATGAATGGCATAATGTGAACACCATCAGCCAGGAAGCAAACTTGCTTCAGTGCTCCACGGAGCAGAGCTTATGTGATTCCCAGCCCCACTTCTTTGGAAAGATGAGGAGAAACTGGAATGAGAGCAGAAAAAAAAAAGCGACTAAAATTATTAAAGGGACAGGGAAATGCTAGAGGTGTAAAAGAAATGGCTAAAACAGTTAAACTAAAGAGAAGGCTACGAGGTATGACAACACTTGTCAGGGAGCTGCAACAGGTAAGGGAAGCACAGAAAATGAGTCTCCTTGTCTACTCTGGGAAAGGAAAATGGAAATGGAAGATTTTGTTTTTAAAAATTTATTATTATTTTTTTAAAATAAGACATGCACACATTTTAAAATGAAAAGTGTTAAAAGACATATTGAAAAATAGCTGACCTCTGACCCTCATCCTTCTCACCTCCAAATCCTGGTCCCTGGGCAGCCATTTTTGAGAAACTCTTAGCCGTTTGCAGCTATCTACCTTCAAATAATATGCTTACGCTGCATGTCTTGCTTTTACTGATTTTTTATATTGTTTGTTGATTTTTATTGCAGGACAAGATAATTTAGCTCTCATTCCCTTCTTTCCACTCTCCCATCCTCCTGGTATTGTTACATTGCAATTTTTGCGTAAGTCAATATTTAGAGTGTACATTGTTACAATTAGGTAGCTGCTGCTTACTGCCAAGCCAAGTAGTGTGCTATGATTGCATTTCCTTTTTGCGTGTGTCTTGGAGTCAATAGTTCTACCCAAACATACCAACAGAGCTGTAAATCTTCTCCCTGTATTACTTTCCACTGGTAAAACAGAACAAGTGATATATTAGCGTGGTTTTCCTCCTGAAGACACTATTCCTGAAGCCCCTGTCTTCTTACTCCAGATCAACGGGCTGTCCACCCAGCCTGCTGCCCCACCATCATTCTGGGACCACACTTCCCATTATCTCTTGATGTCCTTCCACCTCTGAATTAATTTCCTATAGCTGCCATAACAAAGTAACACAGCCGAGTGGCTTCGACAACAGAAATTCATTGTCGCAAAGTCTTGGAGGCCAGAAGTGCAAAATGAAAGCATGGGCAGGGCCATGTTCTCTTTGAAATCACTAGGGAAGGATCTATGCCAGGTCTCATCCTCGCTTCTGGTAGCTATTGGCTTGTGGCAGCATAACTCCAATCTTCAATGGCATTCTTTGTATAAGGACAGCAGTCACATTGGATTAGGGGTGCACCCTGCTCCAGTACGCCCTCACTTTCACCAATTACACCTGCAATGCCTCTATTTCCAAGAAAGGGTTAGGATGAGTTTTGGGAAGACACAATGCACCTCAGAAGAGCCTCTCTCCCTTATTTCTTGTCTCCCATATGTCATGTACCTGCTTTCTGGGTTTATTCCCTCTTTGGGGAGGAGCACATTTCAATAGCTTCCCTCTAAAAGATGAATGAAAAAAGTATCTCATATTTTGCATGTCGGAAAATATGATGTATTACAGAATTGTACACCTGAAATCTATGTAACTTTACTATGTGACTATGCAATAATTATCAGCCCAATAAACTTTAATTAAATAATTTTAAAATTAAAAAAAAAGTTTTCTTCTGTTCTATACATTGTCTCTGTTTTCTGAGTTCCTTTTTTTCTATTAGTTTGTTTTTTGTGTTGGATACTTTCCCAAAATTACAGGTTCTATGTGTTAAATTTCTGTCTAAGCTGCTGTAATCGAGTTCCCTAAAATCCTATCTTCAATATAGAATTTAATTTTTTTGTCACATGCTTGTCCAGACAGAGGTTGTCCTGGTCATGTGACTCTGCCATCTTCAACATATGGCTTTCATGTCTGGGTCCAAGTTGGCTGCCTCAGCTCCCACCATCACAGCTGTATCCCACCCAGAGGGAAAGAGGAAAAGAGGAAGGGAGTACATGCCCATTCCCCTTGAGGGTATGACCTGGAAGTGGCACATATCACTTCTGATCATACCCTATTGGCCAGAACTTACTCACATGGTCACACCTAGCTGCAAGGGAGGCTGGGAAATAGCCTTATGCCCAGTTACCATATTTTCAGCTAAAACTCCAGAGTTTTAGAATTAAAGAGACTAGATATTAGTAAAAAGCTAGCATTTTTTTGCCACAGTCCACTTACTACTGTATTGGTTAAGGTTTAGGAACTGGCCATAAAGCAGAAATCACTCTAGATATTAAAGAAGAAAGGGATTTAATACAGGGGGTTGAGTGCTTTCAAAATCAGTGCAAGGGCTGGATGACTGGGGTCTAGGATTTTATGCTGACCACCCAGCATCTTCAGAGAATGACCTCCCAAGGGAGCTACTACTTTGCCCCATTCACAGACAGGGAGTCAGGAGGCTGCCACAGGAAGAATTAAATTCAAGAGCACTCTGCCAGAGATGCAATCCAAGGGTCAGGAAGCTGCCACCACTCACAAGGCCACCACAGTCACTCACTTCCCACAAAGCTGGTGACGGGCCCTGGGAGGGCTGCTGTAGGAAACCTCACTTTCCTGCGGAAAAAAAACCCAAAGCATTAGGAAGATGGCTTCTACCTCCCTTCCACCTTCCAAAATTGTTCAAGGGCTTCTTATTGGTGGAATCAAATGTCTTCTCATATCCTAGTTGTAAGGTCATCTGGGGAATGAGGGTTTTAGCTTGCCAGGTTCAGGAGTATAAGACGACAACCTTAAAGGAGGCAGAGATGGAGCTGAGTGCTGACCCACCATATCCAAGACTCAGTGGTCCTGGGCTGTTCGTGCATCTTTAAAAGTACGGCAGAAATAACAGACCAGTGGGCACTTTGCCTTTTTATTTGGGGGTGGGTTCCCCAAATGTTATTAAAGACAGTCTTTCCTCTGGACCTTTCAGATTCTTCACAGAAGAAGCCCTCAACCTCTGGCCTGGGGTTATAGGCTGGTTACCAGCATCCTGAAAGTTGGAGGTGTCAGTGCTGGGTGTGCAGGATTCACTCTGTCCTCCCTCCACCTGAAGTCTTTGAGTTAAAAGTCTCAGTTTTTAACCTAAAAATTCATGTGGATTTTGCAATCAATTCCATGATAAATCTTAGTTTGTCTTAATATAAAACTATTCTCTGCTGGATCTTTGGGTGAAGTAATGGCCCAGAAAGCTGTTCCATGCTTAATTTGTGCTTTAAAAACTACCCTCTGATGAATGGCCACAGATTCCCCCTAGAGATATGTATCCTCTACTTTGAAAAATACAGGCCTGGATTATTTCTCTAATATTTGGAGTCTGATAACTATTTTTCTCTTCTTAGTGGGTAGGTAAAAATGAAAAACAACAAAAGAAAGGAAGAGAAGCTTGAAGAAGAACGACCTGCCTTCTATTTTAAAAATAAATCATAGCAGGACAAAGCTGGAATGGAAAATTCAGAACAGTGATCAATACTTGGAGAAAAGAAAGCAAAAGGCCATGTTTTATTGCACGATCCACGCACTGTGTACAAGAAAGCAGCTAACTGTGAACACAGGTTTCCAGGGCCAGGAGGAGGTAGAGACAAACCCCCTTTTCAAAGAAAGGAGCCAGTAAGAGCCTGCTGGAAGTAAATTCAGCGCTTCTGGAAAATGCCACAGTCCTGTTTTGGGAAGTACCCAGCCTGCGTTTTATTACTGCCTGAGCACCAGACATAGCAAATCATGCAGTGTTTCCTTCCAGCTCTCGGACTGGCTGATGGTGGCATGTCCAAAGCACCACCCACTACCATGTTTGGCAGTCATGCTGGGAAAAATCAGTTGGTATGAATTGGGCAAAAGAAAATGAAAATGGAAGCGGTGTGCAGTGAAGTGAAAAAAGAAAGGTGTACAGTAACTCCTTTGAGTGGGAGAAAAAAGAACGGGAAGGTGAGGGAGGAAGAGCTTGGGTGTGTGTTCCGCTCTGAGGGCAGAGCGCATATACAGACATGACCTCATCTGATCCTTTCAGCTCCGTCTGATAGCCTCGTTTTGTAGATGAGTAAATGAAATCTGAGCAAGGTTCACAGATTTGCTCACTGTCACAGAGACAGTAAATAGTAGGTCCTGCATTCAAACCCAGAACTGTGGGATTCCCAGCTGCATACTCTTTTAACTCGACTCCTTCCGTGTCTGAAAGGGAGGAGCCAGGAGGCTGGGGTGCCTTCTCAGCTCCACCACTAACTGGCTGTGTGACCTTGGGCATGTTACTTAAATGCTCAGTTTCTTCATCTGCACAATCGACATGATAGTAGTATCTGGCTCCTTAGATGGTCAATGGAATTAAACGAGATAACACACGTAAAGTACTTAGCACAGGGCTTGGGGCATAGTAAGTGCTCCAGAAAGGCAGCTGCTCTTCCTTTGCAAGCACATGGGAACTATAGAAGAAAGGAGCATTGCAGGAAAATGTCAAACAGAAGAACTCGGAATGTTATTCCAGGTAAGAGACTGTTCTAAAGGCATTCATTTCCCAGCCTTCCCCCACTCTGTATGGAATCACAAAGAGCTACGTTTCTCAGGCTCCTTCGCCAGCTTGTTTCTGGCCAATGCAAGGCTGTACCAGTCAGGGATCTCCAGAAGACAGAACCAATAGGCGACAGAAAGATGACAGATGATAGATAGATAGATAGATAGATAGATAGATAGATAGATAGATAGATGATAGATAGCTGGATGGATGGATGGGTGGGTGGGTGGGTGGGTGGGTGGGTGGGTGGATGGATGGATGGATGGATGGATGGATGGATGGATGGATAGATAGATAGATAGATAGATAGATAGATAGATAGAATAAGATAGATAATGGATGGATAGATTACTGATAAATAGATTTATTTCCAGGAGCTGGTTCATGTGATCCTGGGGACGGGGATGGCAGGTCTAAAATTTTAAGGCAGGCTGGTAAGGCTGGAAACTCAGGCAGGAGTTGATACTGCAGTCCTAAGGTAAGGTAGAACCTCACTGTTCCCTCTTAAGCTCGTCAGCTGATCGGATGAAGCCCACTATGCAGAGTCATTTCCTTTCCTTGAGGCCGACGGATGGTAAATGTCAGCCGTGTCTACAAAACACCATCATAGCAACATCGAGGGCAGCGTTTGATCATATAACTGGGTACTGTAGCCGATACAAGTTGACACAATACTAACGGTCACAGAGGCGTGGTCAGCGTTAGGAGGTGGAGGAGGGGGCAGCACAGCGTGTGCACGCACAGGCCTCCTCTGATCAAGACCAGGGCTGCTTCCGGGAGTCTGTCAATGGATGAGGTGCTAAGTAGTGAGTGGGCAGCTGCTGCTGATCCCAAGTCTGTCAGCACCCCACTGTTTTGTACTAGAAGCGTCTGTCTGAACACATTGGGGCTGGACAGTGAGGAGAGTCCAGGAGCTGAGGAGCGAAATTCCCACACATACACCCCGCCCCTTTCCCTGCTTACGCGTTCCCCCAACCACTTCGCAATATCTGAAGGACTGTGCATCTGGATTGTTTATTTGCTTCTCTCTTCCGCCAAGAGTACAAGCTCCATGAAGGCAGGCAGTGCTGCCTCTTTGCTCACTGCTCTGTCTCCAGTGCATACGACAGTGCCTGGCTCGGAGTAGCGGCTCCGTGGACGTCAGATGGAGAGCAACCTATCACTGCCTTCTGACCCAAAGGATCTGCTTACAGGACCTGCTGCCACTATCAACTTTTAGCCTTGATGCTAATAGTCCAGGGCATGGCTGTTCTTCCCGAGTTCCCTGCACAGCAGCCCAGAGGGGTAGAACATTGGGAAACAGCCCCCATTCCATGTTAGGTAGGGGCAGGGGCGGGTTGAGAGACGGGCAAGGAAGAAAAGTGGTTTCTGTGGCCGGGAACACATAAGTCTGAGACTGAAAGCCATCAACCCCCCTGTGCGACTCACGTGCCTGCACATGACACATGACACCCCTTGCCCTCTTTCCCACTAGTAATTAGAGCTAAAGGCTGTCTGACAGCAGATACCCCTCCCCTCCCTTCCACTTTCCCTTCCACTTCCCCTCCTCAAGCTTTAACACCATTTGAGCTCTGCTCGCTTTCTTCTCCTCTCATCATCTCTCAGGCTCTGTCCCTTCTCCAGAGTTAATGAAGCGCAGACATGGAGGGAGGAACCGAAGCTGGGGGGGCAGGGGGGGCAACCTACCCTTCAAGGCCCCTTGCTCTCCATCCCCTGCAGGGCATTGCCCCGTGTAAACCACCGGGACTGATGATTCAGTAACAGTTCCAGCAGGCACTGGAGCCCCAGTCCTCCCCCACTTCTAGCTGAATGAAGTCACCTTTTCCCTCCTCCCTCCAGCCCAGCACACTCTGGCCTCCCCTGTTCAAGCCAATGACCAATGGCTCCAGCCCAAAGCAACAGACTCCTCATTGCAACCTTTTCACTCTCCAAGGTCTAGATCGAATCCCACTTCTCCACTAACACCGACACTCACAGATGGACCACTTCTTGGAAAGGACAAAAGCCTTATCACTATGGCTGTGCTGTTTCCTTCTGTGCTTCTTCCTTTCTCCATCCAGACTCTAAAGCCCTCTGCACATTCCCCATTTCCTCCCACCCCATCACCTAGCCCAGATGTGGGACATGGTGTGTGATCAACACAAAGATTCCATTGCTTCATGGACCTCACCTGGGGGAAGCCATTTCCTCCCAGTTCCCAGCCAGTACGCTAACAGAATAAAAGGGCCAATCACACTAAGAGCTTAGCCGAGACTCCCAGCCATCTGTACTCCTTTTAATCACCATAAAAGTAACACATGTTCGTTTTTAAAAATTTGGAACATACAGAAAATAATTTTTAAAAGTCACATGTATTCTGGTATATTTCCTGCCACTGCAAATATGCACGTTTTCAGGGAAATTGGAATCACGACAGTTTTTTTTCAATTGGAATATGAACATATTTCTCTATTAAGATGCTCACAAATATGACAGTTTTTGATCCTTATTTTCCCTATATTATTTTATAGGAAATCTTTTCACATTAAATAATTTTCATGCTGCTAAACACCTTTCAAACATGTCATTTTTGTCAGCATGTGGATGCACCTTGCGGTACTGCCCTGTCTTTGGGGCACTCCAGACGCGTCCTGTGCCCCGTCGTCTCCAGGCTGTGTGACACCATTTAGCCCCATGATGTGTCTCCACAAAACCCTGCCTTACCTGGACTGGCCCCTCCACCAAACTCCCAAGCTCTCTCTTCCTTCTTTATTCTCAGTCTAACCAAAGAAGCACATAATCCTTAGGACTTTCTCAGCCACCACTCCCCCCCTGCCATGGGCCCCAACTATGGTCAGACTCACCCAAGACGCTGTACCCAGTCAGCCTTCTGGAAGGTTCTAAGTGCCCTAACACCCAGGGCTGGTGCCAGTTTCTCAGTTTTCTCTTCCTTGTCTGCTTTACCTCTAAGGGACCTATGGTCACACCCTTCTTCCTGAACCCCACCCCTCTGTGGGCCTCCAGGACAGGGTCCTGCCTTGCTTCCATCTTTCTTCCTTTCTTTTGCTGCCATCTCCACCCCAACCCTCAGATGGGGAGGGACCGCAAGCCTCTCCTCGTCCTCTTTTCTCTTCTTGACCAGCCTGGACACACCACTGATGTGCAGCAATGAGAGCCGAGTAAGGTGGTGCTGGGGGGATCGGAGTCACCTGTGTGTCTACAGGTGGCTCCCACTCAGCCCTTGACAAGCTGTCCTCTCTAGGGCCTGACGTGACATCTTCAGAGCCTCTTTTCTGTTTTGGGAGGGCTCACTCTGGGCCTTAGGCAAGCTTGCCTTTATTTATAAAGGTCAGGTCTTCTCTCTTTTGGGGGACTTTAGGGGCTTAGTAGAATCAGCTGGCACTGGAGCAAATAGCCAGAGCCCTGATTTCTAAGAAAAACAGTGTCTGGGTTCACTTTCTAGCTGTGTGACCTTGGGGCTTGGGCAAGTTACTTACCTCTTTGTGCCTCAATTTCCTCACCTGGGAAAACAGAGACGGAGTACGGTCTACATGAATCACGGGCACAACATGCTTACAACAGTACCTCGTGGGCAGTGAGCATTTACCAAACGTTAGCTGTTACTACCAAGGCTCAGATCCTTCTCTCAGGCACACGAGGAGGCAAAAAAGGATCCCTGCTTCACCCATGTCTCCAGAATGAAGGGTCCTGGGGGTCAGAGAGGGATGTCATGGTCCGAATAGATCAAGGAAGACAAGATTGGGAAGGTTGCTTTCCAAACCGTAAGTATGATCTTCCTCTCTCCCTTGCATGTTTGGATTTGTGAATATGTGACTGTGTCCCCACTTCACCTCTCATGTCGGGTTGTGAGACTCTTGTAGACTTGACCTTGCTGTACTGATCTTTGCATCTCCAGGGCAAGCTGCACACATCAGGCACTCCACTGATGTGACAAATGGAATAAGCTAAGGGAGGTATTAGAAGAAAGAAAAGTAAGGTCAAAAAAGCCAAGGGTGAAATCATCAATGTTTGCAATTCTCGACCAATCTAGGAAGTTAGCTTCCTGATAATTCTGAACTACAGCTACTTGGACTGAACAGAACAAAGAGCTGTGGGTTCTCAGACTATAGGCAGTTTGCTTTCTGTTACACCAATGCCCCCACCCCCACCCCCACCCCGACACACCATTGGTTAGGAAGGCAGCGTGGGGGGGGGGGGGAAGAAAAGGAGTATGTTTTCATGGACATGATTTTGAGATGTTGGAAAATGAGCACAGATGGTTATTAATAAATTTAAAATGAGATTCAAGTGACACCTGGGGACTCATCAGGCACTGAGTTGTGCGTTAGCTGGACAGAAATCATCAGAGTATTTCTGTCACCGATAGGTGGAGTTTGCGGAAAACTACACCTTGACTCAGAATTAGTGAAGTGGGGAGGATGACACACCTTGTTGGGATCATCAGAGGAGATGGTGAAGTCAGTGCGGGCCATCTCAGGGCCTCCTGGGTGGCCTTGTGGGGCCCTCTCCCCCTTTGGTGTTGCCCCAACCCCCCATCTGCTGGGCCCTTGTGTTGTGCAAACCCCCAAAATGGGGCTTCAGTTGGACTGTTAACTGTGCTTCAGACCTGTCCCCCACCCCCCACACCCGTTTCCTTAGCAACCTGGCCCAAAATATATTGCCAGTGTAGTGTGTTGAATAGTGGCCCCCTCAAAATTCATTTTCACCTGGCACCTCAGAAAGTGACTTTATTTGGAAATAGGGTCTTTACAGATGTAATCAAAGATCTCAAGATAAATTAGTTAAGGATCATAAGGGCCCTAAATCCAAGGACTGGTGTCCTTATTAGAAGAGTAGAGGACACACAGAAAGACACAAAGAAGAAGACCGGCAGGAGAGATTGGAGCGATGCTGCCACAAGCTAAGGAACGCCTGAGGCCACCAGAGCTAGGAGAGGTCAAGGATTCTTTCCCAAACACTTCAGAGGGAGCACGGCCCCGCTGACACCTGCATTCCAGACTTCTAGCCTCCAGAACTGGGAGACGATAACTTCCTGTTATTTTAAGCCACCAAGCTGGTGATGTTTTTATTTAATAGCCACCCTAGGAAACTAATACAGCCAGTAGGATGCTAGTAACTGAAAATGGGTAAATCTGGTGCCTTCAGGAGCGTTTATACTTTAAAGTATAAACTTGAGAACTGATACCTTAAACCCAAGGGGATAAATCTCAGCTGGTGGAGTTTCCAGAAGTATAGTGAGTGAATGGGGTGTTGAGGTAGGGGGTCCTCTCCAAGTTACCTCAGAATGGTACACGATGCTTCCGTCTATGTAGCCCCAGCAAGTGGGTGTGAATACCTTAGAAGGTGGTAAGAAGTTAATGGACATTCATATTCTAGTTTCCCAAGTCATTACTCATGTTGGCTTCAGATGAAAGTTTAATTTCAGACTGGAACAATTAAGGACCTATGTAGAAATTGCGCTAAAAATGCTTAGAAAAATAAGGAACGATATTAGGCAAGAAATTTGCTCTTTGATGTGTAAACATTGACTGATCTATTTTCAAAGAACTGCATTGAGAGGTAAGACATACAAACGTGATCTAAAGTAGAGGTTAACTACGCTACCTATGAAGTGGTCTGAAAATAAAAATTTCTCCTAACTCTGAACAGACCTTTAGCTCTAACTGCGAATTACATTCACTATAGAGAAGAGGACCATATGAGGGGACACCATGGGGACGCTGTCAGCAATGCTGCTTCATCCTTAGCTGCATGCATTGCACCTGGAGCACTTTGCAGGCTGGACAATTCTGATTCAGTCGTTTTGGGGTAGAACCTGAGATTCTGCATCTCGAACAAGCTCCATTCAACTGAGACCACACTTGGAGAACTACTGTTATATTGTTCATTAACTACAACAACAACCAAAATTACGAGAGAGAGAGAGAGAGAGAGAGAGAGAGAGAGAGAGAGAAGGAACTTTTATATTAAAAACACAGAGCTATATCAACCACTACAAACTCGTGCACACGTGTGTGTGCATATGTGTGACAACCCAGGAAATTTGAACACGGAATGGATATTTGATGATCTTAAGGAAATAGTGTCCATGTTTTAGGTGTGGTAAGTTTTTTTTTTTTTTTTTTTAAAGAATACACTGCAATATTTATGGATGAGAGAAGAAGATGCCTGGGGTTTACTTAAAAACAACTCAGAGAGTAGGTAGGCAGGAGTATAGGTGACACGTGGTTGGCCATGAACTGATGAAACTGGGCAATGGGGACATGGAGATTCCTTATGTTATGCTCTCTCCATCTTTCTGTATATATCTGACACTTTGCATCATAAAATGTTAAGAACAGATAAATCACCAGAGGGTAAGGGGGGAGGGCGGTGGTAGATGAGGGTAAAGGGGATCCAATATATGGTGATGAAAGGAGAACTGACTCTGGGTGGTGAGCACACATTGTGATATGTAGATGATGTATTACAGAATTGTACACCTGAAATCTATGTAACTTTACTAACAACTGTCACCCCAATAAACTTTAATTTAAAAAAAAGAATAAATAAATCAAGCAGAGGGTCATCTTTAGATTCATCTACTGTATATGCAGGGCCCACTGTGTGAGGCATTTGCACATGTATTTCATTTAACTGTCACAACACAACTACCCGATTTTATGGAGGTTCCCTTGGAGTAAATGACTGACTGGCCTGATGGCACACTACTAGTCGGTGGTAGGGTTGGGAACTCACATCCAGGCTTTCTGATTTCAAGTATAGTGCTCATTCCATTGTGTCAGTGGTTATCACACCTAAGGAAACAAAAGAGTCACCCGGGGAGCTTATTTAAAATGCAGACTCCAGGCCCCCCACCCAAGTTTCTCTGATCCAGAGGATTTGGGGTGTGGCTCAAAAATTGGTATTTTTAGTAAGTCTCCCCAGATGATGGTAACGCAGGTGAGTGGGAGGCTGCACCTTAAGAGACATGGCCCGAGAGCGTTCAGCCAACTGGAATGAAAAGGACAGAACATGCAGCCTTCCAAGTTCAGACGCTCAAGAGAGGATTTGGTCAATCGTCGATTCCTTCTGCACTGGGGTGATGAATCCGACTTTGGCTGGGTTTCTGGGCTCTGCCTGAAGGGCTACATCATCAATGCTGTACTGAGGTGGAAAGGACAGGGTTCGAATCACCTAGAACAATCTCCTGCAGGGTGCAGAGCAGAAAGGGGCGTTTAACTCATGAACAAATACCAAATACCATACTTCGCTTAGAGGAGAAGCTTCCCAAGGTTGTGAACATCAGTTGTTTTCCTCCTTTGCCTCACAAAGGAATGAGTTCTTGTCTAATTCTAATCTTGTCCCCTGATGCCTGCCAAAGCCTTCAGTTAATAGTCTGGAGTTCTCTGTCTTCTCTTGGAAATGCTAATAGAGCAGCTGGCAGGGGCGAGTGTGGGGGGAGGATGTTATTAAGTTCCTTTAGAGATGTGGGGAGACAAAGTTAACTCCCCTCCAGATACCCTGTCTCTCTGATGGAGAAGGCTCCTGGGACCCGGTCTCATTATTTTCTAATGAGCAGGATTCAGAAGGCAGATTATGCCCTCTAACTCAGCGGTTCAGTACCTCAGCTACGTATTTTTGTACCATCTGGGAAATGTAAAATAACTCTGAACACCTAGGGCCCCATCCAGGCCATCATATCAGAATAACTACAGTGGGATCCAGGTGTTTGCATTTTTTGGAACTTCCCAGGGGATTCCTAAGTGCCCAGATGTAGGGACTAGAAAATCATTTGTAATATACAGTCCTGGCTGTGCAAAAGTTGGCAGTGAAGTTGGGGGAACAACATAGGCCAACATAAATGTGAAAATAGAAATGAAAGGATTACTTGAGACATTTTATTGCAGTCACTTGTCACCTGTGGACCTACTGAGGGGTTTCAGAAGAGAGAGCAGTTATGGGGGCTCTCAGGAGGCTTTCCTTACGAGGCTGACCTTGCAAGTATGAAAGATTTGGGCAGTGGAAGGAGAGAAGAGGGCAGAGAAGGACTAAGGTGTGACTTCTCCAGGTAGGGGGAGAGGCCCACACTCAAGTTTCCATGCCGAGCTTCACGATGTGGAGTCCTCCACTTCTAGAACACACTGACATTTTAGGATATCTCATTTTTAATTCCTCACTGAGACTCCAAAAGATTTATTGGAAAAAAACTGTACCCTGAATTAGGAAATCAAATGAGGATGGGCAAACCTCAACCTCTCTGGCCCTCCATCTCTGTTAAATGAGAGGTAGGAAGTAAGAGAACTGCAAGGCCCTCTTTCCACCTGAGAATCTATAATTCAGGTCCCAGGACCATGTGATATAGACTCTTTGTAAAATAAATCTTGTGAAGTTATAATTTATATATCGTAACTGCACCTATTTATTGTGAGTGTCTATTTTGATGAGTTTTCACACCATTTGTATATCCATGCAATTACCACCATAATCAAGTAAGAGGACATTTTCATTACACCCAAAATTTCCTCTATGCCCCTTCCCAGTCAATTGTCACTCCCCCCTCTCCAGCCCTAGGTAACCACTGATCCAATGTCTGTCACTATAAATTAGATTTGCTTTTTTTCCAGAGGTTAATAAATTATGTGATTAACATAATCTTTTGATTCTGGCTTCTTTCATATGGCATAATCTTTTGAAATTCATCCATCACTATATATTAGCAGTTTGTTCCTTTTTAATACTAAAGAGCATTCCATTGAATGGACATACCACATTTGTTTATACATCAGCTATTAATCTGATTTCTGGGCTATTATGAATAAAACTGCTATGAACTTTTATGCCTAAGTTTATGTGTGAACATATATTTCCATTTCTCTTGGGAAAATACCTAAGAGTGGAATTGTTTGCATGGTTACATGTCAAGTAAAATATTTAACTTGATAAGAAGCTGGGAAATCTTTCCAAAGTGGCTATACATTTCGCATTTTCACCATTAATATGTAGGTGTTCTATTTGCTCTACATTTTTGTTAACACTTGGTATTGTCAGTCTTTTTATTGTTGCCACAGGGTCTGCTTTGAGCTTACATTATACGTTATGCTTACACAGCAAGGGACAGAAGGGCCCTCAGGGCATTTCAGCAGGGACCCTTGTATCATGCTGCTTGGCCCTAGGACAGATTTGGCCTTGTAAAATATAGGTGACTCAATGTTGTTTGAGGTCCAGATACCCTGGTCAGTTTCGCTGGAAGTTAACATCAGGGTGATCCTGGTGAATTGACTCAATCTTTACCATCTACAGTGAATGCGGCTTTAAGTTCCGCTGCAGTCTGGTTTCATAGGCCCAGTACTCCAGCCGTGCCTCCCTGGGCTCTGCTAGAGGGCTCCTGACATATTTTTAATGAAGAGAGGCCGCCTTTGGGTAGCAAGATGCTTTTCTTCCCACTTGTGCCAACCCCTTCCTTTTATGACATGTTTTAATGAGGGGGGATGAAAAGAGAAAATGAGTGCCAGATGTATCCGAAATGGGTCTCAACAATAATTACTTTCTGCAGTGAAATTATGGAAATTCTCCATTCAATACACTTTGGGAAAGGCTGGCAGGAGAGAAATATGTGTTCCTGAAAGCACAACTGAACGAGCACATTTTAAAGTTCTAGCCTAAAAAAAAGATTTCTGAAACCATTAAGGAAAGCCGAAGTTGAACATGCCCCTTCCACTTTTTAAAAGAAAAAATAGGAATTGAACCTCAGTGACGAAGGTCAACGATCAACCCTACTAGTAACGGATTCCTCCCACTCTGGACTCTAAAACAGAAGGGAAGATGATGTGTTCCACCCAGCCACCTCAACTTCGCAGGAATTTAACTGAGGGAACATTCGTCAGACACTTATCTAGAATCCCGGGACTGGACCACTCTGGCCGAGCAGCTCCCTCCTCCTGGGCCAGACAACAGCTCATCTATGGCAAAGAGCTGGAGTGAAAATGAACTGTATCTCCGTTCTTGGAGGATGACCACCAGGAGGGCCAGGGCTGCTGACTCCCCCAGGGAGACCTGCTGCATCCATCTAGAGTTCCTGATGCTCCCCTGAGCAGCCCTGGCCCCTGCCTGCAAAGCCCAGTATGTGAGTCCCCACCCGCGTCAGCCTTATGCAAGGGCAGCAGAGGCCAACTTGAAGTAGGGGCCTAGAAAGCCCAGCCATCCAGACTGCCCACCTCAAACTGCTACCAACAGCCATTTTCCTTTCCTTTCCTCATGTACCAACGTCACTGCCCCTCCCGTGAAGTGAGGTAGTCTACAGAAAACACAAATTGCAGAATATAGAATTAAACATCAAATCTAGAGCAAACATTTTATATGGGAGGGCAAGTGTGAATGTGTCCACAGTTCCTAATCATCGGTCAGAACTTTCCTACCTTTCAGCGAGGTTCAGTTCATATCTTTTCTTTTGGAAAAAAAATGGTTATCAATGTCAATATCTCGATTGTGATATTGTACTATAGTTTTGCAAGATGCTACTACGGGGGAAATTGGGTAAAATGTACATGGATCTCTCTCTCTCTATTATTTCTTATGACTGCATTTGGATCTACAATTATCTTAAAATCTAAAGTTGAATTAAAAAGAAACGGAAGGGCATACAATCCTAAAGAGATACAGTAAAGTATGGATTTGGCTTGAGTTTCAGGGAGGCCAAAGTGAAAAGGGAAACGAGATGATTCGTGTATTATAAGGAATTGGCTCGTGTGACTATGGAGGCTGAGAAATACTAAGATCTGCCATCCATAGTCTTGAGAACCAAGCGAATTGATGGTGTAAGTTCAGGTCTAAGTTCCTAAGGCAGGAGAAGACTGATGCCCCAGCTTGAAGACAGTCAGGTAGAGAGCAAATTTTCTCTTGCTCAGCCTTTGGTTCTTCTCAGGCCTCCAACGCAGTGGATGAGCCCCACCCACACTGGGGAGGGCAATCTGCTTTCCTCGGTCTACCCACTCAAGTGATTGTCTCACCCAGAAACACCCTCACAGACACACCCAGAATAATGTTCAGCCAAATTTCCACGCACCCCGTGGCCCAGTCAAGTTGACACATAAAATTTACCATCACAACCTCAAACAAAGTCATTCGCCTCTCTGTGCCTCAGTTTCCTCACGTGTAAAATGGGCACGATGATAGTGCCTTCCTCACCCACTTGGGGAGACATTCGAGAGCACTAGAATGTACAAAATTCTTAGAAGAATGGTTGGAATACAGTAAGTGCCCCAGCTCCCAGGGAAGGACAAGTAGGAAAGGAACAAAGAGAAATTAGACAAGGGTTTCCGAGCTAACCTGGCCCCAGTATCCCCTCTCCTTCTTTCTCTTTCTCTGTTTTGCAGAATTTCTGATACCGATATTTGAAAAGGTTCTGATTCCCCAGAGCGACACCTCCTTTACATCCCATTTTCAGCGAGAGTCTAATTGTACCACACACACACACACACACACACACACACACACACACACACACACAGGATGTCTGATCAGGAGCAAGGCAGCGAGAGGGCTGGGTGGGTCTCCGGGACTTCACTGTCTGCTGCCCTGACATTTGATAGCGTGGGAGCGGAATGGCCGCCTCCCACACCGTAATTGCTGTTGACAAAACACAAGAAGCCCAAAGGCATTTCCCCAGTGCCGCCCCAGCTCCCTCCCTCCCGATGCTGCTGTGCTTACAGAAATGATGGGCAGAAAGTACCTCCGCGGACGCAGTTGGGCGGTAACATCACAAGCTGGGGGTTCTGCTACACAGTCCAAGAGCAAGGAGGCAGGATGAGGTGGCGGCAGAAATGGTTTATGGGAAAGAAGTCTCCCCTTTACACACAAATATCTAAAAACTATTAATTTGGGGGCAGCAGCAAGGAAGAAATACATGAAAGGAAAATTGATTTCTATTTAAATGGTATGTTTTCATCACCTTTCTTCAGACCCTAAGCATTCATCTTTGAGTACCTGTGCTAATTGATTTCAAATGCAATTCAACGCAATGGCTGTAGAATAATAAATCTCAGGCAAAGAGGCTAAGGGGGAACTTGAGCCGAACGGGAGGGGGATGTCACCTGTGGCCTTTCAAAGGTGTGTCTGTGTCATCCTGGGGTGAGCTGGCAACGGGCCCCTGATGGGAGGTGGGACAGAGCTGGCAGTAGGAGCTGCTCCGTTGTTTGTGTGGTGAGTAATCCCTTGAACTTGAAATTGTGCAAAGAAGTTGAATAATCACGAAAAAGTGATGCACCGGCTCCTGAGAATTATTCATGGGAGATGAGCCCGATTTCCGAGCACTGGGTCAGCAGGTGGCCCCACTCAGAAGGAAAGAACGCGTGGTGTGACAGATCTGCAGGAGCCAGAGAAGAGCTGGGACAGGAGACCTGCCCCCATCTGGACAACAGCGGCGTTCCGGTCGACTTGGACAGGAGTAGCTGTTAGGTTAGTGCAGGGCGCGGTCCCACCAGAATCAGCATCCAATCTCAGTAACTTCCCACCTTGCATTCCAGAATTCTTCCATGGCAGCTCAGTCCCATGCAGGACTGAACTCTCTCCAAGGGTTTTTCTCCAAATGGTTGAGATGAAGCGTTCATTTCTGAGAATGGACAGCCCTACCCAGGATGTACCTACATACATTGAAAGCAACATCTATAAAATATCAAAATGCAGAGCTATTTCAGTCAGTTTGGGCACAGAGGTAATTAATCTAAAATTCCAATGCATAGACAAAGTTTCCTAAGACAGACTAAAGTATAAGTGGACCTAATGGTCTCTTTCTGATACGGATATCACTTCATTCTTTATGATAAGCATTTCAGTAGTTATATAAGTACATTTAAATTTAGAATAGTTGTTTCTGTTTTATACATGAAATGAGCTGTGTCCTCATGGCCCTTCCTATTACTTTCACGTTCATTCATTCATTCATTCATTCATTCGTTCACTGTCTCTACCCTCATGTAGCTTACTGTTTAGTGGAAGAAGACAGACATTCAACAGCTGAGCATTTCTTCCTGTGTTGTGGGGATATGATAAGAGGGATCTAAAGCAGAAAGCCCTGGCGACTGGCTAAGCTTTCATTTCCCCAGTTTACCCATCTCCCACCTGCCAAGCCCCCATGGGGCTATTGATTCCTGACACGCCGGCCAGCCATGATGTAACTCACATGTCATGATATCAGTCAGTGTGATGCTGACAAAGGCAAAGGAACCCCTCTGGCTCACGCTGAGAGTTCCTCCTCTCCCACCCACTGCCCACTGTAGCCAGTTCCTGAATTACCTTTACAGCTGGGAAAAGGTACCAGCAGCCAAAACACCTCACGGAGAGCAGCAGATAAATAGCATTTCTATGGGGCCCGTTGATCTCCCCTCTGAGCAACGTAACAGACAGGGAGGTGGGGAAGCAGCAGAAAAAGTGCTTCCTCACTGCTGGTGACCTCTCTTCTGAGGGGCAGGGGTATATCCCTAAGTCAATCTGTGACTCGCTGAAGCCACACTCCCTGCTAACAGTCCCTGGTGACAAACCCCTAACTCCATAGCGCCAAAACAGGAGGAAAAAAAGAAGGCGGGAAGTAATTTGGAATAGGAAAGAACAGGTATTAACAAGCTGGACTTAAAATACCCATTAGGTGATTAAGGGGGATTAGACTGGTATTATTTCTGCAGCTCTCCTCGGAAAGCTGTGAGGGAGGCAGAGACTCCACAGCCAAAGTTTCCCTCCAGTTCTGGTAGAAACATCCAATGACTCATCTTTCACTTCTCAAGAGCCAACAGGCACTGAAAGAGTATTTCTTGGTCTTTCTTCTGGACTGGGCAGAGTACAGATCTCATCATGAAGAAAATCAACCTTTTCCCTGCTGAGGGCGAGTTCTGGCCCCTCATTCTTCTGCTCCGGGTTCTGTGCTGTGAGGGGTTCTGTACTGTGGGGTCGTAACTCTGTGCCTGTCTTGGGGGTGTTCTCAGTTTAAAATTCTATCACGCGATTGCGCTGGTGGGAAAATCCTCCCTCTTGGCATGGCATCCCATAATACACTAACCCTGAGAGCAAGTTTAGGGAGTTCTTCATGATTACATGAGGACAGGGAGGACCCCGGACCAAATGTCACTGAGCTCCACAAAGGCAGCTCTTGTCACCCCCCATGGCCTCTCAGAGGAACAGCCCACCAGTGTCCCCTGGTTTGAGCGCGGCCCACGAGAGGCCAGGGCCAGACCTCACAGAGAGTGAAGGCCAGGACGCTGATCCTGTTTCCTAAGCTCCCCTGCTCTAGGTCCTGCGCCCTCCTCACTCCTCCTGCCCCTTGCTGAGGCCCGGTTTCCCAGCACCCCTTCCTGGAGCCCAACCTTGGGTCTCTCACTTACCCTTCACCAGGCGTCCATTCAAGGGGGAATCAGCATTTTAACTGCAATCTATATGCCTTGAGCTGAAGGGAGGGACTCTAACCATGGCAGACAGGGTGGGGCTTTCCCACATAAGGGGACATTTTTGGTGCTGCTGGAGCCACACCACATGGGTCCTGACGCATGTTAGACATTTCTGTGGTTGAAATCTGCTGAGTCTCCTACCCCTTTGCCCCAGTGGAGCAAGATGGCATCCAATGGATATAAAACTCCAGAATGGTGCCAGCTCACTGTAGGAGGCTCCCTCCTGAGTGCTCAAAACTTGTGGGTTCAGGAGGCCCTCTGAACTCTCTTCAGTAGGTAAAACTTTAAATATTTGCACACAGCTCTCCTGCCCCTCCCAGACCACCCTTTCCTGAGCTCGGGCTCTCAGGACTTCCAGTGGTTTTCGTGGCCTCCAGAACCTTTTCACTCTGGACCTTCAGGTTTGCTTCAGATTGTCACATATAGGGCCAAGTGTTCCCAACAGGCTAGAAGGAGGCCTTTTGGATGAGAGTCAGGAAACTCAAGGCACTTGTCTCTGCAACTCATTCATCAGGGGAGGAGATGATTCCTAGTTTTCAGGGATGGGTAGTGACCCACGTGGGTTTTTTTTTCCTTTTATCTTCAATGTAATCCAATTCAATTACATCAACAGGTATTTACTGGGCATCTCTTAGATGCTAGGCCCTGAGGTGACAGAATAAACAAGCTGAACTGGTCCCTGCCCTCCTAGAACAATTATTCTAGAGGATGAAACGGAGGGGATGGGGAAAGAGAACAGTCTAGTGCAGTGCGATGAGTACACTGGCCAGGGAAGCAGAGAGTGCCGTAGGGACCCTGGCTCTTAATGGAGGTCAGGAATGGCGATCAGTGAGAAAGAAGCGATGTCCGAGCTAAAACTTAGAGGATGCGCTGGAGTTAGCAGGCACAGAGGATGGCATCGAGGGGGGGAACACGACTGCAGGAAGAAAGAAGAACACGTGCATAGAGTGAGGCAACAGATTGCTTGGCATAGTATGAGGAACTGAGAAACGTTGGACGATGGATGATGGGGAAATGAGGAGAAATGAGGCTGGAGAAATCATGAGTGTGCAAATCACAAAGGGCTTCGCAAGCCTGACTAAGGGTTTGGGCTTCATCGCTCCTAAGGGCACTGAGAGGCCAGTGGGAAGTTTTAAATAAGGGAGTGATGAATTCAGAGGTGCGTTTGAGAAAGATCTTCCCGGCTGCAATAGGACAGGAGGTGAGCAGAGAGTGGAAATGGCAGCAGGGAGATTCGGTCAAAGCAACTGCAGAACCCAGGCTAGAGATGCCCCGGGGAGTACGGGGGGGACAGAGACAAGGAGGGGCACGGGAAAGTGACTGAGAAGGACAATTGATGTTCTGACTGTGAGCTGTGACGCCATTCCCTGGAATAGGGGACCTCAGAAGAAGGAATCTGGAGGGGGGTACTCTCCCCACTGTCAGCCTATGTGCTGGTGGAGCCGTGTGCCCTGTGCCACAGCAGGCTCTAAGGGAATTACAGGACCCTGAACTCCTCGTCATGGGTTGATACATCATACTCTCCATTGGGTCCTCAGCATCTGGCACAGAATTGGTGGTAAAAATTATTTACTACACGCATGCATGAATGAATACATGAATGCATTAATAAATGAATATAACACGGAGTGTCTGACTTCAAAGTTCTTAGAGGCTTCTTGCAAGACAAGATTATCCCACATCAAACAATTAAAGAACAGCACAAGATAGAACATAATTAAGTTCTAAATCATCTGGTTCAGGCTATAAGCGCTGGAGTTTCAGAGAAGGGAAAGATCAATGTGGGCTGCCGGAGTTAAGGACGGCTTAAATATAATTCCCCGACATTACAGTACCCTGGAAACAACAGCGCTGGTCTTAAACTGAAGAGAGATGAAAGCCAACACATAGAGACTTATTTACCCAGCATTGTACAGTAGACCACCATGATATTAGGGGACTGAATTAATAACACTGGCCTTGGGAGGTTAATGCTGTTCAGCTGGATTTGTTCCTGTACAATTAATAATGGGTTCTGATGCAATTAATTTCTCACTGTATGCTTTTTGTGAAGATTCTTTTTCATTACAGTGAAATTCACATAACATAAAATTACCCATTTTAAAGTATACAACTCAGTGGCATTTAGTACATTCACGCAGTTGTATAACTGCCCCCTCTATCTAGATTCAAAACATTGTCATCACCCCAAAAGAAAACCCTGTTTACTACATTCTTCAATGAGCAAAGCAATATGGTGGACTGAAAAGAGCCCTGCAATACAGGACCTTGAGTTCTCATCTGAGGTCTGTAATCAAGTGGCTCAAATTTGACCCGGGCCAAGTCACCAATGACTTCAGGGCCTCAGTTCCATCCTTTGTAAAAAGGGGGGTTTGATTAAGATGATGACCAGGGTCTCTTCTAGCTTTGTAACACTGCAATTACCAGTGCAGTTGTCTTTCACCTTTGAAGATGATTAGCATAAAAATAGATTTATTGGTTGACTACAAAAGAAATCACAGTAAATGTGTGTGTGTGTGTGTGTGTGTGTGTGTGTGTATGTATGTGTGTTTAAGGGGCAGAGGTGGGAGGAAGGGGAAGTAAGCAGCTGAGGCTAAAATAGAACCAGAACGAGATCTAGGTGAAGAGAGTGGCTTTTGGGCCAGATTATCCAGCTCGCTGACCTGGTTTCTGATTGATTGTATATTTTGGTGTTTAAACCCCTTAGTGGACTCTGGTTGAATTCAGCGATGGGAAGAGCTTATTCCAGAGCTGCATTATCCACTACCAACGAGCTGTGTTTGTATCCTGAATAATTTCATATCTAATCCCAATGCTAAAAATTTTTTTCTCTTTCTTCCTGCCTCAAATCTTTAATTACCACTTTTCTTTACCAAGTTTGCCATGCACATCTTATGGAAAGAACCTGTTCCTAGTCCTTCAAATAATTTCAACCGTGTACAGAGGCTTTATAGTCCAAGAAAATGCATAGATTCTCAAAACTAATGGAGCAAGAAAAGCGTGACCATACGCTAGGTGCCCTGGGCTCATGGAGAGTCTTCTAAAATTCAGTTGCTATTTGGATGTAGTTCATTGCCAAAATTTGATCTTTTGTGAAGAATCTGTTCAAGAATCTTGTCTATTATACCACTGGGTTTTCCTGCCACATTTTTTTTTATTGTTTTGTAAGAATATCTCTATATAGTCTAGATCTGAGCCCTTTGTTATTGTAAGTGTTGCAAATATTTCCACAGTGGCTTGTCTTGACACTTTTAAAGCTGTCCTTTGATGAGCAGAAGTTCTAAATTTTCTTGTAGTCCAATTTATTAACCTTTTGTTTTATGGCTAGTACTCTTTGTATCCTGTTAAAGAAAACTTTGCCTACCCTAAAATCATGAAGACATTTTTCTGTGTTATCTTCTGCTTTAAAAACAAACAAGCAAAACAAAACTATCTTTTCTCCTGGTGTGCGGTGCCATCTTTGTAAAAATTGCAGTGTCTGCATATGTGTGAATTTGTTTCTGAACTTCCCGTTCTGTTGCTTTGGCCTATTTGTCTATCCTTTTGCCAGTTCCACACTGTCTTAATGACTATAACTTTATAAGTTTTGATATCTAGTAATAAAAAGTTCTCTACCTCAGTTTTCTTCTTTAAGTGTTCAGCTTCTACAAGGGATGGTATATACGTATATTTGGTTCACCCTTACTTCCAGGTGTTAGCCCTTTGGGTTCCCACTCTAACGTGGGGTGGGGTTTAACAATCGCCCTTCCTTGCTGTACCCCCAGATTTTATCTCCCAGCCTTATAAGCTCCCCTCAGCTTCTTGGTCTCTGTCTTTTGAGATAAGCAGGTACTTCTATGGTCAAACTCGACCCCCCAGTGCCAAGCTCACCTCTCTGGGCTTTCTTCTTTGGTTGGATCTCAGCATCATACTTTTTCAATGCCTTCAAACTGATACCTTTTAGGTCCTGTCCAGGTCCTCTAGTTCTAAGTGAGAGGTTTAGTCTGAATTATGCAGTCTGCCATTACTGAAGACAAAATTTCTTTTCCTCTTTAATATTTAAACATATTTGGAAATGTTCATAATAAAATACATTTTTTTAATGCAAAGAAGAAAGTGACCTCCTATCCACATGACTTTGGGTCACTACGTGACTTCTGAATCATTAGATGCTAATGACTGTTTGCTAATGAAGTGCTAACAAAATGTTTTGATGTTGGCAGATGTCCTCCGAGCAGAAATGCCTGACAGAGGCAGAGGTTGGAGTCATACCTGGAGATGGTGCCACCTGGACCACCACTTCTGACATGTGAGCAGCCCAGACAAGTGAGGCAACTGAGTGCCAAGTACTTAGAACTAAGAGGGAAAAGAGCTTAACTGACCGATTTTTTTTCACTTTGCGAAGCATTTCTTTGGGCTATGTCAGAAGCGCCTTATCTTGACATGTATGTCACTGAGGCCTTTGCTGTTCTCATAGGTGGGTTTTGAGATACAGAAAAACTACTTCAGGTGTGGTTTTGGAATAAGATTTTTGATGTATTATTAATGAAAGCTGACATTTAATGAGGTCTTATGCTATGGCTGGGACTATCTAAGAGCTTAAATCTATTATCTTACTTAACGCTCTATTAATATCCTGCTATTAACGTCAGCACTCTTGTTTCATAGGTGAGGGTACTGAGGCACAGTCAGGTTAATTTACCTGCTCGGGATCACACAGCAATTAAATGGCAGTGCTGGCTTTTAAACCCTGGCAGGCTGGCTCCAGCAACCAAACTCTTAACCACTAGGTTCTACTGTTTCTCCTTAAAGAGCTGGATTTAAAAACCTGCTTCTCACTTAGTTTTACATTTAGCTTATAAATCACGTTATTCTATGTGTAAGTCTAACAAATTTTAACAACCACTTTAAGGGAGACTTTGATTCATGGGTGATTCCATTTATAAACCTGGTTAATTAAATTCCTTTAAATATTTTAAACTGCAGTTATAGATTTACTATGTTCCATTTCCTTTTAAAGTACCTGATTTGACTGATTTAACAAACAAAAACCTCCCAGCTACCTATATTCTTATAAATCTAATAAATTAAACTTATGAGTATGGTGAACGCTAGGTTCTCCGAGATGTTTTAACTCTGTATGTTAATTTCATAAGGTTTCCATTTAAGATCACAAGTCCAATGACTCACTCAGCTCACATTTTAAAACTAAGCTCACAAGGCAGAACTGTTACTACAGAAGACAAATTCTCTTAAACGTTACAAACTTAAGTGACCAATATGCACAGAATTCCCTAACACAAAAATACCAGTTTGATTTTTTAAACAGTTATATTTTTAATTTTAAAAACTCTTGGATTCATGGAATAAGATTCTGCCATAAGAAAAGATGAAATAGTGCCATTTGCAACAACATGGATGGACCTTGAGATTATTTTGCTAAGTGAAATCAGTCAGACAGAAAAAATCGAGAACCATATGATTTCACTGATATATGAGGTATAAAACTGATAGCAATAAAGAACAAGACAAACAAAGAAAAAAAACTCATAGACACAGACAATAGTTTAGTGGTTACCAGAGGGTAAGGGGTGAGGGGGGTGTAGATGAAGGTAAAAGGGATCAAATATATGGTGATGGAAGAAGAACTGACTCTGGGTGGTGAACACACAATGTGATATATAGGTGATGTATTACAAAATTGTACACCTGAAACCTATGTAACTTTACTAACTATTGTCACCCCAATAAACTTTAATTTAAAAAATAATAATGCTTATGAATAAACATGGGCACAGAAAAAAAAAACAAAAAAATTCCTGGAATAAAACATGCTTGCACTCGAAGGAAACAATTTTGTCATCCTAAACAAATTTGGGGGTTTCCTTCCCAATGTTTTCTTTCTGTCTACTAGCTGAGGTTTCTTAGGAATGACCAGGGCTGGTAACCATAATTTGACCAGATTCTTATCTGCAGCCCCAGTATCCAGGCGAAAGCCATGTTACTAAAGGTCACTGCTCACGGTTTCCAAATCTCGAAGAATGGAGTGGTTATGAAGTTCTGGGTCTCCCCAGGTCAGGATTTGAGTTCATTTTCAAGTCACACAGTATCTATAACCTCTCCTCAGGTAACTGCATACTTGATTGGGTTCAATAATCTATTTGCCACTCCATTCCATCCTGATTTATTTTTTTATTCTTCCTCTCTGTTAGGGCTATGCTCGTATGGATATTAATATAATAACTGATTGAATTCTGTCTCCCATGGCTGTGTGTGACTCAAATTACAACTTTTACCAGCAATATTCACGCACATATACACAATACTCACTCACACACCCCAAGATATTTTTAGGTCCACCTAGAGTCCTATTCAAGCTATTGGACAATTTTTATTATGTAAAAGGATCATAAATCTAAGCATTTGCTTAGGTGAGTTATCAGAGGGATAAATAAGGACATTTACAAGTACATAATTTAAACATGAAAGTGTTTCCTAAAGAAACCTGGTGTGGTTGAAGATTTGAAATGAAATTTCAGACTAGCTTGGGAATTGCAAATCAGTTGATGGCATAATCCCCACCCCCAGCCCCACTCCACCAGGAAACTATGTCCTTTTTACTTTAAGACTTTTAAAGACAATCTGAGGGAATCAGAAGTTCATTTTCTCTCCTCCAGAACTAACACGTAAGCCCCTTGTACTTGCATTATCATAAAGCCTTGGTAATTGCTTGAACATGTTAATTTATCCTGCAACCTGCTGGTTTTATCAGCCTGTATTTAAAGGATTGAAGGGGTGACAGGGAACAGCTGGAGAGAAGGGTTTGGTCTGTGAATGAGGTGAGTCTGAGCTCGAGATGGATGTGTCAGGACTCAAGTTTGCTTGGAGAGGCTGACTGCATTGCTGGGGTTGAATCTACTCTTTCCCTTTCTCTCCTCCCTCCTCCTGGAGCTCACCTCACTGCTGGCTCTCTCATGCACTCTCCCTTCCTCCCTCCCTCTTTTCTCCTCCCTCAATCCAGAGATTGTAACCTTGGTAGATTGACAACCCCCCTCCCCAAATCTTATTACTGTTGCTACAGTCAGACCCAGGAGCCGTGAACGCATGTATTGATAATCGCAGCTGGGACTGCATAAGCAAAATAAAGCCAGCAGAATAAGAGCTAGTGGACAGTCAGAGACCATGGAAAACCCATCGATTGTTGCTGTGGCTTCTTTCCATATAGCAGAATGAGCGCGAAAGAGCTGAACTCTGGGTAATTTCTAGCAAACAATGTGCTGTAGAGCGTTATTTGTAGGTCCTGAAAATCGAAGTGGAACCCCCAGCTCCCCGTAGAACATGCTTCGTTAGTGTGGAACAAAGAGCTGGCTGCTGGCTGGAGGCAGCATTTCCCATTCTGCAGCACAGTGGGGGGAGGGGAGGGGGAGGCAGCAGGCACAATGGAAGCTCAGAGAGGCTATGCTGAGAGTCCTGCAGCAGAGAGGGCTCTCCGACAGAGGAGAGCCACCCTCCTGCTCGTGCAAGGTCCGCCATTTGGGAGGTCAAAAGGCCAGCCTGGCCCTAACTAGCTGTGTGAGCTTCTGCAGCTGTTCAGCCCAGACTCCTCAGTTTCCCTTCTGCGTCCATTGCAGGCTTCCTGTGAGGACCAAGTATGACACAGTGATGTAAAATCATCTAATTTTTATGCATTTATATGATTCTAGAGCTATGCCTACCTAGCATCACGATGGGCCAGCATGATCAGGCCCCAGAGGAAACAGACGGTGTACTCAGTTAGGGTAACAGGAGAATTGGGTGCAGGGACTCTTACAAAGTATGGACAGGGTTAAAGGAAGCCAGCAAAGGATGGCAAACACCTGGGGTTAGCACAGCAGAGAGAGGTTCCATCCTTGGGTCTCAAAGGAGACAGGTCCCAGAACTTGAAGAGCTGCAGCTGTAGCTATAGAAGAAGGCTGCCCCACAAAAGCCGTTGCCTTTGTTAGGAGAACTCAGCCACTCCAAAGGGTGGCCCATGCAAGGAATAAGGGTCTGGGGGAAACACCCTGGCTTCACTCTCATCAAGCCTCTGACCTCCTGCCAGATCTGCATTGGCCCAACCCTGCTGGAAGCCAGAGGATGAGGACGCCCATGAATGCAGACTCCCAGGTCCACCTCCCCGGAGCAGAGGCAGGACAGGAAGGGTGGAGAGTGGTTCTGCAAAGGTCCAGTACGGCATTATTTTTTGGTACTTATCAACTCATATATCTTTTATCCACATTAGACTCCTTGGGAGCAGGGGCTAGCCTGACCCCAGTGGATTCCACAAATAAGAAGTAGATGGAAGGTTCGGGGCTGTTCGGGTTGGTTCAACAGCAACAATGGCAGAGCAAGATCTCCGCCATTCTCTTGGCCTTTCTTTTATGCTTGTCACCTTGTGGTGGCATGATCCAAGCCTCCCCTCATTCTAACCTCAATGCCTAGTATGAGGACACAGGATACTCAGTAAATTAGGACTGAATGAAGGAGAAATGGCCTGACCTCCAACAGGAGACAGTCGAGAGGGGAGTGCTTCCCAACATGCATTTTTTTTTAAAGAAAGCAAACAAGCAATGCTTAGCCTATATGCACAAAACAGCATGGTGAAGCTCTAGGCACAGACATTTTGGTGGATAAGATATTCGGTGGCAGGAAGCCTTCTTGTACCCTCAGATCACAATCAGATCAGGACCCTCTGCCTCCACGGACCCCTAAACCCACCTTGAAACCTTATTCCAATTACCACCAGCCAGCGCCCTCCCTCAGCCCCCAGGGAAGTTAGCCTCAGCAGGAAGGCAGAACCACCAGTGGTGCAGCTTTTCCAGTGCATTTGGGGCTCTGCATGCTAAACTGGGTCAGAAACTCCAGAAAATGGAAAATTACCCAGAAGCGATTCTCCTGACAGACTCCTAGGCGCTGCCTCCCCCTCCTGCGGGGTGGGCACAGGTGGGTAAGGGAGGGAGAGGTTCCTTACAAACACCTCCTCTCCACCAGGCAAACCGGGAGCACATGAATAAACACGTGCCTTGAACTGGTTTTTGCCTGAGGCGCCCTGTTCTAACACCAAGGATTTCCAGGAACATCAAACCCTGCTTGGCTGGCTTCTCTGGAAAGAAGGGAGCCCAGAGAAGTTGGCAGAGGTGTCCTGGCCTTCGGTTACTCGGCAATAATCAAGGTCAGTCCCAAACAGAGGGTGTCAAGTGGGCCTCATTATATTTATGACAGTACAAGTGCGGGAAGCAATCAGTCCTGTGGTTTCTTAGTGATCAGCCACCCCAGGGAAGAGTGTCCAGAAAATTAAACAACTGACCTAAGAAAGGGAAGCAGAGTAGGACCACTGCGTCTCCCCTCAGAGCCTTGGGGTTACTTCTAAGATCGCTCCCATTTTTGCTTGGTTTGAGCTTAAATGTTTTCTTTAATATATTAGTTTATGAGGGTTTCATTGATTATCATAAGATAAATGATGTCACTTTGAAAAACATTTTTCTCTCTTTCATCATTTTAAATAAAAGGGATGATACATCAAATGGCAAAAACTCTCCTTAGGTTTGGGTTCTTTCTGGGCCCATATGTTTTGCAAAATAGATTTTTCAACTCACTGGAAAGAGACCCAGAATGGGAAAGAAAAATGTAAGGGTTCTCTCTGCTCTTCATGCCAATTTCCTTGAAGGTGAAAATCCATCTTGCCTGGCCTGATGTGGGCTAATTGCCAAATTGGGCTGCTGTCTCCTTGCTTTCCTACTCATTTAGCTTCTTGGATGGTCTCCAGACCTGGCTCCAAAAGGGCCACAAAGGGGTTGAAACGGATTTTTTTCCTGGGCCAATCCAGAAAGGTGGGAGCCCAGGGCTATGCCAGTCGTATCCATAGCAACCGTTTAGCTCCCAGCAATAAATCGGCTCTCTGCCATCAGGCCCACTGGACAGGGGTGCCCCATTGGAGGTCCACATGGCCAAACGTCTGCTCGGCTTCTGCACACCCTTTACCGGTCTCGCACTGAGGTTCATGGCCAAACCTCAGGCCTATTGGGGTGCGAGACAGGGTTGAAGGCCACCTTTTCCTAAGTGCCTTGAAGTAGCATTTCTTATTTGAGTCATTTCTTTAATGTCTGTCAGTTATTTTGAAAACAAATGTTGGGGAAATGGCTTTTTTCCGATTGTGTAAAATGCCCTGAAAGGCAGAGATTTCAGCTTATATCAGCTTTGTGTATCCAATACTCAGGACCAGGTATGGCTCCATGAGGCAGCTGTGAAGCAGAGGTCAGTGCCCTGACCTTGGGCTCAGGAAACTTGGAGGTGAGCCTATCTCTGCCCCAGACCCGCCACTAACTTAATGTGTAAACTGGGCAAGTTACTCAGCCTCCTTACTCTGCACGCGGTATGAGGACCAAATGATGCCATTGTTTTTCAGCCACAAAAGCTTTTAGAAAACAGCTCCGGAGAAAACAGGACCTGGGGTTGAGTGAGCAGCAGCCTGCTCTACTGGTCTCGGAGGTACAGGACAAAACCCCGGACAGGGGCACCCAGGTTTTTCCAAGCGGGGGTGTCATATCCACAGTGAAGGTGTGAACACTTGGGAAAGTCTTAAATTGAAATTCTGGAAATGTCACCTTCATGGTGTCACTTCCTTGCTCAAAGCCACCCATGGTTTGGAATATAGTCCAAACTCTCAGGTTCAATAGTCAAGGCCCACCTGCCCAGGCTGCTCTCTTATTGCATGAGCCTGCCTTTCCATTCCGACTGGTCTACGCACACCCCCAGAAGACAGCTTCCATTTCCCTACTCCACTCCCAAGAAGGATTCCTCCTCCAGGAGGTCCAGAGTCCATCTCACACCTCTTTGTGGAGGGCATCTGCTCTCACCAGCCCCTCCACCCGGCCCTCTCCTTCCCCTGGGGCACAGTACTTCTCATCACCCCTCACTAGGCTAAAACTATGCCCTGCCCCCATGCTGGGATGTTTTGAGCTGCTATTCAACTCATGGATTAAGATTTACCTTTTTCTGAGGTTTTACCTTGTTTTTGCAAGTGGGTTGGAAACTCCTGGGGGGCGGGGGAGAAAGTAGGTGTTCAATCAATGTGCACTGAGTGATCAGTATGAAATCATTCCACCTCTAGGAATTTGCTCAGAGCCAAAAAGAAAAGAAAAGAAAAAAAAAAAAAACCCCACAAAGAGCAGAAAGCAGTCTCACTCAGTGACCAAGTAGAGAGTGCTCAGGTGCTACGATTACAGGACTGGCCTGAAAAAGAACCCTGTACCTCAATTTACCCCACTTCCCCAATGCCTGAAATGCCTCTAAGTAATGCCTGACAAGGAACGCCATCTGCTTACAGAACCAGAAAGGTACAACTCACCTACTCATCTTAGTTCTCTCTCTCCCCCTTTCACCTACTCCAATATAGCTGTTCACTCACAACTCGATGTAGCTTACTAACAATTGCTAACATTTATCGAGCGCCTACTGTATGCTCAGAACGGTGCTCACCACTTCCCAAGTGCTATTTCACCTACTCAGGATGCCAACCCTTTGAAATAGGGTCTATTTCCCACTTCAAAGTTACTGAAAATAGCAGTGAGGCCCTTTCTCAGAGTCACATAAGTAGTGGATGCATGAGTTGGCACCCCCTCACTTCAATCTTATTCCAAAAGCCCCTTTTTTAAAACTATTGTCAATTGCAAAGTAGAGTCTTCATCTCGGTGGGGCATGGGGGAAACAGACTACGTGGACCTGCATTGGCTTCATCTGTGTAGAGTCCGGGAGCCCGGATGTCTCTAGGCATGTCCTAGAGAAGACAGGGAAATCAAAGCCACTCCCACTGATACTCAGGAACAGGGCAATCGATTCATCTAGGAGGTGTCCTTATCCATGCCACACCATCAGGGCTGAGTGACACACTCACGTGGGATTGTAGAAGACTCACGACTGACCAACAGAACATACACGGAACTCCTCCATCCAAGTGTTTACTGTCTACTCTATTCCAGGCACTGTTCTAGGATCATCAGGTAAACAACACATCCTTGGCTTTGAGCAGCTCACTAGTGAGACAACAGATATGGAGACACGTAATCACAGAGCCAACCTGAGGAGGGAACAACAACTCTGCAGGAGCCTGCAGGAGGGAGAGACTGTCGGCCCAGGGAAGTCAGGGGAGGTTCTTGTGCAGGCCCTGGGGTCCTGTTCTCTCTCCTCACAGATTTTCATGCACGTTCGCATTTGACACCCATGACTCTTCCCACGTCCCCACCTTCTTCCATGACACTGACAGATTTCACCCCGCTCTCTGGAGGAGACGGGAAGTTTGACTGACAGCTGCTCAGCTTAGAAGCTCTGAGAGCTGCCGCAGAGACATGAGAGCAGGTCTGAGTCTTCTGGAGGGAGCATAAGGTGTGGGAGAGAGAAATGAAAGGTAGGAGGAGAGACCGGGGAGGGGAGAAAGCGCATGGAGTGCAGCACTTACCTGGAAGCACCTAAAACCTCTCTCTCTCTAGCTCTCTCAATCTTTGGCGTGGTACTCCCTGCCCACTGCTGGAAACAAACAAAAAGAAAAACGAATGCATTAAAAAACATATACATTATATATATATATGTATATACAAATATATTTACATACCTGTACACACATATACATATGTATATATACATATATACATCGATATACACATATATATGTGCATACACATATCACAGCCTCCTACTTCCCCACTGAGCTCAAAGGTACTGAGCTTAGTCCCTTCTGTCCTTCTCACTGTGCGCACCCCAAAACGGTCAAACCCCCACTTGGAGGTGGTTTGGGATCTTATCTGGCTTTAAGCCAGCTGGCACCCATCAACAGACTCGCCTAGTCCCTTGTCTAGGAAGCCATTATGGGGGAAGTTAATTCAGCACAGTCAAGCTCATGGTGATGGAGGACAGAATGAATCGATCCAAACATTCATATATATTTGATGAACGAGAACCTTGAATAAACGAATAAATGAACCTCCTATGTACCAGGGCCTGTGCCAGGAATGTTTAAGGGTATTATTTATTTGAATCCTCACACTAACTTTAGGAGGTAAGGATTCTCATCTTCATTTCGAGGGCAAAGATTCTGAGGGTCAGAGAGGAAACGTTTCTTTTCTGAGATAACATAAAAATGCTAGCACGTGGCCAGACTGGAATTTAGTGGATTCTGCATTGTTCCGCTGTTGAAACCACATGCGATGCCAGATGGTAGGCACATGGGAGAAGTGTAAAAACTTCTATAAGGCTATAGGAGCTATAGCCTTATAGCGGAACAGCTTGGGGACTGGTGGAGAGGGCTAATATGGCCTTCAGATACAAGGAGATCGGAGGGCAGGTACACCCACCCCCAACAGAGCAGACAATGAGGCATGTCACAGGGATTCAGGGTGGGGGGGTGCGGGGTGAGGGGGCTCAGGTCCTGCCCAGGGTGTAGACAGTGTGTGAAAGCACAGAGCTCTAAGCTCAGAAGAACATGGTGGTTTCTTAACGAGGTCCAGGTTGGTGGTGCAGTTCCAGGCAGATAGATCAATGGAGAAGTACAAGAAAAAGCCCAGAAACAGGCTCGTGGGTAAAAATAGTTTACTCTATGATAAAGGCAGCATTTCAAGTTAGTAGGCACAGGGTAACTTAAGTCAATAACCAGTCTGGGGACAACCAACTAGCCATTTGCTAAAAAGGAAAGCTACAGACTGGCTCTTTACAGTACATAAAAATAAATTCCAAAAGAATTACAGATTTACATGAAAACAATTCTAAAAGAACTAGAACAAAATATAGGTGAATAGCTTATCTTAGAGGGGAAACTTTTCTAATTATATTTGTGAAGGAAGGTTTACAAATAAAAGAACAGATAGGTTCAACTCCATAAAAATTTTAAACTCCAATATATCACATCAAATACCATTAAAATCTAAAGGATACACAACAAACTGGGGAAAATATTTGAAATATATATGAGAGACAGATGTTAATATTCTTAATATAGAGGATGCAGTTGCAATCAATAAGAAAAGAAGCTTCAATTGTTTTTAAAAATTGGCAAAGAATATGGATGGCCTAATTCCCAAATAAGAAATGTAAATTGCCTATAGGTCTAAGAAAAAAAATGTTGAAATTTATTAAACATTTTAAAAGCAAATTAAAATTTTACATCAGAAAAGTGAGTGTTTTGTTTTTTTTTTCATTTTATTTTTTCTAAAATAAATAAATACATAAAAGTAAGTATATTTACATGGTCCCCAAATCTAAAAACAAAGAATATGGTCTTCCTCCTACCTCTGTTCCCCATCTGCCTAGGGCTCACCCCAAACAGACCACTGCTGTGGATATATTGTGTAATCTTCCAGAGAGAGAGAGAACATACAAATATCAATATGCTTTATTATCTTCCTCTCTTCTAGCATTTCATATATACAGTCTCACACCTAGGTTTTTTTCTGTTAACAATACATATCAAACAACTTTTCATATGGGTATATTAAGAACTTCTCTATTTATTATTCATTTAGTTTTTCATTGCATAGATGTACAATAATTTATTTAGATGGTTTCCAGTCTTTTACAATTACAAACAATACTGCAATGAAGAAGCCTGGTGTACGTCATTTCTCAGATACGCCAAGGTATCTATAGAATGAATTCCAAGAAGTGAAATTACTGGGACCAAGGATATATGCATTTTTTATTCTGAAAGATTTTGCCATATTACCTCCTACAAGATTTTATCAATCTACACACCCACCCAAAACATATGAGCGTAACTATTTCTCTACAGCTTTGCCATCAGAGTGTGTTATCGAGCTTCTGGAACTTACCAAATGGATGAGTAAAAAGTAGTCTCAGGATAATTTCAATTTGCATTTCTCCTGTTATAAGTAAGTCTGGGCATCTTTCCATATATTAAACAACCATTCTTTATTTCCTTTTCTATGAAATGTATGTTTATTTTATTCAAATGATTTCCAATTTTTTCTTTATATGATAATATGTAGGGAGTATAAGAGCACAAGGACCCAGATACATGCTACAAATAGGGGTAAAATTGATAAAAACTTTCTGCCTCTCTCTGGATACTCTTGAGTGCTCACTTATATTTCTCTCTGCACCTTTCTTCTGCTTTTTTCTTTCGCCTGGCTTTTCTGATGTCTGTCAATGTTAATCACTGATCATTGCCTCAAAATGGCTGCCCCAGTATGGCAGCCTCAATTGCGAAGACCGTCTGCATTGACTCACAGTGTTACATCAGAGCCAGTGCTGGCAAATACGTGAGCCAGCCTCTCTGAATCCCCATTCCAAATCCCTGGGAGAGGGAATATCATTGTCTCAGGAGGACTCTGGGGTCAACTTTTGGTCTAGAAAATTACAGTATTTTGGGGCGGGGGATGCCACACTTCAACAGTGAAGTTTGAAGAGACACTTCTTGTCTAGTACTTTTGAAAATGGAGCAGTGCCCTAGCGGTTAGAGCTCTGGAACATCAGAAGTATGCATCCATTTATCACTTCCTAAGCACCTGCCAGGATCCCAGAGCTAGAATAAGGGTCTAGACCCCAGAAGTTTAAGGAAGCAAGATGGGTCCAATGGGCTATAGTTGTTATTTATCATATTACAATGATTGTTTCTTCCATTGGTTGGCATTTCAAAAACAAAGCTTATCAAACTAAGCCACAATTCCAGTGATTGAGTCGTTGAATCAGCAGCCACTTCTTGAGAAGAGGAACAAAAACATGTCAGCTGCAGTACACATATTTGTAGAGAAAACATATCTTTCTGGTGTCCTGAGAGCATTCTGCTCCTGCAAAACCTCCATGCCACTTTTGTGAATGCTTGGGGAAGCTTCCATAATTTCTTTGCTGGAAGAGAAAAAGCCTCCGATGAGTTGAATATTTTCCACAAATTTCTCCTAAATACAGGACAAATTGAGAGTCATTTCAAAGTTAGAAGACTTAGTGAGTAATTTGACGTGGTAGCTGAAGTAAAAAAGAGAAATCTACTCTGTATTTTCTAGCTTGGGAACTTGAGTGGCTCATGCTAACACAGAGTGATCCAGAATGCAGAAAAGAACAGAGGCAGAAATCGATTGTAGAGACAGGGGCAGAAATCAGTACAATGGGTTCAGATTGGGTCATGTTGGTCATGAGATCATATACATCTGTAGGTGCTACAGGTCTGAAGATCCAAAGTGTCTTGCACTGAAATTTCAGCCATGGAGTAGTCTAGAGTGGGTTTCCCCTCCAAAAAAAATCCCAAGACAGAGACTTGGGTGCAGGTAGTTCACTTGGGAGGTGATGCCAGGTAGCAGAGAAAAGAGAGGAAAGAGTGAGACAGGGAATAAAGAAAAACCAACAAAACATGGGTTTACTGATTTGCTTATCTCAGTGGGCAACTGGAGTTCAATCCACGGGAGACTCTCTGAGGAACCATGCAGAACTACATGGTAGTAACTACTTCAAAACTATTCCTCTAAAGATGGAAGCTGGACCTTTTATCCACGTACCACATCCTCCATTGGTTGAGAGTTGCACCCAAGAAGTGTTAGCTCCTCTATGCTGTCTACCCTCAAGCTGGGTCTTCCACAGCTTCAGAAAAAGGCCCGAGGCAGGAAAGTGGAGAGACACCCAGAACATTCTTATGTAGGCATGGAGCTGCTGAGCACAGCTGCACTACAATCCAGTGGGCTGAGGAGATGAGGTGCATTGCACATAAAGAACCTGCTACGGGAATCAAGTGGATTTGAGTCATATTTGATATCACACCTGGATAAGATTGGTGACTCTAGAGAGAAGCGAGAAGAAGCACACAGACAGAACTTCGCGACCCCGAGGAAAGGGCAAACAGTGAACAGAGCGGAAGGGGAATCAGGATAGTGTCACCTCCGCCAAAGGAGACAGATCATCAAGAAGGTGAGAACATCAACAGCACCAAATGCTGCAGAGTTAAAATGGACGGAGGTCATCGCTGACCTCGATGGTAAGAGTGGAGACAAAAGCTTTATTGCCTTTGGAGGCAGTAGATATACTTTGAGGAGAATGAGGTAGAGCAGTGTAAGCTACACTTTCAAGAAGTTGGTTTTAAAGGGAAGGAAAATATGCTGGTAGCTGGAAATAAAATATGAGGATGGGAATAGTGAGATGCTGGCAAACTTTAACAACCAATGTTCAGGACCCCAAAAATAAAGACCTGACTTGTCCAAGTAGCATTTGCTGATGTCCATGTAGTGTAAACACTCCCACTGTGGCTGATTGCAAGCTACTAACATGACGTCAACTGTCCTGCAGAATTCCTGGAATTTTAACAATCAGCGCTTGTGAGCTGGTAGGAGTTAGCTGCGGCACACCAGTGGATGGGAAATTCAGAGGGTTGCTGGTGATCATCTCATTGTTGTTAGTAGGAGCAACTTGTAATTGAGGGGTCTGAGCCAATGCAGAGGGAGAGATGGAAGATAGAGGAGAAAGAGTATGGTGAAAATTCTTGGAGCCAAGTCCTGAAGGAAGCTGAAGGGGATGGGATATAAAAAGCACACTGGCTGATTGCCTCGGAATGGAGTAGAGATTTACCTAAAGGCCATGAAGGGCTTGGGGGTAGAACAGAGAGGCACTGAGGAAGTCAAGTGCATGCCCTGGGAGTGGGGGTTCATTTTTAATAGAAAACATCATCTGCTGAAGATCCGGGCAGGAGATGAGAGTTAGGAGCATTTCGTACCTCAGGCTACAGTGGAAAGAGACACAACGGGGAAAGTCGCATCAGTGCCACCGCCTACCCACTGGGAGAACTGGGGCAAGTTACTTAACCTCTCAAGCCTTCATTTCCTCATCAATAAAAGTTGGATAAAATGGCTACTTCGAAGGATTCTCCTAAGGGTTACAGAGGTAAGTGTGTGAGTAGCTGGAAATAATAGCAGCTAGAGTTTGTTGAGCACTTAACCTTGTGCCGAGCACAGACCTCATGATAATCTCATTAAATCCTCAGAGTAACCCCATGAGGTAAAGTCTGTTATAGCCCAATTTAACAGGTGAAGAGGTCAAGGAACTTTTTCAAGCGCAGAGTGCTAGGACTTTACAGTAGAGTCAGAATTTGAACTTGAGCAGTTTGACACCTCTAATAACAATTGCACTGCCTTCCACGATATCTGGCACACGGAAGCCAGACGACAATTTTATCGCTTCCATGAGGAGGAAGAGCAGGGTTTGGAGAAGCAAACAAGGGCCCAGGATGGTGCTCAGTTAGAGATGAATGGAAGGATTGCTTCCCAGTTTTCACAAGTGAGGTCAGAAATCATAAACTATGCCACACAGCACGGTCCATAGATGTTTGTAGAATTGAATGAGAAGCCTAGCTTCTTTTCTGTGAGTCAGTTGACTGAGGTCCAGACCTTCCACTTTCCTCCCCTAGATTGGGCCTTACCTCTATGGTTGGCCGGAAGAACGGGCAGAGGATTCCATGGAAATCCAGTAGGGGCAAACCAGCAGAGATTTTAACAAGAGTCACGGGCAACCTATCCCCATACCCTAGTGGGTATAGCCAAGATGTATTTCCAAAGAAACAATGGTCTCAGAGCCTTGCCCCCAAAGTTGGTGATGGGAAAGGAAAGGCAATTCTTGAGTGCTCTGGAAACTTAAAGGCAGGGCACTTACCCTAAATGGCTGTTACCTGGCGCCAGAGAGATAACAATGGTGGCTGGGTTCTGGACACCTTGCCCAGCTTATCTGCTAAGTCCACACACATCTTGGTAATTTGACCGGATTGCTTGATCACTCTGGGCAGCTTGTTATAAGTCTTGAAAGCAAGAGAGACACACAGCACACAACGTATGGCCTAGACTTTGTGCTTCCTTGAAAAGCTCTTTGCTTCCCACGTGAGATGGCAGGAAGGGGCCTCAGAAAGCCATCTGATTTTCTGCGCAGCTGTAGATGGTGTGAAGTGTGCAGTTTTATTTACTGCTCAAACATCTGGTAAACCAAGGCCAGTGTTTCAACTAAGAGCAGCTGTCAGGAAAAAATGTCAATAGGCCTCAGCTTTGCCTCCTGAGGACGGAACCTTGCCCTGGCCCATCTTCCATGGGGAGTGGCTCAGTTGAGCTTCCAGGCCACGGGACCTGAAGGGGTGAGAGTCACCTCTCATCTCCTGTAACAAAGAGATTGCAGGCAGGCCCGGCAGTTGTGAGTATGACATACTGTCTCATAGTTTTTAATGAAAAAATGATACTTCATCTTTCTAATGACAGAGAAATTGGAGGTGGCTTACAGTAATATATGCCTTTTTTAATACGTGGCTCGTCATCTCTGGGCAATGGCAGGATGAAGGATGGAGCAGCAGACAAAAGGTTAATAGAGCATTGGGGCTTTTTTAATTGAAAAAATGACTGAGGGACCCCACAGCAGACCGAGTGGTAATAGTATTACAGACTATAAGTACCTTTCCGGAGACTTACTATTCATCTGGGGGTACAGCAACAGACATCAAACCATGTCACAAGCCTCAACATGAACGGAGGTCCATTCCCAAGGAGGTTAATAAGAAACACACGGGCATTTCTCAAAAAGATATATATTTTTTAAAAGACGTCTCTCTCTTTTTTATTGTTCCTAATTTACTGTTACCTCTAAGAAATAAACACACCATGTGTTGGCCCAATTTGAATCAATTCTTCTCTGTCAACATGTCTGACTCAAACTTAGGCTCCAAGACTAGTCTTCCTTCGGGGCAGAGTTTTATTTTTTCACTTGAGAAAAGAAAAAATATTTTAGTTTCTGAAGTACACTCTCTGAAAGGACCCAGTGTGCAACAGACGTGGAGTCATTTTTGATGGGATGTGAAAAGGAGATCATGGGTGAGGAAGAACGTTGAGGGTATAAATAGGTAAACCTGAACTTCTTCAATTCCTATAACTGCATTTGTTCATACTAGGATTTTCAGTCTCCCAGAAATCTGCAGCCTTTGGAGTCACATGGTTTGAAAGGCTGAGCCCAGGAATGGGTGAATGGTGACAAATCAGCCCAAAGTAAATCAGGGACTACCATTTAACCTTGAGCTTCCCATGTGCTTCACAACCAAATACAATGAACCTATTCAGAGGAGGTCTCGGGGGGCTGAGCAGGTAATGGAAGGGCTAGCCATGGAGTTGATAAGGGGACACAATGGGGCCTGTCACAAAACTGTCCCCAACTCAGGAGGGGCTGGTTCCCTCAGGACCACCATGGTTCTGTATCCCTCCTGGCTGACAGTCAGTTATCCTTTACCCAGGCGAACAGAAATGGAGTGATTAAGATCAACAAATATGAGGCATCTCCCTCTACACGAGGCCCAGGCTAAAGCATAACTGCAGACGACAGAAGGGGAAGGAGACAACAGTCTACCCAGCAGAGAGCTTCCAATCCAGCGGTGATGACACAATCCCTGTGACTCTTTTGGGTTTTTCCAAGCCCCAAAGAACCAGTTAGTTTTCTGGCATGCGTCATCAGAACGTGTGCTCTCAGCAATTCTCTCGCCCACAAACAGAAACACTTCTAAGGGGCACTCCCGCTTCATAGAAGCCAAGTGAGAATTTATTTACAATCATGATTAACTTTCAAAATGTGTCTGGTAAGAAAGGTGACTTTGTCCAAGGGCTTTGCTGATTTTGAAATTGACATGGGGCATCTAGTAATGGTCATTGCCACCAAGCGTAACCTTGCAACAAGGCTCCTTTGCAATGTTCCAGTGGGTCTCGTAGAATGCACAGCTGCTCTGTTGCTGTTCCAACTTTTTAAAATGGAATTACCACAATTTTCAAAGACCAAGTAAAATTAAGTTGCCTTTCTACTCCAAGACAATGATGGGGTTTTTTAACTCCAGTCTTTTCAGACTTTGACTATCTCCAAAAGATAAATGGGTGTGGGAGAAAGGCATTTCATCTTTCTGAGAAGTCAAAACAACATGTTTTGTCCCCTGAAATGCTCCACTGTCTGGAACAGACAGGAATGGGGAGAAGGTTTGACATCTGCATGGGCATTTTGGGGCCAGCTGATGAGGGGTTAATTGGGGCTAATTTGAAATGCACAAGCTAGAAACATTTTCCCTGGAGAACCCATAACAGCATCTTAGCTTCCCTTGCTGAGAGATGATGGCTCCCAGCTCATTGTCAGTTGCTCTGGGGATCTCAGAGAAATGATATGTACATGGGCCCAATAGAAAACATAAAAATAATAAATGAAACTAATAATGCAAAAAGGGTTTGGGAAATAAGTAGTCCCTTTTGACAGGAGCAGTGCTGGAAGCCTTGGGGAAAGAAAGCTGGAATATTTAATGAAAGATGTAAATTGTAAAAATTGGAGCCGTAAATTTTCCTTTGGAAGAAGAGGGAGCCAACAGTTCTGCTCGGGGGAACCGAGCTCACAGAAGCTGGTTTCCAGTTCAGGTTCAATCTCAGGAGGGCAGCCCCCCTTCTTTCCCCATAGAGGCTGGGGCTCAGGAGCAGGGAGGTGTGGGGAGGAAAGAGGGGGGGGTGAGCAGGACTTGCAAACTGACATCCTTGTTAAATAGAATGTGCTGTTTCTGTGGAGGCCGCAGAGGCCGAAGGCAACACAGGGAGGCAACTCCTTGTTAAGCTTTTCCTTTCTCAGCAGAGGGCTCCTCACCACTGGCCCCTTTCCCCTGAGATGGCCAACCAAGGAAATAATGCCACAGTGGTCAAGTGGGAAATCTTGACGAGGATGAACAGAAAGAACTAATGAGGCAAACCTGCTCGAATCTGATAGAAATGTATTTCCAAGTGAGTGTGGGGCCACAGGATGGAAACATGAAAATGTTTGGTCTGTTTTGCTCTAAAAAGAAGGAACAAAAGAGAAAGAGGGTGGAAGGACCACCCTCCATGCGCCACCAGTTAAGAGAAGCCGGTTCTTGCCATTTATTTGTATGCTGATGAGTTTCTGATCTTAGTTGTGGTGCTGACAATTTCATTGGGTTGGTCATTTTCAACTCAAAGCTCCTTGGGAATATTCAGACATTCTTCTAGGCTGTGGCAATCCAGAGAAGCCAAATCTCATCAAATTCCATCCTTTCTCTGAGGTATCACCACTCTGCTCTGAACCCAGGCTGGATACACCTTCCCCCCTACCTGCCGTCTACCTTCCTGTTCTGAGCAGATGGAAAATGGAGGCTGTGGCCCCATGGGCACCCTGGTCCCTCAGTACTGCTCCCCCTGTCAAGCCAAGATGCAAAAGATAAAAACAATCCAGTACTGACAACACTCTTGTGACACATTATGCCTGATACCTCCCACCCCAAAGTGAAGGTCAGTAGCACGTGAGGGACAGACCTGGGGACCAGTCCTTTCGCTCTCACTAACTCAGTACACAGTCTTTACTATTAATTTACTCAGTCAGTACATCTCTACTGGGCACCAGGCATGGGCTAGGTGCTGGGCCGATAGTAATAAGTGAAGCAGATGTGACCGACGTCCTCATGAGGCTTTGTGCAATAAAAACCAAATACGCCCTGAGCACCTGGGGAGGGTGGGAAGAGATATGATTCCTGCCCTCCAAAGGTCTCCATCCCGTTGGGGATTATAGCTGGACCGTACGAGTGAAGGAAAATTCCAAGGCAAGGCATCCCCATTCTGCAGAGCAGAGAAGCACGGATTGACCAAGGTAAGTGCTGGTGCTGGGGCCGGCGTTCCATCCTCCTGCTCCAAGTCTGTGGCTCTGCGTGGTTGCAGAATGTGAGGCAGCACCTTTCAAATGCTTTCGTCATGGGTGGTGGCCACTGCAGTGATTCTGTCTGGGTCTACACCTCCTTCGCTCCCTCCAGCCAAAGTGCAGCTGAATGAATCTTCCCTGACCAGCCGGTAGAGTCCCTGTATCATTGTCACCACACCAGTTCAGCATAAACCAGATGTTGATATGTCCCAGGGCTCCCGTAATGAAGTATCACACACTCAGTGGCTTAAAACAACAGAAATGTATTCTTTCAAAGTTCAAAAGCCTGGAAGCTCAAATCAAGGTGTCAACACTCCCTGTGAGGCTCTGGATAGAACTCTTCCTTGCTGCTTCCAGCTTCCGGTGGTGGCCATTAATCCTTGGCATTCCTTGGCTTGCAGACACAACACGCCAAGCACTGCCACTGTTGTCACATGGCATTCTCTCGGCGTGTCTCTGTCTCCAAATTTCCCTCTTCTTACGAGGACACCAGTCCTACTGGATTAAGGGTCCACCCTACTCCAAGATGATTTCATCTTACTTTAACTAATGACATCTACAAGGACCGTATTTCCAGATAGGACATGTTCTGAGATCCTGAGGTTAGGACGTCAACACATCTTCTGGGGGGAGTGGGGGGACACAATTCAAGCTATAATACCACATCACCCCAATAAGCTCACCACAGTTCCCTCAAGGAAGTTTCCAGAACTGTTGTGCTGTAAGGGAGAAAAGAAACAGCCTTCATGTCCCCTCCTTCACCATGACCACTGTGTACCACACGGTGCCGTCAGTCAATATTTATTGAATGATTCTTTTCAATATGCTGATACCGTCACCCCAAACATCACTGTACCTGTTCTTAAAAGCAGAGAATCACAGTGGCCGCTAGTCTTTCAAAAGCATGGCTTCGTTTCATAAAATCCCCACTCATTTTCTCCTCCAATATTTATTGTACAACGCAGCCTTTGAAAGGCATTATGGGGGCTATAAAAACATTTTAAATGTGCTTACCTGAAGTCAAGTGAAGATAAAATAAAACAGTTGACCTTCGACATGCCAAGATTTTTAACTCCTGCTATCTCCTCTCTGGGAGGTAAGCTGCAATTTAGCTGAGGTACAGATTTGAATCATGGGCCCTTCAAGGACGTTTGTGGGAAAGCCAGCGAGTGAGCCGAGTCCATGTAATTCTCTTCTTGTCAGTGTCTATGCCTACTCTGTCCAAAATGGTGGCCACTAGCCACATGTGGCTATTTAAACTGAGTATCAAATTAATTTAAATAAAATTATAAATTCAGTTCTTCAGTCGCACTAGCCACATGTCAAGCCTCAATAACATATATAGCTACCCTATGGGATGGTGCAGATACAGATTTCCATCATTGCAGAAAGTTCTATCAAGACACTAGTTAATGCAGGAACTCTAGCGAAGGGGCAAAGTGGTGTTGCTTTGTAAAAAACAAAATGGTTCCCATAAGCAGGTGCTTGAATAGATGTACAAAGTGAAAAGGAAGGGAAGATAGTTCTTGAATAGAAAACCCAAGTTCTATGGAAGCACTTATGCCCTGCAGAAAGTGGCAACTACCACAAGAGAGGGCACCTCCCGCTGCAGTGGGCATGCCGAGCCAAGAGGCTCCCTCTGGTTATAGATTAAGGGAAATATTTATGAAGAAGTGACATCTGAGATGGACCTGGAAGATTCGATGGGGTTCAGACCTGCAGAGATGAAGGGAGAGGACTGCGGGGGTGGGAGGGGGTAGGGGTGGGGGGGGGGGACCATGGGAGAAACCTTTGCTAAGCTCCCCAGATGCAAAGCAACAAGAGAAAGTGGCGTTTCGCTCCTCAGGGTTGCAGGAACCATAGCAGCTGCATTTGAACTAAAGAAGAAACTCAAAATACTGGTGCATAGATAAAACACAAACGCCTACACATGGTTAATGAAATAGGATTAAGATGAAAAATGGATCGGAGTCGGGTCGCTGTCTCCGCGGCCCCTCGTGTTGGGTGCTATTCGCAGCCCTCAGTTCTACTGGCTTCTGGCATTTTCCCAGAAGCCACGCACTGTGCTAACGTCTCTGCTAGGGGATCCCTGCCTCTTGCGCTGAAAGTGAAATTTCCTTGACCACCACCCCTGCTTCGGAAGCCCAAGTCCTTCCTGAAGATTTCTGTGACCGCCTGTGAGAAGTACAGGCTCCTTCCTCGCCCTCAGCCCCTCACTGTCCCAGGGCCCTGCGCCACCGGGACCCAGGGCTTCTACACCTTCATCAGCCTCATGAGGGATCCAGCCTCACCAAGCCGTTCTTGAATGTTCCCCAGAACTGGGGGAAATGTCACTTGGAAGGGTGCTCTGCACACCATTTCCCATTTTATTTGCCCTCCCTTCTCGCACCCCCACCTGGGAAGCCCCTGTCCCCCACCCCCACCAGTTCCCACTTCCTCTCCATCTACTTTGCAGAGCAGCTTCTGCCTTCCTCCGAAGCCACGACCAGTCGATACCCAGGCCCTGGAGGCTCAACCCCGAGTGAGCGAATCAAGGGATGTTTTCCACATCAGAGGCTCTTCCTTATCCCAGCTCCAAAGAAAATAAAGTGTTCTCCATCTCAGTTCACATTCAGGATCTCACGTAACCTCCACAGTCCTATGGGTGGCACAATTACTGCTCTCATTTTATAAATGAGGAAACTGAGGCTCAGAGAGATTATGAGACACGAGGAAGGTTAGGTAGCAGGAAAGCGGCAGGACCAATTTATAAACACAGGGCTGCCTGGTTGCAAAGCGCTGAACCCAACTCACTTACTGCCTGAGCTGACCCAGTCAGAACCTTATCCCCGCGGCTGCCTCAGGGGAGATGGGGACAAACCAATCAAAAGACAGTGGGGTTTCCAAAAGCTCTTTCTAAGCCATTTAAAGTGACTGGGAAAATAGAACCCTCTGGAAGACATGTAAGATGCCGCTTGGCAAGAATTCTAATGAGCCAACAGGCTCTGCTGTGCCTGTCTGGACTATATCTATTGGGGGTCAGGGATGAGGGATTTATTCCGTCAGTGAAACAGAGAATAACTATTGTTATTATTTAGCATTGATTAATTGTTCCTCTGGCCCTCTAGGCCTCTCCACACAGTTCTCAGAAAATCATTAAGCTTCCAGGGCTGCCTGGGCCTTGACGTTCTGGGTAAAGAGCTGCAGCGTGAGCCCTGCAAGGCTGAGCCAGGTAGAGTGGCCTGGCAAGAGACCACATGAGTGGGATGGCCCAGCCCCACAGCAGGATGCTCCGTGGCCCTTCGCCCCACCCAGGCCCCCAGATTTATGGCAGTGACTCAAGCAGAGGGGCAGAAACCACAGACCTGTGCTTCCTTATGGAGAAAACCGGGCAGGCTCCGAATGTTGTCCAAGCGGCATCTTACATGTTGCGGACCTTGGGAAATGCACACATAGTGCGGAATTACTAACGAGCAAAGGCACGCTCTTCAGGGTGACTGCAGCAGCCAGCGCCTCGGCGGCATTTGCACGGGCCGGATTAAATGTAAAGGGAGCCGAACAGTGAATTTTCATCCTGACATCCAATAACACTCCCTGACCCTTTGGGTAGTGCCCTCCCCAGAGGTCAAAAATATGAATAAATTATGGTTCTGACAACCTTGACACTGAGCGGAGGTGGGATGAAAAGCTCTCTGGGAGAAAAAAAAAATCTGACATTACATTTGTGATCACAGAGAATAAAAGAAAATCCATATCCTAATTTTGCTAAATTTAGGCTTGATGGGAAGGACAGAGAATAACCTTTGACGTGATGTTTATTCAGTAGACAAGGAGATCTCGGAGCTCAAAGCCAAGATACATCCTCTATCATTCAACGTGAGGTGGGAGTTACTGGTTACTAGTTCCCACGGACAATTTTTATTGATTAGAAATGATCAACCCCGGGATAATGCCAGCCAAAGGAGTTGGCTCTGAAACAATATTGTTAAGTGGTTAGCAGTAGTGCTTCCGGTTGGGTCAAATGCATGTCGATAGCGAGGGGCCATCCATTGTGGGTGAACAGCCTCATTTACAGACAGACAATGAGCCAAGGCAATCAACCTGTGATCTGCTCAGCTGGGGATTTATAACACTTGGGAAAGGAAGGTTGTTTCTTGTTTTCGGTTCTGTCAGTAGGTGGGGGAGGAGCAGAAATCAAGGCTGCAAGAAGAGGAGAAAATGACTCAGGTGGCCTTGGGGGGATCGTCTTTGGGATGCAGGGTTAGGGTCAATGTACAGAGACCATCATCCATCCATCCCTCTGAGCCGGGAGCCTATCTGCCAGGCGTTCAAAGCCCCAGAACACAGGACATAAAACCTCCCAGATTTGTCATTGAAGCAGCAGCGAACGTGTCCAGGAAGGAGCCCTACATCACTCAAAAGGCTGCACTGATGGCAGAAGAGGGACGAACAAAAATGTCTTTGTCCTTGGACATCGTGACCTTGATTTAACTGTGTCACTGGAGGCACAGTCACCGCTCAGCAGACAACATGGGCTCCCTTTTCTCCTGAGTTCAGAATGGTGCACATGCCCATCCCACAGACCCTAAAGCATCACGATCCAGCTCCCAGCTGTTTGTGGCCGTTGGCATTTCTATTTCACAGAACAAGGAGTAGATTTGACTCTGGAACACAACAGACTTTACAACTTTTCCTGTGGCTTCGATTATTCCTTTCCTTTAAAATACTTCCTCTAGATGCTTCCAAGCAGTAGAGGGCAGTGGTTATGCATACAGACTGTGGAGTCCTATGCCTGGGGGACTCCCGGTGCTAAACCTGGCTTTACTTCTTCCTGGGTGGAGTGGACGTTATGGTGTGCCACCCAGATATCCCCTGCAGGACCAAGGCACTCCTTTCCACAGCTACAGGGGGCAGTGCTGTGCCAGCCCATATTGCAGCCTGTGGCAAGAGGAAAGCATCTCTACTACTGACCCTGTTTTATGTAAAATTTTGAGAGGTGCGTCTGTTCATCATGGATGTTTCACTGTAATTATTTATAATGTTGCATTGAAATGTTGTTTATCTTCAATGCTGTGCTTTAGTACTCCCTTAAGTTTTGCAGTTTGGGTGAGTACCTCACTTTTGTCACGCTAGTCCTGGCTCTGGTAGGGAATGTTGGCTGCCAACCGCTCAGAGTGGCCAGAAGAAGCTGCCTTGCCCCAGTTTATGCCCCCAGATACGGGGGACAGCCCACACACAATGACAGGCCAATGAGGAGGTTCAAAGACCTGGCCTCCAGACTCAACTGGGACAACCCCTAAGGGCCACCCCAGCTCCAGAGGTCCCCATGGGGCCAACCGTATGGTTCCCTGAAGCTGCCAGTCACGAAGTGCCACAAACTGTGCACTTAGAACAACAGACATGTATTGTCTCACAGTTCTGGAGGCAAAGGTCTGAAATCAAGGTGTCAGAAGGGCCGTGCTCCCTCACCAGGTGATAGAAGAAGGTCCAGTCCAGGCCTCTCTCCTTGCCTCTCGTAGTTCCTTGACTTGCAGCAGCTTAACTCCAATCTCCACATGGTATTTTTATAAAGGCGCCACTCATATTGGATTAGGGGCCCACCCTACTCCAGTATGACTTCATCTTAAGTAATTATATCAGCAGTAACCCTATTTCCAAATAAGGTCACATTCCCAGATACTGGGGGTGAGGCTTCATAATTCAACCCAACCCTTGGGCTGGACTGCACTTCTTTCCAGTGGCCTCCTCTGCCCAGTCCTGTGCCCCCTCCACCCCACCCCCCTCACAGGTGCTAATCCGAGGCTAGTTTCCCGGTTACTTCCAATTACTCCCCTGTAAGCTAATCCAGGTAGAAAGTGTCATATTTGACACTTACAGTTTCCTCCCCCAGTATTTTGGACTTGGACAGAAGGGGTCACATTACTTACTCCTTGTTCCCAACTTCAGCCCCTTGGTCTGCCCTTTTCCTTCGCTTCTCCTCGGCCTTCTGGGCCCCTTCCTCCTCTGCTGCACAAGAGCAAAGAGAAGCAGCTCGCGCTTACCTGAGCTGTTGTGGTCTTCTCTTGATTAACACTGACTCACCACTCTACAACCCCTGTGTGCCTGGCCTCTTATAGGGCACACGTGGGAGTTGTTGAGGGCGTGTTGGGGTGAGGGAAGAGGGTCCCTGACCTGGGCATCCATCCCAGCCAGCTCCTGCCAGCTCCTATTGGCTTTGTATCAATAACTCAAGCCTACCTGCCTCCCACCACGTGTGTCTGGCCCACAGATAACTATGCACCTTGCTCCAAACCATGGGAGTTCAGAAAGCTGCATTGCTGCCTCCTTTCTCTATTCACCCTGCCATCTTCCTCCGTCTCTTCTCCCCCCTCAGTTAGACGTGGGGGGAAGATCAGGGGGTCTGCTGCATGAGCACGAACAATCAGGAAATGAGATATCAGGCTCCCATTCCTGCAGACACGCCCAATATCCATAAGAGATCCTCTTAGAGTTCTTCCCATTGGGGTTTGGGGGGGCATCCCTCTACCACGCTGTGTGGGGAGGACAGACTTGCAGCAGTCTCCACGGTACCAATAAGCCCCAAATTTTTATCGGTTCTTCCCCCTCCTCTTCCGTTCACTGCTCAGTTGTTTCCTCGTGCTGACTGGGGAAGAGGAGTTGTGGGGGGGGACCCTGGGATGGCAGTGAGGGGGCAGCAGAGTCATGTGGTGGGCCACGGGACCACCCTGAACCCCAGTTGTTTAGAGCCTCTGTCTTCACCTGTAGATCCTGGTTACGGATCCTGTTGTCACAGAAAGTATCACCCAACATCCTGCTCCTGGGATTTTCTAAGGGCTCTGATTCCCATGCCCCTGGGGATGGTCACTGAGACACTGTGTCTGCAGTGAGTCTCCCTCCACGAGGACAGGCTGCCATTGCTGTCAGAGCTGACATCACCCCAAGTGGGGAAGTGAACTGCACTTTTATCCAACCCGAGGGACACGTTGCTCTCGTCGGTACAGCTTCCAAGAGGAGACTTTGGCTAATGATTCTCAAGGGCACCCAGCCTGGCACAATATCTCCATTTTCTGCATATTCTGTGCATTTTCTGAGTCTGAAACGCTGCTTCAAAGTGCCCAGTGATTGCTCACTGATCAGGGATCAGTGACTGCCAGGTTGGTCCTGGAGGGGTCTTAGCTTCCTGGGGACACCCTGGCCTGTCTATCCAGGGGATCCATCAGCTGTCATCTGGGATCCTCTTCAGCACAAAATCCAAGCAAACACCATTTCCAATTATTGCTTCACAGAGGCCACTGTAATCAGTCTAGAAACACCTAAGGCACCAAACACCCTCCCTGCACCCTCCTAGCCTCCTCCCCAAGTCTCCCCCAAACACTCCTCAGCATGCTGGTGGTCATGTTCTGCTTTGAGAAGTTCATTTTGATGCGATTTCCTCTGGATGCAGATTTGGGGCCAAACAAGGGAAGACCATGGACAATCAGCGTGGCCATTGCTGGGACCGTGAAGCTCAGAGGGAAGGCCCTGGTCATACAAGAAGGGCGACAGAATGAAGGCAGCCTGAACCAGCAGGCACCCGACGCTGGCTCTGGTCCTGCTCTGACACCTCAGGCAAGTTTCTGTCTGTCTCAGTGGCTCCCTTTCATCATCTGTAAAAATGGGCATTCATTTCTCCCACTAACATTTATTGAGCATCAACTGTGCACCTGTGGTCTCTGCTTCATGTTGCTCGCAGCCTGCTGGAGGAAGTAGGTGGTGAATACGGAGAGAAATATGTGTTTAGTGCTGCAGGGGAAAAGTACAGCAGGCCACGGCACAGGTGACAGGCCACCTCAGGGTTTTTCAAGTATTGATGTTTGTGAGAGGACTCAGTTAAGGGTGCTCTTTGGATGTGAGCGGTTATCTGGTCACACACATACGTCTGGAGGCGCTGCTTAGATGCACGTACCTACTAACTCTCACCTTTCATGAAATTGAATGTTGAAAACAAAAAAGAGGAAAGCAGAGATTGGAGGTACATTTATCTCACTCATTTCTTCGGAAAACTCTCCATAGAGATCAAGAAAAGTAACTTGCCCTTGAAATCAGCATCCAAACTCTTGCCATTTCATGGGTCTCAAAGTTTCCAACCTTCTACATTTTGGCTTGATTCCTGATGCCTCTGATGGGTTTGGTCTGCTTGTCACACCATCCCTGCACCTCATCTCCCTGCACCTCAACTTCAAGTTCAGTTCTTGGTCAATGGCTTTCTCCCCCTGGCACTTGATCTGACATTAGCCCAAGATGAGAAGTGTCGGGTTTCCTAGGAACAGTTCCTAGATCAGTTCTTAGTCCTGGAATTGATCTGCTGAGAAAACATTGCTTCCCAGAGTCCCTTTCAAAGGTGTTCTCTCTGCCTGTAGGTAGGTGGTCCTCCCTGCCTTTTCCGGTAACTCTAAAACCCAAGAGAGAAGCAAAGCAGAAGCCAGTCTCAGGTTGGGCTTCTATACAGCTACTTCTCTTTGAGAACAAAGCGACTTTGAATAAAGGACATTCTTCCTTCCAGGGAAAACAGATTCCTCCAAATCCCACCCCAGCCTGAACCCATCAGTCCTTGGCATTGGTTGGGGTAAGAGGAGACACACAATCTCCCCTTTGGCCCAGTGGCCAATTTCAGACAATAGGACATGGACTTAGGGTTAGTCATGTCTGGGCTCCATGACTAAAGGTGAGCTCTGCTGTGTGCTGGCTGCATGGTCTGCAGGAAGGAACTTAATCCCCCTGAGTTTTGGGGGCCGCCATTTCTACAATGCAGACATTGCAGTAGCGTCTGCAGTTTTTATCAGGGTTGGATTCTAAAGTCGGTGCCTAAGGAAGGAATCACTACTGATCGGGCATCCCTTGAAGATCCCATAAATTGGCCTCACTTCAGTCACAGACTCTCTGGAGATCAACACAGCATCTCTCACTATGCAGACCAGGGCTTCTTCAGTTCATCAAAAGCGTCTATGGCTGGTGTGTCTTCGGGGGACAGGTTCCGTGAAAAGTCGCTCTCTTAAAATATAATGTCATTCTTGACAGTGAGATGCCCACACTTTGGAAGGCACTTAGGAACCAAATCTGACGGGAGGAAAGCAAGTTTGTGTCTTCCGTCTCACCCTTCTTCCATCTTTCCAAGGAAGCATGACGGAATAGCCCTTGTTTCTCTCTCTCTCTCTCTTTGTCTCTCTCTCTCTCTCTCTCTCTCTCTCTCTCTCCTCTCTCTTCTCTCTCTCCTCTCTCTCCTCTCTCTCTCTCTCTCTCTGTGTGTGTGTGTACAATTTGTTATGGGTTAATTTCTGTCCCTCCAAAGAAATATATACAATGAAGTCTCAACCCCTAGCACCTTATTTAGACATACGGTCTTTACAGAGACAATCCATTTAAAGAAGTCATTAGATGGACCTTAACCCATTATGCCTGGTGATCTTATAAAAAGGGGAAATTTGGATGTAGAGACACAAACAGAGAGAAGGCTATATGAAAACACAGGGGCACAGGGCCAGCTACACGCTAAGCAACGCCTGAGACTGCTGGAAGCTGGGAGAGAGCCTGGGACAGATTCTCCTTTGCAATCCTCAGAAGAAACCAATCCTGTCAACATCTTGATTTCCGAATTCTAGCCTCCAGAACTGTGAGACAATAAATGTCTGTTGTCTAAGCCACCCAGTCTGGGGCACTCTGTTATTGCAACCCCCAGGAAACGAATACACAGCTAGATTTGCCCATGTTAAATGTGTCTTTGATGAGACTCCCCTGCAATACAGACCTCGTAGGGTCTTTGTGAGGCTCAGATGACTTAATTTCTGAGTTCAGTGCTTAGTTCTGTACCCAGGACATATTAAATACTCAGCGCTATCTCTCACTACTGCTGCCCCTTCAATTCAGCTAAAGAACATTGGACAAGACGTCACGAGACCCGTGGTCGTAGCCCTAAGCACTCGTATGTGCACAGTAAGGCGTATCTCTGGGCAAAATGAAGGCTTGAATGTCTACGTTTCCTTCCGGCGCTGATGCTCGGGAGTTGCATGACACATGAAGTTCTGGGACACCAGTCAAGATGCCACATTGGAATGTCACGGTCTGCTCTGACCCTGAATGGGACACCAAGGAAGCATGCCTATAAATATTTCTGGGTCATTCTGTGCTGGGCCAGAGGCTGACACACGTTGACCTCCTTGGCTTGTACAGAAACCAAAAAATCAAAAGCACAAAATTCTGTGCCTTGAAATTGAAACCTAATACCGATCCGTTTCCCATCGAGTAACTGCAATTGCTTTGCTTCTCTGGTTGGTGATATTTGCAGGGAAAAGTTTTTCTACTGATCTATATCATTTTCCCAACAGAAGATGTGGCGCCTACTATATCCCAGTGTCCAGCTGAGCGGGGCCAAGGCATTCCTCCCCCTGGGGTAGCCCTCACACCATAGTCTCGAATCGTCACCACTATTCCTGATATTGCTCTTCCCACACAAGGAACTCAGCCGAGCCAGCTACATCATCAGCTACATCATCAGCTGGGTTAACACAAGATGAAAATGTGGCACCCTGGGTGGGGTGAAGAAGTCAATCTCCCCCCCCCCACAGACTGGCTCCCCAACCCACCACTGATAGGCAACCCCCAAAGATTTGCAACTTCTGCCCTCGGACGTGCTCAGCACCTAGAGTGAGAGCGAATGAGGGGCCCGGCTGAATCACCTGTCAAATGCACTGCCAGCCCATGGTGGGGATGGCTGCCGCCGACCTCAAGACACTGAAGGGCACACACCTAGTCCCCACCTCCCGTGTCCACCCCTGCCTGAGGGCAGCAGCACACAGGCATCCCCCGTTAACACCCAGGCAGAGGGTGGCAGTGATGGAGAGGAGGGAAGAGGAAGGGGGCTGGGTAGGACCTAGGGTGCCAGGAGACTGGGGAACAGACACCTGAGACCCTCCCTGGGGACAGCAGGAAGGACTGGGAGGTGGCACTTAAGTACTTACCTGAGGCTTTAAGTCCCCAGCGCATATGCCATTGTCCCATCGGACTTCATTTACAAAGCACGAATTCAAAGACAAAATGAGTAAGAATTTCCAGATTCAGCAACCACAGACCTTCCAAGCCCAAGCAGGAGGCCTGAGCACAGGGCCCCATGTGACTGCACAGCTGCTCATGAAGCCAGCCCTGGTCTAAAGTGTCCATTGCTCAAAACAAAGGCCATTCAAACTCATCACTTGGGAGCTTTGGAGCAGAGGCAGAACGCAAAGGTGTGGGTTGTAAAGGTGGGCCAGGCATCCGTTCTCCCACTGGTCCTCTCGTGCCCCGGGTGATCTGCAGATGGGGATCAAGTGCACTGCACGATAGCAGGCCCTCAGCAAGGACTCAGTAAGTGGTAGCTGTCCCTGGTGGAGTGGTGCATCTCTAAGAACAATGCTTCAGGAGCCAGAGTCAGTCTTATAAGCAGCTCCTGTGAATCTACTAGGAACCCAGCAAAAGGAGCAGGGAGGAAACTAGATAGACACAGAGGAAAGACTGCCCAGAGAACAGCTTCTAAGGGGCTGGGGGAGAGCAAGAGCACATCATGTTTCCAGTTCATAAGCAGCAAAGCCATAAAGCTGGGCTTATCACCAGTCTAAAGGACACTCCACTTGGGTCTCTAAAAATGAAAAAAGTAAACATCCCGGTGGAGGTAGGGGCTGGGGGTGGGGGGTGGGACAACAATAAGACACAAATCAGTCATTTGGGGGAAATGCAGCGTATTGTCTGTGAGTTTAAATATCCATTTGAATATAGCCCCAATGCTTTGGCGCCCAGAGCTTAGATGCAATTGCAGAGACAGATTTTGCATTTTGTCACACAGTGCAATTAAGGGGTAGGATTTCTCCAACATCGTAAGCCTACTAAGAGAACTGTCTAGAAGCTGGCCATGTGTTCAATGACTCTACTGAGACTACATGTCCTTGTGGTGCTCACCTGTACCAGTGTCCCGGGATTGTTCATTCCCAGGCACGGCAGCTCAGGCCACATGCCGCAGGAAGCAGGTAACAGTGGAGGGGCCAGAGGAACTAGCCAGCCTGCTCCCTCGTGACTCTGCAGCACTTCAATACATCACCATTGTGGCCCCTGTCACCTCTGACAGTAAATATGATTTTAGCTGTCAGGCAACTGACAGAAAGCAAAACATAATTTACTGCCAAATTCAGCCTAGAGAAGCACACACCTGGCTCCTAGAGGCGCAGGCTGCAGAAATACACCCACGGGCAGGATTTCAGGGAACCAGCTGAGAGGACGTAAACCCCCGCCCTGGCCAGGCAGTGCTTACTTGGAGGAAGGGGAAATAGGGATGCAGCTACTATTTCTTACAGCTATAAGTTGTGAAAAAGACTTTGAGAATTTTATTACTAATAATATGTTTTGCCATAATTGTACTATTAGCAATACATTACCTACTGAAGCAAGGCCTTTTTTGCTAATTCCAAGGGGAAAATGACACTTTCTTTCACTGCCTGCTTTGCAGACTTAGTCTTCTCAAGTGACATTGGGGAATGTCCCCGTGTCCTCGGAGGACACAGTATGAAAGCCCCAAATTCTCACACTAGCTGCTTGGAGTGGAGGGGATAGAAAGCGGTTGGGAGAAAAGAACTGAAACTCAGAAATGTCAAGACTTGTTTTCAAGTTTGGCGATGGGCTCTCAGAACTGAACAAATGAATGTGTTTGGGATGTGCTTCTGTGTGTCCTAAAGGAGGCAAATCTGCATCAGCAATAACTAGAATGAGCCAAACAGATTAGGCAACGGGAAATCTAAACTGTGAAAATGGAAAATGTTGGACTATGGATTCTTTTGAAGAATGCTCCTCAGCTGCACCGGGGGGCTCTGGGCACTGACGCCCAGAGCAAGGAGACCTGGCTTCCAGTCTGGTTGGCTCTTAACACCTTGTGTGACCACCATTCAGTATGGGGTAGTGATGAAGTACAGTCAGCAGCTGGACCAGTCCAGCTACCCAAGTTTAAATCTTGGTTTCATCACTTACTAGCTGTATGACCTTGGGCAAGTCACCTAACCTTGCTAAGCCTCAGCTTTCCCCTCTGTTAAATGGGGATGAAAAGTATACTTACTCCAAAGGGTTGCAGAATTCAATGGCATTATGTTAAGGTGCAAAGCACCGTGGCCAGCACACAGTAGCTGCTCAAGAAACGATACCATATGAGCCACCTATTGGTTCATTCAACATGCAAAGATTGAGCATCTCTAAGGTGCAGGCCCATAGAATCATACAGGGGTTAAAGACATGGGTCTGCTTTTAAGGAGCTCAACAGGGGAGCAGATAACCCAAGGTAAGAAGAGGTAAGACCCACGAGAGCGACATCTGGACAAAATGCTCTGGAGCTGAAAAGATGGGGTAGGAAAACTTCATATCAGGAAAGTTGTGCATATCACTGACTCAATTTATTTATTCATCTCCCCATCTACAAAAGGGAGTCGTAATTCTTTCTTCTCTTACCTCGTAGAGTTGGTATGAGGCTCCCCCCACCAAAAAATGTACAGATTTAAACAAGTGTTGGAAAGTGCAGTACACGCTGAAAACCAAGGGGGTAGGAGAAGGGTGACACTGGCGGTGACATTGGGAAGCGTGAGAAGAATTCCTGGAAACGTTGTAGCTTGGTAATTCATGAGACCTATGAGCGGTTCTCAGGTGCTCCAAAGTCACAGAAGATCACCTGGGGCCTGAGAATTATATCATGATTTCAAATTCCCACCTCCACTGTAGTACAGGCTTTTAACAGAATCACATTCAATTGCATACGCACTTATAAATGCGGAGTTGAAACGCTATAAGAAAAAGTAGTACAAAGCTTATCTTTCCCAGGAACCCTGTGCTATCAAACCTCCCCAGAGGTCAAGAATATAGGAAGATAAGTAACCCAAGTGCTGTCTATGCACCACCAGACCTTGTGATGGCTCTGGGTAGAATTGTGAGTTTGACCATTAGTAGCCCCAATTTTAGTAAAGAATATATCCTCCTCTTCGTGTGTTTTCCAGTAACACTTCCATAGCAATTTATATGTGTCTGGAAGAGGTAAGGAAGTAGAGTACCCACTTGCAAGTGCAGAATAGACACAGATTGCTATCTTACTAGCTCATTCATTTACTCCTGGACAAACATTTATTAAAGGGTGTTATTGATAGGCTGAATTGTGTCCCCTCAAATTCATCCGTTCAAGTCTTACCTTCCAGTCCTTCAGAATGTGACTGCATTTGGAGTCAGGGTGTTTAAAGAGGTGATTAAGTTAACATGAGGTCATCAGGGTGGGCCCTAATCCAATGTAACCAGTGTCCTCACAAGAAGAGAAAATGTAGAACAGACACACAGAAAGGAAAGACCGTGTGAAGACACAGGGAAAAGATGGTCTTCTACAAGCCACAGATGGAAGCCTCAGGAGAAATGAAACGTGCTGACATCTTGAGGCTGGACTTCCAGTCTCCAGAACTGGGAGACAATTAAGTGTCTGTTGTTTAAGTCACCCAGCCTGTAGCATTTTGTATCACTAGAAAACTAATTCAAAGCGCTGCTATGTGTCAGGCACATTGCTAGGCCTTGGGGGTACAAGAAAGAATAAGACTGTGCCCACTTCAGAGAGTTCATAACCTATGAGGGAAGCCAATTCTTACAGAGACAATGTGCCTGATGCCGGGCTAGAGCCCAACCAAGCAGCAGTGAGGGAATAAGGAAGGAAGAGTATGACTGCTCTCGGGAAGGGTGGGGTGGGGACGGAGGGGTGGGCGCATACCGAGGGCCTCTGCTAAAATGACTCAGATTCAGAATGGCCATATGACCCGGCTCATTCCTCAAGTCCAGTTTTTTGTAGGCCAATCCCTAATGAATGAATCAGGCCTCTTGGGATAGCATTGGTTTGTCTACTCATGGGGCTTGTCCTTTTGGGCAGTAAATAGGCATAAATTCTCAGGGCTGCAAAGTCTGTTGGAGTTTGCTAATTCCATCCAGCAGCCTGCTGAGAGGTTAAGTCAGCAGCCAATTAATTCTAGACAGCCAATCAACAAGATCAAGGGTATCTGGGAAGAGAAGGAATGGGGGAAGGAGGCAGGGAGGGAGGAAAACAGAGACTGTCCAAGTTTCACACAGCTCTAGAAATAGAGGCGGCATCCGCGGCTACATCGTGTGGGTAAGTCAATTGCTATTAGACTGTTGGATCTACAAGGAGCCAAATAAAACCTCAAGAGGGTTGTCCAAGGTTTCTCTACTCCTCCTGGACAGGTAGCTTTACCCAGGCTCACCTCGTAGGAGAAGGTGGTGTGTCTCAGGGAAGTGAAAACCAGATGCAACCAGACCTCTGAGTCCCATCCATCCTGGTCAAAAAGCTGGCCTCTCTCTGCTGAAACTAATAGCCCGTCGAGCTCCCTGCTGTCAGCTGCACCCTCCATACGTACACCTGTATTAGCCACCATACCTGTCCTTGCTAGCCGCATGGACTGTGAGAGCATAAGGAGCCTCAGGACTCACCTAGCTGGTGGTCCTCAGATTCTTGGGTGCAAGACGCACCTGGGGGAGAATTAAATATGCAGATTCTCAGGCCCCACCCCAGTGCTCAGAGGTCTGGAGTGGGGGCCAAAAGCCACACTTTTTACAAGAACCAAGTGATGTGAATGAGCCACACTTGGAGAAATACTCATCCAGCAGGATCCTTTAAAATACAGATGAGAAGGAGGGGGGTGGTAGGTGAGGGTAAATGGGATCAAATATATGGCAATGGAAGGAGAACTGACTCCGGGGGGTGACCACATAATGCAATGTACAGCTGATATATTATAGAATTATACAGTTGAAACCTATGTATATTTACTAGCCATGGTCACCCCAATACACTTTAAAAAAAACACACCAAAATACAGTTGAGGAAATTCAGGCTTCAAAAGGTGTGGTGACTTACCCAAGACCACAGAGCCAGGCAGCGGGAAAACCCAACAGAACTCTATCATTCTGACCCAAAGTATCAACAGTGGCAATTCAAGACAGTGAATTCAGTGGTCCCCAGGGCTCTGCCTATTTCCCCATTTCGCTCTACCTCTCCCCATTTCCCAAAGACTTTTTTCCAAAGATGGAACAAAATCCGAGGGAGATGAGAATTAGCGGCAAGAATTCTCTAAATGAACATTAGGAGCACTTTAAACCCTTAAAATATCTATGCTCATTTATTTTCTCTGGCCCCTTCCCTTCCTTCTCCTGTCTATTCCACAAAGGAATATGTGGTTGTTGGAATGAGCAAAAGGCGAATACAAGACAAATAGTCTGACGGGTAAATAAATTTCAAAATTCAAGTGGGAACTGGAATTTTATGCCAAATTAACATGCTGTGTAATTAATACTTCTATCAATCTCTGCTTCTATCAATCTCTGTTTATGACTGGGTGGTACCACAAGCGTTACCTCACAAAAGACCATTTTCCACATATCCGTTTAGGGTTGAAAAAAATAATCTTTCGAGATTATCAGAGGAATCCAAGGTGGAGGTGATTTTCCCCCATCTTGTGCTTGAACTTGGGGAGACTTTCCACATAATGGTTGACATATAAAAGACATTCATAATAATTACTTAGGTACGACTGACAGTTTGGACAATAAGAAGCCTAGTTCCAAAGTTCCTTGGCCAGGAGTGTTTGCTGTGACTAAGGGCCATGTAGACAGCAGCCATTGACTTTGCCTAACCTTTGCACTTGTAATAAAAATGCAATAAAGTAATTGGTTAAAATAGAGACATGTCTGATAAAGAGTATTTGCTTTTTAAAGTAACTGGCTAAAATAGGAGCATATCTGATAAATGAGTTTATGACGCAGGGGCGGAAGGCTGGGCCTTACTAATTGGTCAAGGTTTTGTTTCCTACATAGAATCCTTCTTTACCTCTTTGAAGAGAAAAACAACGGAATGGTGAAAATGCTCTGTAGTACTAACCGGTAGCATGTGTACTCCTTAAATAATAGAGCGTTGTTTACATGCTATAACACTTGCTCTATAATTCCCTAGCCTCACCACACTAGAAGACACAGCCTTGTATGGCATATGTAATCACAAAGCTGTGTTCCCATCAGTGCCAAGATACTTTGAGCTTCTCTGTCATAAAACAGAAGACACTGAAATGCAGGAAAGAGACTTTCTGTTCCTCTGGCTTCTTAATTCATTGCCATCTACACCAGAGTTGAAAACCCATAAATGTCTTGATCAATCTTATTTCCCTTGAGAATTTGTTCCACCATTAGCTCCCTTTTAAAAAGTTCCAGTTTTTAATTAAAATTTTATTTCTTAACAATTAAATATATAAAGGATGACATTCCGTATAATTATGAGCAGACCAGAATGCATTATACATCTCAATGGTAATAAGAACAACGAGAACAAGGGTATCATAAATACGCATGCATTGATTGCTCACCTTTTTGTGGCCCCCCAATAGCAAGGAATGAAGCTGGAAGGCAGCCATCCTGGCTCTAGGCACTGGATAAGATGGAGGCCCCTGGTACCCAGGCCGCTGGCACTCCAGCTGCTCCCAGCGTGGCCCTTGGGACTCATTTTAATGGAGGTACCTGAGGTTACCAGCTTCTGCTGGGATGAACTCTCTCTTCCCTAAAGGCTGCCAACCTCTGACCAATCTTGGGGGAGCTACAGATCGTGAAACAATCTTTAGGGACTTGTTGGGCAAAAGAGCTCTTTACAGAACCCAGCAAGGGGAGAGAGGAAATTCCCAAGTTCTGATGCCACCTGCCCTGGCACCCAAGCCTGGGAACATCAAATAAGGGCCACAGACAAGATCCGGCCTCACCTTCATCATCAACTGGTACTTGTGGGGCGTCAGCATAGATACAACCGTCTCCCGGGAAGCAGCACATCACCCAGATGAGACCCTTTAAATGCCCGGCACGTCCTAACCCGATTGACTACATAATGTTCTGTCTTTCTCTCAGTTAGAAACAGACTTATTTTTTAAGACTTTCGTATTAACAGAGGAATCGCAATTAACCAGCTCCTCCCTAATCAGAATACTTGGTTAAGTGGATAGTTCGCCCCCCACCCAGAATACAAATTTTTAATACTTATAATAGCCAGCATTTGCATAGTACTGACCACATGCCAGGCGCTTCACACTTAAGCCCCACGATAACTGTGTGAGGCGGGTTCTATTATTACCCCTGTTTGACAGACGACACGTCTGGGACTCAGAGAAGGTACCACAACTAGTCTGCAAGACTGCAGACGGAACACTGGCACCTGAGCAGAGCTTAACTCCCACACGATCCTCAGGAAAGATTTCATTGTGGCAGCAAGACTGGATTTATCACAGCCCAGCGCAGACTCAGAGGCTTGGGAAATTTTTGAAAATATCCAGTATTAAAACAAAGGGAACCGAAATGGTGCCAGTGCAGCCGTCCCAAAAGTTCATCCGGGTACTCCAACGGTCCCCCGGTTCTCTTTAGCCCTTGCACATCACCCTCCCGGCCCTGGGATTCATCCCTCTGAGGACAAAAGTGCTGCCAGCATCCCAAGCGACTTCCAACAGAAACCCTCCAGTTTTCGGGCCTGGAAGATTCGGGATGCAGGTGTCAAAACACAACACCCCAGACTTAACACTTCAGCCCCCCAGCATTATGTGAACATCACATTGATGCCACGCTGTCCTGACGGGACTTTGCAATTATTACTTTAACAAACTTCTAAATGATTATGATTGCATTGTATTGTCTCCACTATGAGGCTTTAAAGGAAGAGGTCTGACCACCACGGGCCTTTCCATGTATCACCAGGCCCTGAAAGAGGTAATGTAGCTATTTTATAGCCAAGGACAATAACCGGGACGGTGAGGGGGATTGGTGGCATTGTCACGTTAAAAGAGTAGAAGTCCTTGACTCTTCCTGCCCCAGCAAACACAGAAACACACTGGGTGCCCAGCAGCACGGGGTGGTAGTGATGTAATATGAAGACACATTTACTGAGCATTTACCACGGTCCGGGTGCTATTCTAAGTCCTTTACCTGTGTTACCTCATTTGACCCTCATAACAACTACCTGAGGTAAATTCTATTACCCCATGTTACGGACAGAGAAACTGAGGTACAAAGAGGTGAAGTAACTCCCCTACAGATAATAGCTGACGGGGGATTCAGTCTCCGGCAGGCTGACTCCAGAGTCTAGGATGAAATTCAGGGCTTAATAAGTGAATGTTGATTCGATTAACTAAGAGACTAGCGTGCTGTGTGTGGTTAGTCACTCTTGCACTATAAGTAAATATTAAGTCCATGAAAGACAAACATTGGACCAGCTCTCTGATAAGGCTGGAATGTCCAGTTACAAAAACACGAGGCCAACCTGTCCGGGGGGAAATGAAGGAAAAGGAAAGGAATGAGTTGCTGGAAGCTGGAGGCTAGAACACAGCTCTGTGATGTCTGTTCAAAGTCTGTGCAGGTGTCCCGAGACCGGCTGGCCTCACGCGCCTGGGCAGACAAGCTGCTAGACGACCCCTGGCCTGGGGAAAGTCCACATGTCCTCTGTACATGTCCTCTGAGGTCTGAGGATAGCTCTCCTGCCACCCTCCCGGTCACATCTGAAGCCAGGAAATTTGGGGACCAGGAACAGCCCTAATCTCTCCTTATGTTCTCCCCCCATAGGTCGCAGGATTCCAATGTGGCAAAGACATCCCATAAACAGTTTTGCTTCCCTAAGGGTCTCATTGGTCGATGGGCAGATTAAATGATAACAGCGTCTGGCTCATAGTCGTTGGAGACTGGAAACCCAGTCGTCTCTTCACAAACTCCCCTTGAAATGTCTGCAGACTGCCCAGCGTCCTCCTGAAACGCCTCTTCCTCCTCCAGGACCCCATGTGCCAACTCCCGATGTTTCAGGCTCTGGAATGAAGGAATCAAGGCTGCTCTGCTGACGAGCAGTGTTAACCACTTTCTTCTTATCTACACATCTGACCGCAGAGGGAAGGGCTGCCCATGGGGCGCTGCCCCAGACGCAGGCTCCATTTGTTGGGTCTCCAAACGCTCTCTTCCAGTTGCAGTGATTTGTAGAAGGCTCCGTGGCACAGCTCACCACCGGCAGCTTGCTTGGGGTGCCATCCCCTTTTCACTTTGTTCCTCGATTTCAATTGTGATCAGTCGAGCCAAGCTTTTGGAGCGGACATTTTCATTCAATGTCAATTTCCCGAGCTGTAAATTTGCATAAATGGTTAAAATCAAAAGGCAAACACATACATTGAAGACTGGCATACTCTACCCAAAGGGTTAATTCCAAGAGGGTTCCCTAAGAAAATGTCATATACAACAGCTGAAGGAGCAACAATGAGAGGGAATGTGTATCCTGGGTGACACATCCAATTCAAAGATTTTCCAATAGAGATGTCTAGGTCTCTGAACCGCAGGCAGGGCACACCTCCTGTTATTTTCCCAGTAGCCTGTTTCCCTGTTATGCCAATTCTCTGACTTCTTGCTCCTGAGTATACAGTTAATAACTGAGGATAAAAGTACAAAGGCTACAGGTGACCTCTATATGGTTCTATCTCAACTTGAGCAAAGCAAAGAACTGAGTCAGCCAGGCTCCTGATTTTGCCCACCACAGAAGTACCCCTTTGGTTGATACTATTTACTAAAGGAAATTGTCTGCACCCTGAATTGACCAGCTGCAGCATCAAGCATGAAGAGCATGTTGGGAGTAGTTCTTGTTGGCACTGGGTTAGGTTCACATGTAAATTTGCAGGCCTTAGAATGAAACCGTCCTGGCTGTAAAATGTTTAACTCAACCACTCAAAACCGTGTCCCTCTGTGACTGCTTTGAGTTTGTGAGCCTTTCAACCGCCCGCCTGTTCCACTGACCTATTTATTTCTCATCTTTGGCTCCTTTTGCAGCCAGGGAACGAGGAAGGCATTTACGTGACAGGAGCCTCGAATCCTAAATCCTCTTTTAGGAAGTGGTAATAATCCAAATGCGATTTCAGTCATGTTAATATGCTCACGGAAACAGGAGTCAGCTGGTTAGGGAGCCAGTGGCAAGCCACTAAGAAAGCAAGCAGACTCTTCTTTCCTAGGCCCCCACATTTTGGGCCAGCCTCTCTGGGATCTGCCAGGTTCTAAATGAGCCACATGAGGGCACCCAGAGGTTTCCTGGAATGCAGAAGCAGGTGGAGACGCGCAATTAAAGCTCAGCTCCAGGCGCAGACACAAAGACAGTTTAAGTTCAAAGTGTTTCCCCGCCCAGGCAGTTGCTCAGGTGTAAGTAATGAGGACAGGGAGAAAAGTGACAGGTGCTGTGGACACCAGCTTAGCAAGAACAAGCTCAGATTTGGGGGACCTGCAGGGCAGGGGAGCATCGCTCACCCTCTTTTTGGGAAAGTGCAAGGAGCTGCTGTTTGCTCATGATGTAGAGTCAGCCGGTGACAGACCTAGATGTGGGGCTTCAGAGCAGAAAACTGGGTGTGGGTCCAGATTCTTCTTCTCTAAACCTTCTGGGATGCCCCACAACTCTACAGGTGAGTCTGGAGGAACAACTTCCCTTACCCTGTGCCCAACCTCCTCAGACATCAAAGGACGTTGCCACGACTGGGCATTCGGATCAGGTTGGGAGAGTAACCACAGGGCCACCCCTTCTACACCCATAACCCACCCAGCCTGAGAACTGCCTCTCAGGAATTATGTTCCTCGTTTCATCTGAGCCCTGGAGAGGCCATGAAATTAACCTTTGCTCAAAGTACACTCCAAAGCTGGCGGAGACCAAGAGCAAAGTTACTCTTTACCTTCCTTTTGAAGGAGGAAAAGATGGTCCCCACTCTTCTCACTGACAGAAGACCATGAAGAGGAAGAACCACCAAGTTCAGAAAAGCATGAACCCTAACTTCTGCCCCCACCCTCTCCCCCTTCTTATCTCTTTCCAACTAAGGAAACGGCACGGCTGGCCTATGAGGAGTCCTTGCCTGGTTAATTCTGGAAAGTGAATTTCATGGAACTAGACTCAGCTTCTAGAATCCAAACTGGTAAGAGACTTGCGAGATTTGCTCCTTGGTCGCCAGTCACTGCTCTATTCCATGGAATCTCCACCGACATGCTGCACGCAAACTGTCCGCTATTTCCCTTCTATGCTGGGCATATGCATCAAATCGGGTCACTATCTGCACCCTCCCTCGCTCTTCACAGCTCTAAAGCTCCCTGAGGGGAGAGAAGAAGCTGGAGTTTTCATGGCTGGTAGCTTGTTCTGTGGACAGTGGCAAGTTGTCCTGTAAGAATTTGAATAGAAAGAGCCCATAAAGAAAGAAGGGACCAGAAGGGATGATTTACAAAAGGCCTTACCAGTTTACCGTTCCCCAATTCCATGACATTTGTGAAAGGAATGGCCATTTAAAGTCTTTCAAAGATTTAGGAATTGGGCATTCAGATGCCTCTTCTTAGGAACTGGATTTAGAACCAAGATCCAAAGCTGGCCGATGAGCAGAAGAATCAATGCAAATTGACAGACAGCCACATCTTTTAGAGTAATTGGAAGCAATTATCATGTAACTTCTGATTCATCAGGGACCCAGCCCACCAGCACTAAGACTTTTAAAAGAAATGTTAGACTGTTTTGCTGTTCAACGTGGAATTGGAAACAGAAATTGGTGTCATGGTCTACGTCCTTTTACTACAAATTAGCAGGTACCCTTTGCTCAAAATATCCAAGGCTTTTGTTGTGGAGCCAAAATTGATCAAAGGTTACTGCAATCTAAAAACAAAAGAAAGAAAGGGAGAGAGAATTCTCCAGTTGCCTGGTTGCTAAGCAACCATAGTCTGTTCTGGTAACTGGGTCTGGGGGTCTTTGCTTTCATTTGCTGCTGACTTTCACTCCATATATAATATATACCAGCATGTTTATTCTCCTGTAAATGCCCAGCAAATAAAAAGCGATAAAGCCCTTTCACTGAAATTATTCATGTGCTAAAAGCTTTTATCCACATCACTGGTGTGATTGACAATATCATACCAGCAAGCTTCCCAAATTAGTTCTTGTTCTGCCATTGTACTCCTGGGCTTTCTTTCTTTAATAAAAGAAAGAGAGCTACAGTTTTATTTAAGCTTTCTATAGTCTGGCATTACAGCTCCTCAGTACCAATGATTAAGATGTCATGTCTATTCCTGGCACGTTTTTCCTTCTAGTTGATGGCAATTTTCACATGATTTTTTCCCCCTTAAAAACTTTGGTTTGTCTTTAGAACTAACCTGCAAGAGAGAGATGAATGAGCTATTTGTCCATTCTGAGGGCCTTTGAGGAAATCCAAATGGTGTAGGATACCCTTACGACTGTCTTCAAAGTGTGTACCAAGGACCACTTACATCAAAATCACAAGTCAGGGGCTGGGCCTGGGAATCTGCATTTGACCCAGCACCTTTTCCCTCTTCCCACCAGGCCACTTTGATGCACTAAAGTTTGAGCACAACTGCCTGAAAGGACTTGAATGTTTTCATTTGCACAAATTAATCTATCAATCCTGAGCAAACCTGCATTTTCAAAGCAGAGATGAGAGGTCTCTATTTGGGCAAAGGCTTCAAGCCCCTCAGAAATGACCGATTCCTAGAGTTAGGCTGTGGGCACTGGCAGGCAGGCTGGTCACTGCATGGCCAGGAAAAGAAGGCCGCCCACGAGACAGAAGTTAAAGGCAAAGATGGCCACATACGCAGGGCTGGCCAGGTCCACAAGCACAGAAGGGGGAATCTTGCTGGTCAACCTCACCTCCACTTTTCCTTTAATTAAAGATTTTACCTTGGCACTAAAGATTAGTACCCAAAGTGTGTGTAGCAGGTACACATTTCATCAGTCACAAACTCAAAAGTATTTTTCCTGTAACAGGATTTCATTTATTTATCAATATTTCATTTCTACTTGATGGCCAGAAACTCAATCTTATTAATTTCAGGAAAACTGTCAAATTCAGTGGTGACAACTATTTTAGGTTTAAATCCCCATCACATTTAGGGCTTCCTGCCCTCCCTGTGCCTTCCTGCATTTGATCCCAAATTCCAGGGTGGGAGGGAACAGGGCTTGTGCAATGTTGCTACTGCCCTGTGTGGAGAGGAATGACTCCTTCTTGGCTGTGATCTAGCTCCGTCTTCTGCTGCTGTGCACCCAAGTCAGGGGTAGGCTGCTCATCCTCCCTGGTTCTGGCCTCTAGAAGGCCCCTTGCAGGCTGTCCAGCTCTCATCCTCCCAAGGGAAACCCAGAGACTGCTCTGGGACTCTCCTGCCTGTATGTACCTCATTCCACCATCAGCTCCAGCCTACCATTCCACCCTGAAGGTTTGGAGGACTTGCCTACAATCCTTAGGCTTCATCTTAAGAGGAAGTCACACGAGATTTCCAAATGTAAAACGGGGTTCCAAAAAGAGGGAAGGGTCATTTCCCTACGCTGAACCTAACACCCTGTCTTCTTTCTCATCACTGTCTTCTCCCCTCCTCCAACCTAGAAGTTTCTGTCTGGGTGAAGATAGGGGAGATACAAGGTCCATATCAGAACCTGAGCCCCTAAAACTTTAAATCTAAAGGAGAATGGGGATGGGGGAGTGCGTGAAGAGAAACTAAAAGAATTGCAGGAATAACAACAACCCACAGAAGACAATACTTCACATCTCATCACATCTATGCTGAGTCCCCAGCACTATATTTATGGTGCAAAATAAAATATACACACAGAGTGAACAAAAAAACCTTTAAGGTTACTATGACTTTCGGTTAAAACAGAGCCCCTTGGTTAAATAGCCAGTAAAGCGCCTCTGCCCTCTGCAATAGACTTCAGTCTTTCTTATCTTGCTATCAAATGATAGCAGTCATCAAGACTTTGAAAATAGTCTCCTAATTGATTATAATAGTCATGACCACCATGACTACATGGGACAAGCTCTACCTCCAAGCAACTTCAGCTAAAAAGGGACTTACTGAGTTGCATCACGGAGACTTACAAAGGTTTTGGGTACAGCTGCATCCAGCACTACAAATGATGTTTTAGGGCTCAGTTTCTCCATCTCTCGGTTCTGAGAACTGCTGCCTGACTTCAGTCTACCTGCTGCGCTATGCAAGACTGTTCCTACCCAACTTTAACATATGTTCCCCCCTGTCAAGTATTCTGGTTATTTGCATATCTGTTTTTTCCAGCGGATTGCAATCACCAGCTCAGTGCTGGCATCCACTAAGTATTAGTTTAATGAAACAGCAAAGCCTAAGCAGAAAAGTATTTCAGTGCCATCTGCCCTTCGGTCTGCCCTCACTTTGGCCATTTGCTGGCGATAAGCCAGGCCATTGTGTGATGCACACATAATTATAATACACCTCTGCACATCTCTGGTTAAATAGATGCAGAAGCCATCATGAGACTCCCTACTCCTAAACATGTTGTCCCATAACTTGGTGGAAAACTGTCATCAAATGTGGAATGGGGTTTTTCTTGTTATCCCAGAATTCCAGCTACAATCCAAGGCTGAAGACAACATTCTTAGCTCAGAAAACAACACAGAAGTTAGGGTCCTTCTTCCAAGGCTGACTGAGAGGTGCCATTTTAAAGCCAGCTCTACCACCCGCAATCACTATAAAAGGGGCCATTGCACTTGAAGAGATTGTCAGCATTTGGGCAAGAGCGTCCTTTCTAAGCTACTCATCAGGGAAGGAAAATGGAGCATTGCCTGAAACCTCTTTGTAAAAATTGGGGTGTCTGTAGGAAGAAGAGAATGTCTTCAGGTCTAAAATACAATCTCTGAAAAACCTCATGAAAATAAGGTCCTCATGTCTTCCCAGACAATCCACGTGATCACCCCTCTCCTCTGCTTTCCAGGCTGTTCATGAAGCCGAGTGCGTCTGACCCTGATTTGGCCTTCCTCAGCACTCTGTGAGGCCAAACTGGGAATTCCTGTCATCTGAGCCAACACTCAGAACAGAGAGCTTTACACTGTTTAAAGGCTTCCATGTATAGTTGCATATTTAATTCTCACAGGAAAAGTAACTTAGTCTGGACTAAACTTGAGATAGAACCAAGTAGAACCTAGTCATCCTGTCTCCTGGACCAGCTTGCTAGCACCCCTCCCATTAGAACACGGAACGCGGACTCTGTGCCCACGCAGCCAGCATGGACAGGTAACCGGTACGCAGGCTTGTAGACGACAGGTAACCTGTACGCAGGCTTGTAGATGACTAGTTGGTACAGAAGTATCATTTTTCCTGTTACTATTCCTCCTTCTACCAAATCTGGAGAATTTTTGTAAAAAAAATGAAATTTCCATAGGCAGGGTCCGCAGCCTATACAACCACAACTGACATCTAAAAAATGACTACTTTGTTCCAGGCTCTGAGCTGAGCCCATCACATCCATGGCCTCTAATCTTCTTCAACGCTGAGAAGTAGATATCATGATCCGTCCTTCATGAGCAAAGAAACCGAGGCCCAGAGAGGTTTAGCAATACGCTACGTGCTCCCACCTGGAACCAAGATTGCTCTATTTCAAAGTCAACACTAGATATGCTGTGATTATAGGGAGATATACTTGTCAGGAGGTCTAAAATTTCTCCTTGCAGGCCACTCCTTTGGGTTGCATTGTTGCCTGCAGGAGGCCACCGTTCACATAAAAGCCAGTTTACCTGCAAGCAGCATAACATAGACAACCAGGGGTGAGGAAGACCTTAAGGGGATGGGACACTAGACAGATGCACTGTGACGGCAAGAAGAAGGTTGATAGAAGGGGTGGGGGTTCTGACAGGTCTGAATAAATTTCCACAATGAGACATGGATCCCAGAGCTAAGGAGAAACTATTTGAAATCAGGACATAGTTGGGGATAGCCTGGGAAGGAACAGATGCCAGAAACTTCCACGGGTTCAGGTTTGCCCTTGGCCAGCCTTCTTTCCCAGCATCATCCTTTGGACAAATTCGATGGCAGCAATATTCCTCTTCTACTTCTAACAGGCTCTAAGGGCCATTAGCTCAGAAGGAAAAGGAATCTTCTTCCTGACTGCATCACCATGACCAGCATCCCCGAGTAAAGCCTTGGATGCTTTGGATGCATCAAGTGCTTTAAATAGTTGCGTTCATACATAGCCCTCTTCCAACACGCAGCATTAATCATTTTTCCTTTTCTTCCATTGAACAAGCTTTCAACCAGAGAGAATCCTAATTAATTTGAGGCAAGAATAATTTTTCCTACATCTTGCTGCTTCCAGTCTGTGATTAAAAGGAGTAATTTCAAAGTATACAGCTTCAAAACTCACATGTAATATTGAGTGGCTCTGCTAAATAGCTTTTAGATGTGCTATTCATTGTTATTTTGATGAGAGCTGGTGGTGGTGTTAATTTCTGATGGAATATTACAGAATGCCATGTTCTCTTTCTGACTCATAGATGTCTTTGTGCAAAGGGAAGGATTCCGGCACCTTGTTTAGTCAGATTTTGTTATGTTTGCCGTGATATTGCTCATGGCCTTCCCTCTTCTATGGTCTCCCTCACAGCTTGCCTTGGGATATATTGCTTCACATACATCTTTCCAACTGAATTGTACCTTCTTCAGAGAGCGGCCAAGCTTTTCCGTAACCTCACTGGGTGTATTATCTTCATGAAAAGTACCAACTCAATTCTGCCACCTTGAATTAGAATAGAGGTCATTTCATTTTATAAAGAATCATGTATGTTTCATGGCCTTGATGGGGGACTGGCACCAGAAATGGAGAGCCATTCTGACCCCAAGGGGGTATGCAGGATCTGTCTATGATTCAAATCTGGGTATCACTGGCAATTCGAGGGTTATGAAAACGAAGGGTATGGATGAAATTACTTATGGAGGGAACAGACGTGAGACAGGAATGAGAAGCTGGGGTAGTTCTTGAACAGTACCATTTAATGGCTAGTAGAGGACAATGAGCCCCCAACGGGGCAAGAAGAATGCCTGTGACAAAGAGAAAGAATACAATAGCCTTATAGCATTGGGGAAAGAGTGATCCAATGCAGGTCAACTCTGTTCAATGCTGCTGAGGAGCTAAGAGAAGGAAAGATGTCTGTTAGAATTAGCTACATGGAGACCTTCGTGAGAAATATTTCTCAATAAAAAAGTAACATCCAAAGCTATTGCTTTGACATCAACATACCATCCAGCTCCAGTGGCTAGCTAACCAATTGCATAATGATGTTCGAAACCCCTCTCCTAGGAAGCACAGAGGCCTCCTTCCATAGGGAACGGCAGCCCCAATCCCACGATGCAAGGATTCCCAGTGTTTATATGGCCTTTGCCCTATGAAATCTCAGAGGCTTCAAACCATGTGCCTTTTGTCTCTGACAAAATGACCCCACAGTACTCCTGTGTATTTTTAAACAGTAATTTATACCATCTATTTTAGGTCAGACAGACAGGCCTGGGGGAATTGTGACTTGCCATTGACAATGGCAAAATTGGGCCTGGACCCCCAAATCCCTGAAGAACAGCCAGGGTCTTCCCACAAAACAAATAGGCTGCTTCATTATGCTCTTACATGGTGACATTTGACTCATCTTGACTCACAGAGAATTTTAGCTTGAAAACCTCGATGGGTTACTTGGCCACACCACTGCCGCACCCACCATTTTACAGGTGAGAAAAACTGAGATCCAGGAAGGGTAAGTGACTTAGCCAAGGGCACCCAGCCAGACCTAAACCCAAGTCCTCCCATTCTCAGATGGCGGGCTTGTGTTTGAACCACGTGTCAACACATGTAAACAGACAAGTCGAGGTACCTCACACTGGCTCAGCAGAAGGAGTAAAGACCTTGTCTTAAAAGCCTGACCACCTCCCTTCAAACTTCCCCCCACCAAGGACTTGACATTGTCTGACTTATTCCCTCTGGGAAGAGCCCTAGGTTTCCTGAGCTATAAATGTTGAATCCCATGAGGTTTCCTCTCAGAGCTGATATGCAAATAATGTTTGACCTGAAAGAAAAGCCATTAGCTTTCAGGCCCATCAAAGTGAGGAGACTTTTCTTGCCCCCACCTTCATGAACAAACAGGGTCTTCCAAAAAAGAAATCTTCACAAGTAGAAACTATTGAGGCATGAGTGGTTACTTCTGATCACCATGGAAACCCCCCAAATCATATCTCTTGCGCCACAGAGGAAAGACAGCCTCACCTTACCCCATTTTCTTCTTACCCCATTTTCTCCAAAGACGACATGGTCTTTGAGTCCAGCAGCTTTTATTAGCCACCCATCAGGCAGAGTCTGTGCCCTCCACATTGGCCCCAACTTGTCCCTTCATCATCTGCCACACTGCCCCTGGACCCATTTTTTACTAATGTAGAAGATTTCAGTAGATTAATTTTACCTCTAAACACAACTTCTCAATGGCCTAAAACCCTCTGTTTCCTGTCGTGGTCCCAGTGATCTCCATCTCAAAGTCTTGAAATTCATTCTTGGTGGTTAGACAGAGTAATGTTACTAGTGCCCTTTTAAGACCTTTGCCCTACCCCACATACACACACACTTGCTGCCTATTCTCCCTTAAACCTTGGCAACCTGATTGTCACCATCACATTACCTGAAACTGTGTTCTTTATGGCCAATTCTCTAGTGCTTTGTCTAGCCACCCTGCTGTCCTTTCTTTATAGTATTTGACACATTTGACAACTCCCTCCCCCCCACCCCGACACACACTTCTTGAAATTCTCTCTTCCTGCCTTCTGTGGCTTTCTCTGCAACCTCTCTACCACCTCTTTCTTCTACAGTCTGATGACTTCTAGACCCTTCCTCTTGGATGTTCTCAACCTCAACATATCTAAAACCAAACTTGTAGTCTTCCTTTCAAACATACTTTCCTGTGCCTTGAATATCATCACCATCTCCCAGCCTGGAAGGCTGGGCACCAAGAAATCACCTTGGATCCCTCTCATGCATTCACTTACACCCCAAGCACTATTGATTCTTCCTTCAAACTGTATCCCAGACTTATGCCATACTCTTCATTACCACTCTATTATCTCCTTTCTAACCCATCTTGCCCGTCACAGATGGATCCTTAAAATACCCACCAAGTCTTATCAAGAGTGACGCCCATCTCCCATATGAAACTGAAGTCCTTGTTCTAAATTTAAAATCCCTAAACACGATGGCCGTATCCTGCTTAATCATCTTGAGTTCACATTACTCTACAGCATGAATGATTTGCTGTAGTCAAATAATTTCTTGTTATATTTCTACCTTCAAGCAAATGAATATGATTTGCTTGCTCCCACTGCCAACAGGTAGATGGTGCTATTCTCTGCCTGGGAAACATCCTCCACTCCACTTTGCTTCACTTCTTCCCTCACACACCTGGTGACACCTGGTCACCTTGAACTCTAATTCTTCTTGCTCTCACTACTAATACATCTTATATTAGTACACAGTGCTAATTATTTCATGATGGGTGTAAACTATTCAACTCAACATATGCTAAATATTTATTCTGACAAAGTCACTAAGATAGAGAATATGAATGGTAGGAAGGGGATACAATGATTGTTTTTAATGGTCTATGCTGCTGGCAGGCGTGGGGATAGGGAGAAGGGTTTTAGTCTTCCCATAATCTCCTTCAGCCACTCCCTCTATTCTTTAACATGGATAATTGATGTTTTCTCAATTTTAGGTAACAATGTACGGAGTCTACAGAGGTACAGCATTTTCTTACATCCAGATGGAAATTCTGGAACCTCCCTTATCTATTATTTATTTTTAAAAAATGATTATCATGTAGTGTACTCACTGACCACAGTGCAATATAGTTAGATATGAACAACAAAAAGAAAACTATAAAAAATATCCAAACTTGGTTAAAATAAAATGGGAGATAGGCTTGAAAACTCTCCAAGCAGACATAGACATTTAAGGCATATAAGCAAAATTAAAACTAGCTTATTTCATTAACATAAGCAAAACTTAACTTAGGTTATTTCTTGTAAATTCCTCTAATCATCATAACAGATATGTCAGTCACCTTCCCAAAAATGGTATAAGAAAATAATTTTTAAAGAATCCCTTGCCACCCAGAAACCGGGATTGTAATAACCAATCACTGTAAAGGTTAAACAACTTCCTCATGTTCACTTTATAAGACATTCCATAAAGAAACTTAAGTCATCTTCCTAAAATGGTACAATACACTAACTTCTACCCAATTCCCTGGTTCACTTTATAAGCCACCCTGTAAAGTCATGCCCCTGAGTTTCATATCAGTTTTGAATTTGTAAGGTCCCAGTTCATGAACTGTTCTTTTATTCACAATAAACTCTTACTAAAGACTATTGTTATTGGCCTGGTGGTTTTAATTTTGCTATTCCTGGGTTTTTTACAGTTTCTGGTGTCATAAGTGGGATAAAAAAAAGACTCCCAATAGAAGCTATTTGCCATTGATACTTCCAATAAAGAGTTAGTGTCGATAATTTATAAAGAATTCATACAACTCAACACCAAAATCAAAACAGAACAAAACAAAAATCCAACTCAAAAATGGGCAGAGGACCTGAATAGACATTTCTCCAAAGAGGATATACAGATGGTTAATAGACATGTGAAAAGATGCTCAATGTCGCTAATCATCAGAGAAATGCTAACAAAAACTACAATAAGATATCGCCTCACACAGTCAGAACGGCCATCATCAATAAATCAAAAAACAACAAGTGTTGGTGAGGACATGGAAAAGAAGGAACCCTTGTGCATTGTTGGTGGGGTTGTAAATTGGTGCAACCACTATGGAAAACAGTTTGGGGGTTTCTCAAAATATTAAAAACAGAATTACTTTATGATCCAGTTCATACCAATTCCACTCATGCGCATTTAGCTGAAGAAAATGAAAACACTACTTTGAAAAGATCCCTATGTTCATTGCAGTATTATTTACCATAGCCAAGATAAAGAAGTAACCTAAGTGTCCATCAATAGATGATTGGATAAAGAAGATGTGGTACATAGTATATACAATGGACTATTACCTGGCTATAAAAATGATGAAATCTTAACATTTGTGACAACATGGATGGACCTAGAGGGTATTATGCTAAGTGAAATAACTCAGACAGAGAAAGACAAATACCATATGATCTCACTTATATGTGGAATCTAAAGAACAAAATATTTTTTTTTTTAAAGAAAAGAAACAGACTCATCAATACAGAGAACAAGCTTATGGTTGTCAGATAGGAGGGGAGTTGAGAGGCTGGGTGAAAAAGGTGAAGGGTTTAAGAAGTACAAATTGGTAGTCACAAAACAGTCACAGGGATGTAAAGTACAGCATAGGGAATATTATCAATAATATTGTAATAACTACATATAGTGCCAAGTGGGTACTAATTGGGGGGATCAGTTCATAAATTATATAAATGTCTAACCACTAAGTTGTACACCTGAAACGAATATAAAATAATACTGAATGTCAACTGTAATTGAAAAAATTAAAACAAAAGACTCCCAGTGACTCTGAGGCGAGTGAGCAACCAGGTAGTGGTACCCACAGAGCCCCCTGGGCTCACTGCTTTCTTGCCAACCATGGAATCCATGGCTAGGTCTCCCTTGGATTCCAGCTCTGCTCCCTTAGCATTTGGAACGCTCCCTTTTGATTGTGCATACCTGAATTTTGGTTAGTAAGCTTCTTGGTAAATCACCCTATTTTGTTCAAAAGAGGAGAAACTATGTGGTTCCTGTGTTCTGGAACAGCTGTTGAAAAACAGGGCTCTTCAAAGTTAAGACATCTTGGAAATTCTAGGCAAAAATGTGCTCCACCTGGTCTACAACTCTTTCTGCACCTCCCTCGAAAACTCCAGCTTCCTATGTGTATACCAACCATGGGCCAGGATTTGTGCCTTTTTGGAAAATGGGCGAATTTTTGGATAATTTGAAATTGCAGTGGCCACTTAGGGGAATCTTTAACTTGGATAAGATAGTCCACCTTAAGGGGACCCTTGAAAATTGAGTGTCCCCGACCTCTGGGGGACAATGGAATACATTCTTTGATGGGAGTGTAGAAGCTTCTAAAAGACAAAATGACTCCAAAAATAACTTCTCTAAAAAAATCCTTACAGCACACAAAAATTAATTCTGCAATAAAAACTTTGGCCATCTGAGCAGTTAAACTTAACTTAGACCACTTACCACAAACACAGTTTGGATCAAGCTATTCTTTTGAGTGTGTATTGCTATACCTGAGACTTGGCAAAATATTTTAAAAGAGAGCTACAAGATCTCTTTTTGTGTCTGTTTGTACATTTATGTATATCTATGTATGTATGTATATTGCATATATGTGATGTTTTAAAAAGAGCTCTATGTAGTTGGCTGAAAGAAAAATAAGGGCTTATATAAATTAAGTATTTCTAAAACTCTCAGGAACATAGAAACTAACCTAAATGTTTTTCACATTTACATGATCTAGGATAATCTTTGATAAAGGAAAGTTACTTTAAGTTTTTTGGCTCAATGAAAGCAGGCATGTCTTTAGAGTTGTCAATGTTAAATGAAATGCAAACATGCAACTTTTTCTATCTAGGTTTACTGATCAAATAAACTCATGCTATCTCTATGTTACAAACTTTTCCAACAAGAAAAATAACTTGAGATGATGGTTAGCTGTTTCCAAGCATAATTGCCAAAAATAAGTAATTTAAACGGCTGTAAATAAGATAAAAGTTAAACTAAATAATGGTCATTCATTGAATATGTAGATCATTTCCAAAAACATACTGAAATATGAATTGCTAGGCATAAGTTTATCTACTTTTCGTTTCCTAATTTTTACACAGAGACAGAAGCTATTTGGGTCTATTTAATAGACATGTCTTTTGCCATATTAAAAATTGTACTATGAAAAACGTGTCTCCAATAAAATTATAGTTTTTCATAATTATGTATCGTAAAATGTGCTAATCTACTATGGGATGCTAATATATGACAGACAGTTCTCAGTTGCCTGCTTCCTTGTTTTCACTGGAAAGTCAAAGTTACTAATAATTAAAATGTATGATCAATAAGTAAAAATAAAACTAGAAATCAGAGTGAAGGGAAACAATTTTGTACACAAAGTATGAGAAGAAAATGAGATGTGTTTTTATACGAAGATTATGCAAGGAATATAGGATGTGGTTTTGTTAAGGAAAAATTAGTAATTTTTTTCCTAAATAAAATGATTGGTTGTTCCAGAATAAGGAAGAGAAAAAAGAATAAAATAAAATCTAAATGAATATAGTAAATTACAGAATGTTCATGGGGGAAAAATATGTTGTGAGGTCAATTCTGGCTAAAACTGAATAGATTTATTTATAAGGGTTTTCTAAATAAGGTCAATAACATACTGATACAAAACTGGATTCATTTTGATGACTTTCTCACTCTCTCTGTGCAGCTAAATTTACCAAAATTAAATACACAGATGATGCACGTCTGTGTGTCAGGAACAACGGAAGTTACTGAGACATACGGAGGACAATAGCCTGACCTCACAAAGATCTTAGCTTTAGAAGAGATAGTTAACTGTGCACCAGAGATTCAGACTTGCCCTTTCATTGACGAGAGTTGTCTCCAGGGCAGCTGCCCAGCCAGGGACTAGTTCCCAGCCTCCGGGCATCTAAGTGGAGCCACGTGACTGTGCTCTCCAACGACACGTGAGCAGAAGTAACATGAGTCACTTGAGAGTCAAGATGGTTAAGAAGCATATTTTCTGGCTGGATGTGTATGACTCCAAAGACATAGGGGACGACAGAGCCATCAGATAGAAAGAACCTGGGTCCCTGAATTCCTACATGGAGGTGCTCATCAGTCAAGTAATTGATAAATATACTTCTATTGGGCTAAGCCTCTAAAACTTGAGCATTTATTCATCATGGCCACCAGCATTCTCCTAAATGACACAACAGTGCAGCAAAGAACACCAACTATGCAAACTGTCATCACCCAGTATAGTAAGAGCTATATAAACAATGTGCTACGAGCGTACCACAGGCGGAATGATGGGAGAGGCAACTTCTACCTGGGAATTCAGAGAATATGTACCACAGAGAGTGGGCATCAAAGGATTAGTCCCTCTGATCTCACAAACAACCTCATCATCACCATCTAACATATTAAAACTGAGAGATTCAGTGTAGTTCAATGACCTGGACGAAGCCACCCTACTGGTCATTGGCAGAGCCAGGCCCTGACACAGCTCCAGTTCTCTTCCCCTGGCAGGTCACTGTCTCAAATATATATATATATATATATATATATATATATATATATATATATATATATATATATATATATATATTTTTTTGTTTGTTTGTTTGTTTTGTTTTGTTTTGTTTTTTTGTTTTGTTTTTTTTTTTTTGAGAAGCACAAATCCCATAATCTGGACAACTGATTGGACCTTCCAGGGTAGGTTTTAACCAAAAACTACTCCCCCTGTTCCTCTCCACATGACAGCTAGTGCCCCACTCCAGAAGTGATCCTGCTCAGGGATTCATTAATAAGCCAATTCCTTTCTTTCCTGGGTGGCAGGGGAAGCTAATCAGGACATGTGACCTCAAGCGCTACGAAGGGTCTTGTCCATGGGAGAGGTGCTCCCTGCGGCCATGCGTCTCTGCCCACCACAGATGCTGACCGGCCCGCTCGCCATCCCATCCGAGAGCGAGCTGGCAGCATGGGAGGCAAAGAGCAGAGGAGAGAAGGGAGTGTGGCAGGGAGGAGAGGGTGTAGATAATAACAGTTTCTATTTTTTACTTTGAAAGAGATTTCTTTTTTGACACATTCAGAAGAATTTTAATACATCTGCGACACCAAAAAGCCACTTTCCCCATATGCAGCTCTTCCCTGCTCCAGCACTCCTCCTGGCAAGATAAAATGGCCCCCACTTGGCCTCGCTTTTTCTTTTCACTGAGCATCTCAAAGCAGATTTTTTTTCTTATTTTTTTTCTATTGAAACAACCAGCCTTTGAATTGGGGGCTAAGAACTGCAGGATGAATACGTCAACCTCCCCCCACACACAGTACAACACACAGCTCTCCAGAACACACTGCTTTTGCCCACTCAAATTATGCTGAAAACAAATTCACCTGCTTTATACTCATGCAAATGTACGATTTCAGACATTTTGCAACCTTGCGCCAGACAAAAACTGGATCTAAACCCACAAGTCTGTTTAAACAGCAGCAGAATGCAACCAGAGCAACTGAATTAAGATAAACAGCTTTAAAATACATTAACTTAAAGTTCTTTCTTCCCAGCACACCTCTGCCCAGTTTGTATCCACATACACAAACCAGTTTGCCTGAATAATCTTAAAACTAGCTGGAATGCTGATGGGGGTGGGGGGTAAATTGGTGTGACCTTTCTGGCCATAGGTGTTAAACACCTTTAAAATCTTACATTCCCTTTGACCTCGTAATTCCACTTCTATGAATTTATCCTAAGGAAATAATCACACAGGCGTGCAAAGGTTTATATACAAGAATGTCCGTCAAAGAATTTATAATAGCAAAACAAAACAAACAGAAAAACACTTAAATGACCAACAATAGATAACACTCGTTTTCTGAAATATGGTACATTTCCATAAAATGGAATAGTATGAAGTCATTTAAAATGATTGTTTTATATGTAAGACAGAAAAATGGTAAGTAAAAACCGACTTATACAATAGCACATGTAGAGTGTATGTCTTGGCATTGGAAAGTCTGAAAAGATGGACAGCAAATATTCAGAGTGAGTTATCCTGAGTCACAGAAATTCATGTGATGTTAATTTTTTGTTTGCGTATCCATATTGTCTCATTGTTTTTTCATTAAACCAATATTACTTATACTACAGAAAGTAATGAAAAATAAAATAAACAAAGTATAGTGACTCCAAGACATTTTTGATCACTGCGATAGCAAGTGCCTGGTGGAAAGGGCCTGGGCTTCATTCCGCCCTTGTCGTGACACTTCTATGAGACTTTATAACGTAAACATATATTTTAAAATACAGGTACAGTCATTAGAAGATACCACTAGTCCCCTCTTCCCTAGATAGGTAAAGAAACAGGAACCTTAGAAAGAGGGGTTTACGGGGGTGCTGGTTAGCTCAGGTGGGTAGAGCGTGGTGCTGATAACACCAAGGTTGCAGGACTGATCCCCGCATGGGCCACTGTGAGCTGCACCCTCCTTAAATAAATAAATAAATAAAAATAAATAAATGAATAAATAAATAAGAGGGTGTGTGTGTGTGTGTGTGTGTGTGTGTGTGTGTGTGTGTGTTTAAGCAGGAAGAGCAGAGAGAACAAAGAATAACCTTCAGTGGACAGGTCATTTGATGGATGCCCTGCTCATTTAAGAGAGGCCCCGAGCGCCTTGGATCCTGGGAAGTCAGCCAGGAACCGGGCAGCAAGGAGGGCTCTGCAGCCCAAAGGCTCCGACAGGGGCTCCCCTCCGCAAAGGCTGGGTCGGTGGAGTTAAAGAAAGTCTGCAAGATTCATCTGTTTAATCAGCGAGCTCCCAGGTGATGCTAGCAGTTTGATATGGATCATTCCAGCTTCTCTCCAATCGATCAAGAAGTATTGATTGAGTGCCTACTGTTTGCAGGGCTTGACGCTAGGCATTTTGGGAGATGCAGAATGAGTATAGAACAAGGTCTCTGTCCTCTTCAATTAGCACTACAAGCCCATGTGTAGCAAAGTGGGAACAGAAATGCAGAGGAGAGAGAACAGTGAGATCGGTGAGGCCAGGAGGTACTTCAGAGGAGGTGGACGTGAGCTGGAGTTGGCGGGCGGGGATGTCACTGGTGGAAGGACGATGCATATGTATGAGGGAACACTGGCTACAGCAACAAAACACTCCGAAATGTCAGTACCTTAACACAACAGAAGTGTATTTCTTGCTCACATAAAGGCCACTAGGCAGTGAGGGTCGGGGTGGGGCTCTTCTCCAGGCAGTCATTCAGGGTCCCTGGCTGTCAGGGGTTCCATTGTCTTTAAAACATGCCTCTCAAAGCTGCTCAGGTTTCAATACCCACCCAGCAAACAGGAAAAAAGTGGGCAAGGATCACATGGGAGGTTCGTATAGTCCAAACCTGCAGGTGGCTCGTATCTCTTCTCCCACATCCCATTGGCTTAAGGTCCATTTACTGCCCTCCCTAGATGAAAAGATGACAAGAACCATGGTCTCTGGTGGGTTAGCTACTTTCCAGGAACAACTCTCTGAAAGGGAAACACAAAACTTTGGTGGAAAGTTAGTCACAGAGGACAAAGGGCAAAGGTGGGACCCAGAATATCTGGGTGTGAAACTGTAGATGGTCCACCAAAGAGGCCAGAGAGTCTGATAAGAGCGCCTGAGACCCAGGCTGGTAGGAAAAAAAGGCAATCCAACAGAGAGGTTATCTTAAAGCTAAGACTACGCACACAGCGATGACAAATTGTAAGCCTAGAAAGCTCAGTCCACGCAGAAGCCAGCCTTGGGAATCAGCACTGTGGGGTTTGGGGACCGGAATGACCTCAGGGAGGGCCTGTGCTCCCAATGCTACAGCAATGACCGCTGGCAGTGTCTCAAACGGGCCCCACACCCATCGTTGTTAGATGCTTGGCCAGGAAGGCCAAGGAGTGTGCAACCCCTTCCTTAAACAATACTTGGAGCTCAGCGAATGTTTACTTTCCTGAAACAAATGAAAGCGAGACCAGGAGCTCAGTTAGAACAGAGGATCCTAGGGGGACCTTAGCTAAAGAGAACCTTACGAGTGGGTTGTCAGGGAAACCGATTCCCTACCCCTGAGGCTGAAGGGCCTGTTCTAAAGGCCCCTTCACGGGGATTGGAGTCCTACCCCTTGTCAGGGCAAGAGAGGGGATGAGGTGCTATCTTATAACTCTACGAATGCACATGGCTACTTTGTTTTCCAATGATGGCACCATGGACAGTGGCTTTAGACACTGGACCTCCCCAGGCCTCAGTCTCGGGAAACACGTGAGTTTGACACCGTGATCTCTAAGGTCCTTCAGCTGTAACAGCCTGTGCACGTGAGCTCTTCCCACACACGCATTAATAAGCACATAAGAAGCTTAGAATTCAAAATTAGAAATCAAAATAGGGGGAGAGAAGAGGACCTTAGAGATTGTTAGATTAATGCTGCCTAAAACGTGTTTAAGGAATATTAGTTCTACAGACTCTTAATAGGATGTATGTGTGCATGTATGTTTTTGTGTATGTATTTCTCTCTATATCTCCGTCTATATCTATATAATATATAGATAACTTTATAGTATTTATATATCTAATCTATCTTTACCTATAGTAAAAGATGACATCCATACGTCATCCTCATTTTACAGGTGAGGAAACGGATGTTTAGAGAGGTTGATCACTGCCCAAGGTCACAGCAGTTGTAAGTCAAAGATGCAAACTCAGCCAAGTCTGACGCCAGACGACGCATTCAGTCATTACACTACGTTGCTTCCTTCATAGTTCTTCAGTCACATCAGTTTGGGAATTGAGGGCTTAAAGCTAAACTGGTTTGTTACGGCAAAACTGCCTGACTGCCGCGACATGCCTGGAGTAACATAGTGGTTAAGGGCACAGACGGAGGCAAGACTTGAGCCCCAGCTCAAGGGGCCCCTGGCTGTGTGATCTTGGGCACGTCACTTAACCTCTCTGTTCCTCATCTGTCAAATAAGAATAACAATAGCACCTGCTTCACAGGATTGCCTACAAGGATTGAATCAGTTAATATGTTCTCAGATCAAAACCAAGTGCTATTTGAGTGGTGGCTGTTACTAGAGCGGGCTGTGCTGCCAACTACGTGGATCCTGGCGGCCGGTTTTCACAGAGCATTTCTCAGGGGGAGTGATCTGGACCATCCTTCTCACTTAATGATAAGGATGCTGAGGTGAAAGGTCTGGCTCACGGCCACTTGGGCTGCTAGTGTGAGAGCCAGCAGAGCCTGAGGTCCAGTCCTCAGACTCAAAGCCCAGTCCTAGCCCCACAAATCCGCCCTGCCAATCCCTGGCACGTTCAGGCATTGTCTGTACATCTAGTTACAAAATTGTAACTAACAGGAAACCACACAGCCCCAGCCTTTTTTTCCCCTCTAAGTGTCCACCCAATGCCCAGTGCAGGGACCTGTTTTCACTCAGAACAAAGACTAGGAACTAAGTTCCCGGTGGCAGCAGCTGCTGCCTCCCTGAGGGCGGGCCGTCTTGCAGCAGGAGTGCTCAGGCCTTTCGGCTGCCCGGGGCAGAAAGACACCGTCCACCAGGAACGCGGGGCACTTGCAGCCAGCAGCTCCCGTCCTGGCCCAGCACCAGCCTAGCGCCTGGGGAGCCAGGTGGGGAGGAAGGCAAGAAATCATCTCTCTTGGCTCTTGGAGGGGAGCATTTTAAGAAATACAAAGGATTAAATGTGACAAAGACCGTAGATTGAAAGTCAAATCAGACAGGGAGCTAGGATGAAAACAGTCCTATTAGGATGATGTCCATTCCGTTGGTGTGATTTCCTTGTATCTGTGTGACGTGCCGCTCTGGTGTGTGCATGTGTTCAGAGTGGTTAGGGAGCCTGCACGTGTGTGTGTGTGTGTGTGTGTGTGTGTGTGTGTATGTGAGAGAGAGAGAGAGAGAGAGAGAGAGAGAGAGAGAGAGAGAGAGAGAGAGAGAGAGAGAGAGAGATTTAGGAGAGAAGGAGGGAGGGAGAACCGGGAAGAAGCAGGAGCTTCGGGCCCTCATCCTGCGGTTTTTCCTCAGGCCGAGGCCTTGTTTCACCTGCTCCCGAGTTATGCCTGTCAGTTTACAAGGTCTGAAATCAGCACCCAGCCTGCTCCCCTTTCCCACCCTGACTACACGCGAGAGCTCATGATTTCAGGCCCAGGGTCCTCCTTGTGCTTCGGCTACGATGCACCTTCAATTCTGGGTGATTAATAACTGAGTATCACTCACCGGGTGCGGAGGACCTGGACCAAATGCTGCCGCGGCCTCACTTCCTCTAAAAGAAGAGGATTCTATGGGGTCGCTGCCTCCCGAACGGCCTCGGGAAGGGTGTGCAGGGCAGCCAGTGGCTTGGTTAAGGGAGTGAGTTAATGGGCTTCACAAATAAAGTCTGGGTGCCCTCGGCTACTTCCCACCTCCAGGGGCAAACCTGTGGAGAGGAGTCTGCGAGCTGCTGGGAAGGAAATCTCGCTCAGGTCTTCCAGCCAAATAGGCACAACCCACAGCAATTCAGCTCGTACGTTAGAGGTTCCACATTTTCAAACGGACGCAATCCATTAAGCAGGCGCTGGACTCTTTCTCTTGAACCCGAATACGAACATTTTTTTTTCACTAAACACAAAAATAACCTAAATGTGTACATTCTAGTCATTGTTTCCAATATGCCCAGGAGTTTCTGACTGAGTTATATCGTTTTGCTATTATCCCTCTTTTTATTCTTTTCTGCTATGTGTGGATTCAGGCAGAGTGTGTACGTAGCATAGGGATGAGAAAGGTGAAACAATGGTAAAATCCCCTCAGCTTGCCCAAAGCAGCTCATGCATCTGCTAAGTCCCCTTCTTGCTTATCTCTCCCAGATGTTTTAGATCAGCAGCCTCTGTTGAGCTTGTGGTCATAGCTGAACTGCCTTGGGTCGGTCATTTATTCGAGCCCATAGAATCCTCTTCTTTTAGAGGAAGTGATGCCGCTGCAGCATTTGGTCCAGGTCCTCCACACCTGATGAGTGATACTCAGTTCTTAATCACCTAGAATTGAAGGTGCATCGTATCCCACAAGCATTTACTGAGAATTTACTATATGCTAGATACTGTGCAAGCCACCAGGAACCGAGGTCCACACAGGAAGGATACAGTCCCTGCCTTCTGGAGTTCCCATCAAGAGTCTCAAGAGATGAGACCATAAGACACAACCCCTTGGTTAGACAGACAAGGACACCAAGACCCAGAGAGGAAAAGGGACTTGTCCAAACCCACATCGCACATGAGAGCTGAAAGACCTGAAATCCAGGTGTGCTAGCCCTAGGCTGGGCTCCATCCCAGCGTGGGCCGTCTGCCTCTCACGGAAGAAAGCGCCCTCAGTCGGGGTCCTATGGTGCATGGCTGGTCATAGGACTGCGACCAAGAGAGCCAGGGGAAGATAACACGTTGCTGACATGTCTTCTGCTCTCTGCCGCCTCTCTGCCCATGCAAAGCAGATCACCAGCTTCCAAAGGGCAGCTGTCCAGGCTCGCTAATTCCACAAAGATATTTAAAAGAAAATTAAGTCCTCAAAATATTTATAGAAAGGAAGGAGGGGAGGGAGGAAGGAAGGAAGGAAGACATTGCCTAAGAAAAAATCGTTTTCTAGACCAAAAGAGACTGGCTCTTTTCAGATTCCAAGGAGTTCACAGGTGGAATAAAAAGTGAGTTGGGCTGCGGCGAACCTCAGAGGTGGACCTCAGCATGGAGTCGCCCCGATCTAATTCCTACTCCCCTGGTCCATCAGTCTCCCGTCCTCCAGCAACTGAGATCAGGAAAATAGACAGGCAGCAGAGGAGAGCCACAAGAAAAGGCCGAAAAACGACACTAGCTAATATTTACTAGCATCTTCTGTATCCCTGGAGTTTCCAAGACTTTCAGCATGTCATTAAATGCCCACTATCCCCTGTGTGGTTGGTGTTAGTTTCCCATCTTATGAGGGAGGGAACTGAGCCTCAGCTTCCTCCCGGTGACTCAGCCAGTAAGTTGCAGGACGTGGCTCCAAACCTGAGTCTATGTGACTCCAACAACCATCCTTTGTCCACCACACAGCAATACAGGACAGGAGTTTTCCCAGGAGAGGTGATGGGAACAAGGAAGGAGCATGATTAAAGTGAGGAGAAAGGGAGAAAGCTCAGGTGGCGAATCAGTAAACATTTAATGAGCACATGCCACACATCGGGTATTCTGCCAGGCATCTGCTGAGAGGACACCGGGGAGACCAGTGCCTCCTGCCATCTCCAACCAGGGCATGGGTCCAGCATTCACCTCCTTGTCAAGCCAGGAACTGGGGCAACACCTGTGACTACTCCCTGACCCTCACTCCCCAGCTCTTATAACTTGCACCGTCTTGATCCTTCTGTGCACCATCTGTCTAGTCCACTCATTTGTAAACTGGGGATAGTCAGGTGTCTACTCATTACGGCAAATGTAGATAAAGTAATTAATACAGCCCAAGGCACATAGCAAGTCCTCAGTAATAGAACATAGCCAGAACGGTCCCAGTGAGTTCTCAGCTCACTAATGTTAGGTGTCAGTATTGTGCTCTCCTTACCAGCACATTGAAATGATGGTGAAACTGACACCTGAGTCCTCAGAGAACGAGATCAAATACAGGGAAACCTAGAGGTGGGTTGGTGGCCAACTGGTCCACCTGTTTTGCTAAATACACCTTGTAGTGTTCGCTGTCTGCATTTTGCCCACGTGGGATCCCACTCTCCTCTCTATCTATTCAGATCTTACAATTTCTTCAAGACCTAAATGAAATATAAGCATTCTAGGAATGGGCCCCCTGACAAAGTATCTTTTAGAGCAGCACTGCCCAATAGAAATATAATGTTATCCACATGTGTAATTTTAAATTTTATGTAGCCACATTAAACAAAGGTAATAAGAATGATAATTGTAATTAAAAATTTTTATTTAACTCAACATATCCAAAATATTATCATTTCATTGTGTAATCAATACAAAAACTATTAATGAGAGATTTCCCATTCTTTGGTTTGTACGAAGTCGTAAATAGCTGGTGGTTATTTTCTACTCACAGCACATCTCAATTTGGACGTGCCACATTTCCAGTGGTAATAGCCACCTGTGACCAGGGGCTACCATTTTGGACACTGCACATTTAGAGCAATCTGAGACTGTTCCTTTAAAAACAAAATCACTTCCTGCCTTAATGGTGGGGAGGGGATGGATCACGAGAGGGGCAGGTGGTCCTGTTGATCTCTCTGCCCCTAGGGAGCGTGTGAGGAAGGAGCCTGTTTCTGGCCATAGCAAATCACACAAACCCATCTAAGGCCCTGCTGATAATACATTCATAGAGTTTCACACCCCAGCACACAAACAGCTCTGGCTAAATAGGCTTTTAAAAATACCTTTAGATCTGTAACCACCCCTCGCCAAAACTGGCTTCACAGAGACAGTACCTCTGCGTCCCAACACCCCCTTTTAAATGAACACCCACAGCCCCATTTTCTCCAGCTGCCTGACAGTGACACAGTTTTGATTAATTTATTCGTTTTTACAAGTTTCCTGAGTACCCACTATATACTGGGCACCACGCGAGATAAATACGATGTGGTTCCTGGGCTCAAAGCTGTCAATGAGAGAACACAAGCAATGTGAGGACCAGCCATTTCCGGATCCTTTCTGGAATCCCAGTCAGAATTATCATGAATATCTCCCGGCATGGGAACTTGTGTGACCCCCTGGCCTGCGAGTTGGCTTCTGCTCTTGTTTTGGTTTCATCTGTTCATTTGTTGTAGATCCTTTCCCCGCTGGGATACCTAAATCAGCTGCCTGACACAAGCTCCACTGCAGAGCTCAGGGCTCGAGATTGTGCAGGTTTCCCAGGGCCATGTAAGTAACCTGGGGAAAGGATGCTTATCTAGCTGTGCCTCTGACCAAGGTCCTTTTCCTTCAGGAGGGGTAGTCTCCAGACAACCGTGGACTGACTCCCGTAGGACACCGAGGATAATCAAAAGCTCTGCTGGCCTCAAATTGCTCCTTCTGAGGCCAGGCTAGCAATCATAACGAGGGTGATAAGGGAAGTCCCCACTGAGAGGAAGGTATAAGCCATGCGGATATCTGGGGGAGGAGCATCCCAGGTACAGGAAAAAGTAAGTGCAAACATCCTGAGACAAGTGCATCCTCAGCCTGTTTGGGTATCGACAGCAAGGAAGCCATTGTGGCTAGAGAGAATGAATAAATGAGGAGGTGGGACAGGGAGGCTAGAGTACAAATCATGTAGAGCCTAAAAGACCTTTGTAAAACTTAGGTTTTTACGCTTAGGTGGAAATTTATTGGAAGGTTTTGAGCAGAGAATTTACATAGTGTGATTTACATTTTGAAAGGATCATTCTGACTGTTATGCAGAGTACAGTGGTAGAAGGGAAGCCCCGAGGCCGGGAATCTGGAGGTTGTCTGCATGTTGAATCCTGGATACACTGTTAAGATAGAACCAACAGGACTCGCTGATTAATTGAATGTGGGGTGTAAAGAATGAGAGAATCACGGTTGACTCCAATGGCCCTGGTCTGGACACTTGGAAGGATGCAATTGCCATGTGGAAGTTGTGATGGGAAAGTCAATGGGAACAGCGAGTCCGGAGGGGAATATCAGGGGTGTAGTGATTTGAAGATAAAAAGTAGAGGTGTTGATGCACAGTGGTGTGGCCAGTCTTAGTAGTGGATCCTGCAGCCTTTCGATGACTGCAGCCTCCTGAGAAATCCTGACCCAGACCACGAGCTCCAGGTTCCTGACATAGAAAATGCAAGAGACAATAAATCTTGTTTAAAAAACAAAAAGAAAAAAGAAAAGTAGAGGTGTTGAAGCGGCTATTGAATATACGAGTCTGGAGTGCAGGAGTGAGAACCAGGTTAGGAATAGAAATGTATGAGTCATCAGCGTATAGATGACATTAAAAGCCAGGAACCTAGAAAAGATGATCAAGGGAGGAGAGAAGATAAGAGGTTCAAGGACTAAGCCTTGGGGATGCCAGTGTTTGAGGTTTGGGGAGTTGAGGAGAACAGCAAAAGATTCTGAGGAAGTGTAGCTCACAAAATAAAAAGGAAGCCAGCAAAGTCCAGTGTCCAAGACCCAAGTGAAGAAAACACACCAAAGAGGAGAGAGGGATACAGAGTAAAAGGGATACGCGTTGCTGTGGTGGGACACGAGGACTGAGAATTGCTCATTGGTTTTATCAACATGGAAATCATCAGTGACCTTGATGAAAGCAGTACTTTTGGGTTGTTGGGGTGAGAGCCTTAGTATAGTAGATTCAAGAGAGAGTGGAGGATAGCAATTGGATTAACAAGTGTAGACAACCTCTCCAAGTTTCTGCCATGAAAGGGAGCAGAGAGACGAGGCAATAGCTAGAAATGGTCATGAGAGTTTTGAGCTTAATTAAGGATGTGAGAAAATACAGCCTGTTTACATGGTGATGGAACTGCTCTATAAATGGGGGGGGGGGGGATTTTGATAATGAGGAGACAGAGGATAATTTCAGAAACTATGTCCTCAAATGGACAGAGAAGCTAGAATCCAGTGTAAAAGCTGAGATTTGGGATCAAAAGAAGCAGAGATTGCTCAACCATAGCAAAAAAAAAAAGAAAGACAGAATTTTCTGGTGTCAAAAATCCAGAAATAACAAAATTAAAACAACCAACAAAATAGTATTTAGTAGAAGTTTATTGTGCATATAAGAACAGTTCATGAAATGGGACCTATCAAATTCAAAACTGATATGAAACTCAGGGTCATGACGCTACAGGATGGCTTATAAAGTAAAAATGAGAAAGTTGTTTAGCCTTTACAATAATTGCTTATTACCATGTGGGGTCCCAGGTGGCAAGAGACAGGTGCAGCCACTATGGAAAACAGTATGGAAATTCCTCAACAAACTAAGATTAGATCTACCATGCAACCCAGCAATTCTACTCCTGGGTATTTAGCTGAAGAAAATGAAAACACTACTTTGAAAAGATATATCCACCCCTATGTCCATTGCAGCATTATTTACAATAGCCAAGATATAGAATCAACGTAGATGTCCATCAATAGATGAATGAATGAAGAAGATATAGTGCATATATAATGGAATATTACGTAGCAATAAAAAAGAGTGAAATCTTGCCATATGCAACAACATAGATTGACTTAGAGGGTATTATGCTAAGTGAAATAAGTCAGACAGAGAAAGAGAAATACCACATGGTTTCACTTATAAGTGGCATCTAGAAAAACAAAACAAATGAACACACAAAACAAACCAAAAACAGACTCATAAAAACAAATCAAACTGATAGTTGCCATAGGGGAGGAGTACGGGGGTGGGTGAGAAGGTGAAGGGAAATTTTGTGGTTTTTAACAGAGAGAAAATTAAATTCTAGTTTTTATCACTATATGATGGAGCTTATTTTAAAGCTCCTTATAAATAAACCTATTGAACTTTAGCCAGGCTGGAACTTGAAACATAAAATTTCCTTTTGTAAAACCACAATTTATATCTATATCCACTTAGGTTTCCTTATTCTTTTTTTCTTCCTTATTCTGGAACAACCAGTCATTTTACCTTAGGACAGAATTGTTCTCATTTTTCCTTTTAACAAAACCACATTCCATATTCCTTGCATACTCCTCAGATAAAAACACATCCCATTTTTTCCCCATATGCAAAGTTATTTCCCTTCACTCTTATTGTTTCTACCAGTTTTACTTTTACATATTCATTACACATTTAAACTACTAGTAACCTCGACACTCCAGGGAAAACAGGAAGGCAGGCAATTGTGAACTGCCTGTCATCTACCAGCATCCTGCATTAGGTTAGCAAATTTATAAACACATAACTATAAAAATTTATGACTTTTAGAGGCAGGATTTTATAGTATGATTTGTAACGTAGCAAAAGATACATTTATTCATGCATTCAAATATCTTTTGTGTCTCTGTAAAAAGAAATCAAAAGTAGATCAACTTAAACAATGTTTAGCAATTAATGCATCACATAGTATCTTATTGGAAATGATGCAGCTATTCAATGAATATCCATTATTTAGTTTAACTTAGTATAAACTTTTATCTTATGTACGTTTATTTAAATTACTTGTTTTTAACAATTATGCTTGGATTAGACATTAAACAGCTAAAAACTATTTATCTTGTTGACAGATTTTGTAACATAGAGATAGCAGAAGCTTATTTGATCAGTAAACCCAGGGAGAAAGAATTGTATGTTTGCATTATATTTAATGTTGACAACTCTAAAAACATACCTGCTTTCATTGAGCCAAAAAACTTAAAGTAGCTTTCCTTTATCAAAGATTATCCGAGATCATGTAAACGTGACAAACATTTAGGTTAGTGTCTATATTCCTGAGAGTTTTAGAAATACTTAATTTACATAAGCCCTTATTTTTCTTTCAGCCAATTACATAGAGCTCTTTTTAAAACATCACATATATGTAATATACATACATACATACATAGATATACATAAATACACAAACAGACACAAAAAGAGACCTTGTAGCTCTCATTTAAAATATTTTGCCATGTCTCAGGTATAGCAACACACACTCAAAAGGATAGCTTGATCCGAACTGTGTTTCTGGTAAGTGGTCTAAGTTAAGTTTAACTGCTCAGATGGCCAAAGTTTTTATTGCAGAATTAATTTTTGTGTGCTGTAAGGATTTTTTTAGATAAGTTATTTTTGGAGTCATTTTGTCTTTTAGAAGCTTCTACACTCCCATCAAAGAATGTATTCCATTGTCCCCCAGAGGTTGGGGACACTCACTTTTCAGGGGTCCCTCTTAAGGTGGACTATCTTATCCAAGTTAAAGATTCCCCTAAGTGGCCACTGCAATTCCAAATTATCCAAAAATTCACCCATTTTCCAAAAAGGCACAAATCCTGGCCCATAGTCAGTATACACATAGGAAGCTGGAGTTTTCGAGGGAGGTGCAGAAAGAGTTGTAGACCAGGTGGAGCACATTTTTGCCTAGAATTTCCAAGATGTCTTAACTTTGAAGAGCCCTGTTTTTCAACAGCTGTTTCAGAACACAGGAACCACATAGTTTCTTCTCTTTTGAGCATAATACAGTGATTTACCAAGAAGCTGTAATAACCAAAATTCAGGTATGGGCAATCAAATGGGAGCGTTCCAAATGCTAAGGGAGCAGAACTGGAATCCAAGGGAGACCTAGCCATGGATTCCAAGGTTGGCAAGAAAGCAGTGAGCCCAGGGGGCTCTGTGGGTACCACTACCTGGTTGCTCACTGGCCTCAGAGTCACTGGGAGTCTTTTTGATTCCACTTCTAATGCCAGAAACTGTCAAAAATTGAGAAATAGCAAAAGTAAAACCACCAGAGCAATAAAATAATATTTAGTAAGACTTTAATGTGCATGTAAGAACAGTTCATAAACTAGGAGGTGTCGAATCCAAAACTGCTATGAAACTCAGAGGCATGACGCTACAGGGTGGCTTATAAGGTGAAAATGAGGAAGTTGGTCAACCTTTATAATAACTGGTTAATGCAACATGGGCTCCTGGATGTTGGGTTAGAAGTGAGTATCTTTTACTATTTTAGGAAGATGAGCAAGTTTCCTTTAAGATGATTGGAGGCACTGACAAGAAATAACATAAATTAAATTTCACTTAGATTTAGTTTTGCTTATGTGGCTTACATTGTTTTGTCTGCTCAAGGAATTTTCAAATCCAGTCTCCATTTTGTATTTGATTTTAACATGGGCACAGAGGCAGGTACGGGGATGGATTTGATAGTAGATGTGTGTGCAAGTTCTCTTCTGACAGCCTCGATCTCCTCAGTGACACATCAAAACAAGATCATCAACTGAGCGTGAACATGAGAAAGGTTTCAGGAGAAACGAAGGTGAAATTAGTCAAATACGAAAGTGTGAGCAGACCTGAGAGATGCAATAGAATTGTCCACTGGAAGTTACTGGTCGTGGATTCAGGACTAGTCAGTGTGGCTGTGTGTATTTCTCTGGTCTCGTTCAGCTATGTAGGTGCCGGGAGCGTTGGATTTAACCAGGGCTGGGATTTTGAGAGAGAAGCTAGCAAGGGGAGCATGTCCGTAAGCATGTAAATATAATGATGGGCCATGGAAATTAAGGTGAGTAAGAAGGAAGTGAGGCCATGGTGAGGGGAGACGAAGGACAGTGACAAGGTGGGAGGCTCAGTCAACTGCAGGCTCTGAGCGAGGGCTGGTTGTTAAATTTGGGGACCACAGAAAGTGAACCGAATCGATGTGATGTGGGATTTGCAGCGTGAGGTGACTGGGATTAAGGGACTGGCGACTGGTAATGACAGTCAAGGGGGTGACTTGGGAGGATGGCAGGGAGGATGGTGAGATGAATTGGGAGGGGGGAGGTCAAGAAGCAGGTAGGATAAGGGAAGAAAGAACCACCTACCAAGAATTATGGCAGGAATATTATTGGTGAGAGTAAGAGCCAGCCAGGAGGGAAAGTCTTCAAGGAACGAGAGGAATGACTGTGGGGTGAATGAATGACTGCCACTGGAGGAATGGGTGGCAGAGGGGGACGAGAGGAGGTCAGTGCCAAGACTTTCGGGAAGTCACAAGGCCTAACAGGCAAGAGCACGGACTGGAGCCAGCTGGCCTGGGTTTGCATCTCAGCTCTGACATTAATTTGCTAGGTGATTTTCCGTAAGTCTCATAACCTCTCTGAGCTTCAGCTTCTTGGTCTGTAAATTGGGGATAATGACCCATTCTGTCCAGCTCTGACGCACTAGGCCACACTACTCAGAATGGTAATGAAAGATAGGTATTATTACAGCACAGCTGACAGACGTGCCAGCCCCCAACACACACACACCAACTGTGGGAGAACTGAGGGGCCCCCTGCTGCCCTCTCAGTGGTCTGCTACCTCTCCCTCTGCGTACCTTCCCCTCGAGGCCCTGAGTCACCCGACATTTATGCATGCTGAGACGTGAAGGGCTTGACATAGGACACTTGTTCCCTCAGACCTCGGTTTTGAAACCAAAGTAATCAAATATGAATAATGGATTTCCGTGATGAGAAGGGGGCCTACTGGGGATTTGGGTAGGCCTTCTGGGCTCCCCTAAACACCCTGCCCTGCCTTTCCCAGGTGGCTTCCTGTAATGACTAATATCGGCCTCGCTAAGTAAGCTCTGGTGGGCAGATGGGAGTGAGGGCCCTGGCCTTTGGGGTGGAGGGCAACGGCAGGCAGAGGTCCCAGGTAGGCTAGGAACCAGGAGCTGACCGTCGGAGCTGAGGTCCGATGCCCTCACAGGAAGGCACCTGGCCTCAGAGACGTGAAGCCACTTCCCTGAGGTCACACAGCTGTTTGCTGGTAGAAGAAGGGCTGGCAGAACAATGCAGGTTGTCTGATGCCCAGCCCTGCGCTCCTTGCACAGCCCCACACTCGGGGACAGAACCAGGAACCAAGAGCCAGACAAGGGTTGCAGGTGTCGTTTCCCACCATTTAAAACACTTTTTTTTTTTTTTAATGAAAAGTCATGGAGATGAGCTTTCCCCCTCACTTTGCTACAGACACAGTTTTGTCATTGCACCATATGCTGCGAGGACCAAGTATAGATTTTTGTGACAAAATTAGCATGGTTATTAAAGACTGTAAAGGAAATCATCAAAAAGCCAGAGTTAGAGCCAGAGGATTTGTCCTCCTGCAGCTCTGCAGCACACCCAGACCACCCATCCAAGCTGGGAGGGGCTGTGACCACACTCTCCTATGCCCCGTCAGGCAGAGGTGGCCTGGAGAAGACAGTGGGGTAGATAGGGAAGATAGAATAATGTGATGGGGGAGACAAGGGGGAGGGAGAGGGAGGCAAAGAGGGAGAGATGATGATAGCAGCACATACCGTATTGCACTCGCTATGTGCCAGGTACGCTCTGCTCTCCACAGCCCTTTGAAGCAGCTGTTGTTATTAATATGCCCATTTTACAGATATGGAAACTGAGGCCCAGAGAAGAAACAAGACTGGGAATGAATCAGATCCCAGCCTGGGAAGAAGGTGGAAGCCCTGTCAGTCAGGTTCCCCTCTCCGTCCCTCCTTGCTGGTGCTTGACTTCCGCACACAAACACGCTCAAGTTCCCCATTTGAACACAAAGTTGTCCCTTCACCTTGTCCACAACGTGCTACTACTGATTTGGGAATTCTTTCCTTTTGCCACCAACTGCCTTGAAAGAGAAATATAGTTTCCATTCCTGCTTTCTCAACGCCTGGTCCCTCATCATAGGCAAGCTTCCATCCCCACCCCGCCCCCAAACACACCCTTAAAATGATTGGACCCAGTGTTAGATCATTCATGGTTGGACCCAGTGTTCCCTCCTCCGCAGTCTCTCTCCCTCGCTCCTGCTGTCTCTCCTTAAGACATCGCCGGCCTCCCACACCCCCACCCCAGCCTCCAGACTGGCATAGCTCTCCTCCATTACCGGTCATACCACGGGCCCTTCCACCTCTCTGACACTCAGCCTCAGGCACCTTCACTCACTCCTGTTCCGATGCCTACCTCCTAAATCAGCTCTTCCCAAAATTCCCAAGAAGGCTTTTGGGCACAAACATGACAGCCTGGGCGCGGCTTCTCAGCCCTGGTGAGACATTACCATCATCCAGCCCCAGTGCCAAGGTTCTGAATTAATTGGTTTGGGATCCTACCCAGTATCTGTACATTTTTTTGAAGTCCCCGCAGGCAATTCTGATGTGTGGCAATCCACTGATGGCAGGCACTGAGCATGTCTAGGAGAAGGGGGACTCAAGGGACACGTTCAGGTGAGAGGAAAGGGCAGAGGAAGTCTCCAAAGGAAGACTGAAGAGGCTAGGGACGCTTTCCCCTACCCAAAGCGGGTGCCTGATAGCTGTCCTGCTTTTGGTTCCTTCAGCCACTTCTAAATTGTTTCTACTTATAAATCTTCCCTAGTAAATCCTATCTTGCTCTCAAGCTGAAAGCAGACTGCTGGAAAGGAAAAAGGAGAACAGACCAATTTCTCCCTGTTAAGACAGCTCCATAAGAATTGTTTTATCGCTTTATTTGGAGCTTGGGTTGTGTGTGGTTTTTTTTATATAAGATCAGGCAAAAATGGGCCTTAGTATTCTACATGGCCACAGATGTGACCCTTGGTATTCAAGGAAAAATAACACAAAGCAACACACCGTTTACATTAGGCTCATGATCAGTGGTATTTCGTTCCCTAATTGCGTTGTCATGAGTCAGATCATTAGTAGCATCATTAGAAGGTCCTTTCAAGGTCACCTGGTTCAGCCCCTCATCCCATGAGGACTCAGTGAGGCTTCATTCAAGGAGCATACACTTACCATCAGACCGACCTGTCTCAGTCCCAGCTTAGCCACTTTCTAGCTGAGCCACTTGGGCGTGCAACTTACATCAAGGTCCACACATTGGGGATCACCATCCCACAGAGCTGTTGTGAGAGCACACACGTCAATGACAAATGTCAGTCCTCTTAGTTGAATTTGGAATCTGGAATGTGGTATCTCATCCCTCGCACCACGACTACACGCAAAAGCCTTTTGTGACAGCATCTTGACACTATCAGTTTCTGTCACTAGCACTGCGGACACTCTGTGGCCTTACCCTCATTTGCAGGCAGACCATGTGTGGCCACCTAGGCAGAAGCCCCCCTTTGCCAAAATACCATCAAGCAGTTTGTCGCAGTGCCTGGAAGCCCGTCATGGCTGACATGCCTTAACTAGAAAGTGATGTAGTGAAGGGGGCCCCCATAGGAGTCAAAAGAGTTCAACTGACCCCAATTCTAGTTTCTAGTTGTGTGACCTTGGGCAAGCAATGTAACCATTCCGAGCCTCAGTTGCCTCACATAAAGGTGAGGATGATGATATTTGCTCTGCCTACCTGTGCATTATGGGGGTCAGATGAAACTATATGTGGCAGCAGCTCTGACTCAGGAGCAAGGAGAACCATGACGAACGCAGAGAAGTTAACCGGACATCTCCATTTCAGTTTTTCAAAGACACTTCAAACTCAACCTGATTAATACCAAATGCATGCCCATCCCAAACTTGCTCCTTCTCTGTGGTTCTCCCCATTATCAAATGGCACCCCCACCATCCATCCATTTGGTAGCTCAGGCCAGAAACCCAGGAGGAATTAACTCTGTCCTCTCAGTCACCACTCTTGTCCAACTTATCACCAAATACAGTTGATTTTCTCTTAGAAATATTTGTGGACTTAATCCACTACCCTAATCCCAGCCGATTGCATGGACTATTGCAATAGCCTTATAACTGGTATACCCTTTCCCACTCTTGGCCCTCCATTGACTTTTCCTGATTCTCTCTCTCTCTCTCTCTCTCTCTCTCTCTCTCTCTCTCTCACACACACACACACACACACACACACACACACACATACACACTGCTAAAATGCCCTTCAAATGCTCTGAGATAAGAGCAAAACACAGCCTGGACCCTGGCCTGACCCTTTCTTCACATTTACTCTTACTATTCTTCTCATTCTCAGCACTGGACAACCAGTGAGGCTTCTTTCAGTTCCTTGAAGCCACCATGCCACAGGACCTTTGCACATGCCTCCTCTTTTTCCTTGGACACTCTCCCACTCCCTTCTCCTAATTAACTCCTACTCCTCCTGCAGATTTCAGCTCCCAGCCTGGAGTCACCAGTTCCTCAGGGAACTGTTTCCTGAACTCCCTGACCCAGCCAGTCCCCTTGTTATCACTCGGGTGACCCCATCACCTGTCCTCCATCGCGCCTACCATACTAGTAGTTTTATGTTTTCTTGTAAAAGAGAACATTCCATCAGATCAGTTGCAAACCATTATATTCACAGCATAAAGTGCAGTGTCTGGCACATAGCAGGAACTTTATAAATATTTGTTCAATGAGTGAATATGGTTCACAAAGGCAACTTTGAAGCCAACTCTTAAAAACAACAACAAAAACCTCAGGTTCATTTCAGTCTGTTAAATAATTTTTGAACCTCTTCTGTGCCCAGATTAGCTTTTGGGCGGATGTAACATCTTCATGCTAGAATGTCCCAAATGCTTTCCCATTCCTCGGAGCACACCTAAGCAAGCATGTCTGGTACAAAGAGAGATTATCAGACAATCTGCCGTCCCCAGCACCAAAGCCTGTTTTCCTTGTGCGCCGTCCTAGCATCTGCTGATAAATCTGCTGAGAGCTCTTCCCTGGCTTAGGAGCACCCTCTTTTTCTCCCAGGCCTTATCAGGCCAGCTTCAAGTCAGAAGCAGCACTCCACCTCGGCTATCAGGCTTGCCCTATACAGGGACTCATTTCAGGAGGCGCTCCTGAAAATGATCTGGCTGCCCTCTGCTTTTCCTGTCTGTGAAACCCACAACCAGCAACATAGCTGGGAACCAGGCTCTGCCCTCTGAGGCTGGGAGGCTGCCTGGTCAGATGAGGAGGTGAGCCTTCCATTACCTGCGAGTAGACCCCGGGGAGCTTCTAAAGGGAGCCCGGGTCTGCTCCCGGCATCCTACCCCAGAGGACAGTTCTCAGATATGACAACTGTGAGGGATCTATTTTCCACACACAAAAATAGTGAGCTTCTAACCAAATGAAATTTAAACCAACATGAAAGATGAAATATGCTATTTTTTCTTTCCTAAGGTCCTCGATGCCACATCCAGTAAAAATGGGTTACTCTTACTATGGCATGTATTGTCTAAGAATTTATTTGTACAAAAGGAAATGTGCATGTGCAAGAGAGAAAGACAGAGAAACAGAGACAGACAGACCCTGGACACTGGGATGGAAGAGAGGAAGAAATGAAGGAAAAAAGCAGAAAGAAGAGAGAAGACAAAGAGAAAGAGGAATGGAGGAAAAGAAGCTCGTTCCAGGGAATTTTTTTTTTTTTATTAAATTCCAACCCAAGGAAGCTGTGTACACGGACGTCCCATTTCCTCCTCCTGAAGCCCAAAGGCAAACCAAGACGCTGTGTCAATTATAGAAAAAAATCAATGAAGATACTGTTCAGGAGTCCTTTTCACCATTCAGTGCGGATGGTATCCTTCACTTTCTAGCACTGATTCATTTACTTTCAGCCTCTCTGGGGGCTGCTGACATATTGCTATCTCTGAAGAATCAGAAGCGAAATCACCTTTGTTTCTTACTGCAACTTGTTCCTCTGCACAGTTTGTTACAGGAACTGCCACATGACCTTGCTAAGCCTGTATGACTGAGGGGCAAGAACGTGCGGGGCCAAGCCATGGACTGGGTGCCTCCGTCCCCCACGCGGGCATAGGTGCCCAGAGCCCCATAAGGCCTCCAGCCCGTAGGCTGAGAACCTCTCATATTTTTGTACCCTGCTCCCTTCACTGTATCTGTCCTGACTCTAATCAGGTACAACCTGTTCCATTGCTACGTAGCGCCCTCCCAGCTCAACAGCATGATGGAAGAAGCCTTCTCTAAGAAGGTTTACTCCAAAGCAATAGCATCGATGAAGGAAGTGCAGGCATCATGACACATGAAGAACATTCCAGGAGCATGCCTTGTAGATGAGGCTTCCTGCATGGCTGAAATCCCACCATAACAGGGTCAGCCATTTGAGTTAAATGATGCCCTTCTCCTTTGGGCCCATTTTGATTTCAAACATTTCTAGGGAGGTCCCTTCAGTTCCTGCACTGGTTTCCTTTGCTGCTATAACAAATTACCAAGAACTTATGTCTTAAAACAACACAAACTTATTCTCTCACAATTCGAGAGGTCAGACATCTAAAACGGATCAGCAGAGCTGCATTCTTTCTGGAAGCTCTAGGAAAGGATTCGTTTCCTTGCATTCTCCTTAACTCATGGCCGTCTTCCTCCATTTTGAATGTCACAGCACAGCATCTTCCAATCTCTATCCCTCTATCTTGGTCTTTCTTTCTCTCTGCGTCCATCACCATATCAGCTTTTCTGACTCTGCTTCCTTTGTCACATGTGTTTCTCTGCCTTTGACGCTCCTACTTCCCTCCTATGAGGACCCTTGGGATTCCATTGGACCCACACCCATAATCCAGGATAATCTCCCCATTTCAAAACCCTTAAATTAATCAAATCTGTGAAGTTCTTTTTGCCCTATAAAGTAACAGATTCACAGGTTCTAGGGGTTAGGACATGGACATTTGGGGGGTGGCATTATACTATCTGTCACATTCCCCAACAGTTAGTATGAGTGAATTATGCAATCATATTTCTTCCCAGCTAGGTGACAGGGGAGATAAGTGGAGAGACAAAAGCTGGGCAAGAGGGCAATGTTGGGTACTAGCAGGAGGTAAAGAATGCAGGATTGAGAAATAGAAGTAACATCATATGGATTTCAATGGCTTTTTTCCTGATATTATGTGACTAATACTCGGGGAAGTGGGGGGAGAAGCAGTCAATAGAACAGACCCCATTCCCCCAGGATGATTCAGGAAATAGATTAAACAAATTCTGGGGTGGTTTTTTTTTTTCACAGTGGAATATTTTCTACCAAAAAAGGGAATGAGCTACTGGCACATCCAACAACATGGTTGACTCTCAAAAATGTTTTGAGTGAAAGAGACCAGACACAAAAGCTGTACTCTGCATGATTCCTTTTATAAGAAGTTCAAGAACAGGCAAACTGATACATGATGGGGAAAATCAGAACACTTGTCTCTGATGGGGTGACAACTGCCTGGAAGGAGCTCTTAGTGATGGCAACACTCTAGATCTTGACTGGGGTTGTGATTACACACGTGTATACATTTATCAAATTGCACACTTAAGGACTATGCATTTCTCTGTATATACATTTTGCCTCAATTAAAAAAATAGTTAAGAAACAAAGAGGATAGAGTGAAAGACTCAAACATACATGTAATCAGACTTCTAGAAGAAGAGAACTGAGGAACGGTTGCCAAGGCAATATTCAAAGAGGAAATGGCTAAGAATTGATGGGAGAGGATGAATCCTCAGATTAAAAGTGGACCACGCAGAATAAACAAAGATAAATCCTCACGTAGACACAGCATAGTAAAACTGCAAGATACTAAAGATAAAATCATGAAAGCTCTCAGAAAGAGACAGAGATAAAGATAGAGAGAGAGAGAGATTTCCTACCAATATGCTCATTAAATTGACCTGAATCTTTTCAGCAGCAATAATGAATGTCTTCAAAGTGCTGAAGGAAAATGTATAATAATAAAAACTACATACCCTGCTTGCGAAATGATTATTCACAAGTAAGGACAAAATAAAGACATTTTCAACATACAAGAACTAATAGAAATTTTTTTTTTTACCACCCACACTCCCTCTCTGTATAAACTACTAAACGGTGTCCTTTAGCAAAAAAAAAAAAAAGAAAAAAGTCAAATTCGTGGTAAGATGTAGGCTACCCAATGAGCCCAGAAATTGTAACACTCATTGGCAATTTTCATTAACTAGTAATATAGTCAGTCGAAATGACACTTCATTTTTATTTTAAAAGGTAAATAATATAAAGGTAATATAGTGAGTGTTCACTGTACAAAACTTGAAAAACACAGAAAACTGTAAAGAAAACATAAGAACAACCCACAGTCCAGCACCAGCACCCAGACATCACCCTGTTACGTCCACTGACCCTGCACCCATCACTGAGGCCAGTGCATAATCTTTCCAAGAAGATTCCGAATGATCGACATCATTACATTGTACGGTTGCTCCACAATGGACACAACCAAAATCTTCTGATTTGTCTCTGCATTTTACTATTTTCCATAACGTTGCTATAACGATCCTCATGCATATTTGTTTAATGAGTTCTATTTTGTCAGGATAAATCTCTAGTAAATACTGTTCTAGGAAATTCTGACCACGTGCCAAAACCTGGCCTTGCTGGAGCAGATGGCCCACTCAGTGCCCCTCAAAGGAAAGGCACTGGAGGACTGCAAAGAGCCCTGGGTTGAGAGATCAAGATGTCACTTCAATAACAGTGCCAAGAATACACAATGGAAAAGGATAGTCTCTTAAACAAATGGTATTGAGAAATCTGGACATTCACATGCAAAAGAAAGAAATTGGACCCTTGTCTTATATCAAAAATCAACTCAAAATGGATTAAAGACTTAAACAGAAGACCTGAAACTATAAAACTCCTAGAAGAAAACACAGGGGAAAATCTTCATGACATTGTTCTTGACAATAAATTCATGGATATGACACCAAAAGCACAGGCAACAAAAACAAAAATAGACAAGTGAGACTACATCTAACTAAAACGCTCTGTACAGCAAAGGAAACAGTCTAAAGAGTGAAAAGGCAACCTACAGAATGGGAGAAAATATTTGTAAACCATGTATCTGATAAGGGGGTAATTTTCAAAATATATTAAAAACTCCTACAACTCAATAGCCAAACAAACAAACAAACAAACAAACAAACAAAAAACTGAAAACTAATAACTTGATTAAAAATGGACCAAGGACCTGAATAGACATTTCTCCAAAGAAGACATACAAATGGTCAACAAGCACATGAAAAGATGTTCAATGTCACTACTCATCAGGAAAATGTACATCAAAACCACAATGAGATATTTCATCAGATATCTGTTAGGGTGGCTGTTATAAAAATAAAATAAAGACAAGTGTTGTCCAAGATGTGGAGAAATCCAAATCCTTGTAGACTAATGGTGGGAATGCAAAATGGTACCGCCACTAAAAAAAACAACATGGATTGCCTCAAAAATCAAAACCAGAACTAACTTATGATCCAGCAATCCCACTTTTGGGTATATATCCAAAAGAATTGAAATCAGGATCTCAAAGAGATGTCAGCACTCTCATGTTCTTACAGTATTATTCACAATATCTAAGATGTGGAAACAACCTAAATGTCAGGAAGGAAGGAAGGAAGGAAGGAAGGAAGGAAGGAAGGAAGGAAGGAAGGAAGGAAGGAAGGAAGGAAGGAAGGAAGGAAATGTGGTATATACATACAATGGCATATTATTTGGCTTTTAAAAATAAGGAAATCCTGCAATATGTGTAACATGGCTGAAGCTGGAGGACATTATGGTAAGTGAAATAAGCCAGTCACAGAAGGACAAATACTGCATGACTCCACTTAAAGGAGGTGTCTAAAATAGTCAAACTTACAGAAACAAAGAATAGAGTGCTACTTACCAGGGGCTGGAGGGAGGGAGAAATTGGGGAGTTGCTAATCAGTGAGTATAAAATTTCAGTTATGCGAGATGAGTAAGGTTCTAGAGATCTACTGTACAAAATACAGTACTATATTTGTACACTTAAAAATTTGTTAAGAGGGCAGATCTCATATTAAGTGTTCTTATCACAATAAAATGTTTTAATATAAAAAAAGATGTGATTTAGAATCTGCCTCTGCTGCCAACCTGCGAATTGCCTCTGGGCTCCAGGTTTCTCATCTGAAACACCGGTTCCAAACTGCTCTCACCTTCAGTGATTCTACGCCACACAGCCCAACACCCTTCTGCTCAGACCCCCCAATGAGCAGCCCTGACCCAGTCCAAAAAGAGCTGTCTCCTCCCCCCAGAAGAGGCCCTGGCTCTGACACAGTGGAAAATTCTCTCTAGTTCCAGCATCCTGGACAAGTGACACCCAGAAGCAAGAACCGCCTGCAGAGAGGCGAGGCTGAAACCACAGCCCTGGGTGGGATCGGATTGCCCCAGCGAAGCCTTCTTCTGCAAGGCTGTGCTCCGCTGCTGGCCCAGGTGCTGTGCCACAGGCCAGGTCAGCACCGTGCTCACTCACTGGGCGGACCCAGGGGCCTGTCTCCTCCGCCTGTTCACTCCAAACAGACCCACAGCATGTTCGGTGCAGGGCTTCCCACCAACAGAACAGGCGGCAGGGAAGGCAAATCCTCTGGGGTCTGGGAAGAGGCATGAAAGGACCTGTAGCAAAAATCTATTTTCACCTTAAAATAAATGCATGTGCTTTTTGTATCTTATTCCATCCTCTTCCCTTATTTACTTGAGCGTAAAAATCCATTCCCCTGACCTTTACGTAAAATTGATACAGCAGCAAGATACACCACTTTCACCTCTTGGCTTTATTACCCCCAGCACATATGACACCTCCTCCCCCCGCAGAGGGTACGGCAGCCCATTAGAGTAGCAGGGGTCCCTCAGGACTCCGCCCCCACTCTCTGTACTTTTTCAGCACCTACTCTGGTCCCCAGCTTGGGGGCTCCTCCAGTTGTTGCCCCTGCATTTATACTTGGTTGTTTACTGGGCCAGCAGCTGTGGCAGCTTCTTCAGTCCAGACACCCCCCTTTGCTTCAGAGGAGGAAATGGGAAACCCCATTTCCCAGCATCAGTGAGGAGAGGGGGGCATATCTGACACCAGATGCCAAAATGCAGGGCCCTGGGGGACAATGTCAGATCAGGCCACCCTGGCCAGATGCAACATGTGTGTCTAGGTAAGACTGGTCTAGACTTACAGCATGCATCTTGGATATTGTGAGTAATGCCAAGTCTGACAAAGAGAACACCTCGGGCTGCTGGGAAGAAGAAGAGTGCCGTGGGATGAGGGCGAGGGTTGAGCAGAGCAACAAAAGAACGATTTACAAACCAGGATGTAGCCAGAAAAGATCTGGGAGAAGAGGCAGCTTGCAGGCAACCAGCCCCAGCACCTCAGTGGGTTGTCCCTACAAGATCACCAAGGTGTTCAGCTCCGGTGGGGAAGGGTTGGCCTCTCCCACCTAATGCTGGTCCTCACCCAACCGAGAGCTGACCTAACTCCCAACAGAAGAGCAAATCGGTTGTTTGGGCCCTTGGAGTAGACAAACTAGAGGTAGATGTTGCAAAAACACTTGCTCAAATCACTGATGCCTTAGAATAATTGTTTCCTTTCTCCTCTCCTCCAATAGCGGCAGCCTAGAATTTTCCACGAGAAACCACTGAGGGTGCCAGCCAGGAATTTCTTGAAATCAATGGTCTCCGAAGTTTTTTGGGTTTTGTTTGTTTTAATTAAAAACATTTTATTGCTTGAAATGCTAACCATCACCTAAGGCTTCAGGGAGTTGTAATTGTTTTACTGGTGGAGGGTCTTGCCTGACTCAGTGTTCATGGCTGCGGACTGATGAGGGTGGTGGTTGCTCAAGTTTGGTGTGGTTATGGCAATTTCTTAAACTAAGACAACGTTGAATTTTGCTTCATAGATTGACTCTTCCTTTCATGAATGATTTCTCGGTAGTATATGATGTTTGACAGCATTTTACCCACAGTAGAACTTCCGTTAAAACTGGAGTCAATCCTCCCAAACCCCACCCCTACTTTATCAACTAAGTTTATGTAATAGGCTAAAGCTTCCAAAGTTTTTTTGATCACTCATCTCTATTAGTAAAAATTTTAGACATACTCCCAATATATGTGCATTTAAGAATTTATAAATTATACCCTGTTTCCCCCAAAATAAGACCTAGCCAGACCATCGGCTTTAATGCGTCTTTTGGAGCAAGAATTAATATAAGACCTGATCTTACTTGAATATAATATAAGACCAGGTCTTATTTTAATATAAGATCAGGTCTTATGTAATATAATATGCATATTATATTATATTAATTTTTGCTCCAAAAGACGCATTAGAGCTGATGGTCCGGCTAGGTCTTATTTTCGGGGAAACACGGTATATAACTGTACCAGTATATTATAAAGCATACACAAAAATAGGCATTAAAAATATTTTATTGCTTGAAATGCTAACCATTTAGCATTTTCAAAGGATGAGTTGAAAATTAAATACAAATAGAAGGGCTAACGTTTATTTCTCTACTGTAGCCAATCATCAGATACAACCCATTTTAGAGACTACACTGTAAACCTCACTGTCTGTTACTCTTTTTCCCTAAAACTTTGTTGGAGGCGCCACACCTCCTCTCAGCCATTGAGATATGCCAACTTGCTACAAAACGTGACTGTCTTTGTCACCTGGATGAACGTGTCTGAGGGTGGAAAGAAGAGCTGGCAGGATTAACCCCTGTCCTCAAGCTTGAAGGATCAGCCAACATATTCTGCAATAATTCAAAGTGCTTAAGTGACCACTGTGTCCCTGGCACTGTGGGAAATACAGGGAAATACAAGGAGGAGCCAGGTGGAGAGCCTGCTCTGCAAAGCACTCCGTCTTCACTACTGGAGGGGATGGGTGTACATATAACTCACATTCAGAACAGCTGGGTGGTCAGAGAAACAGTGGACCATGGGAATATGATAGACGAGCTGGGCGATAGTGGGGTTGGAGCTGGTCTCCAAAGGATAGGCAGGGCACTGACATGTAGCATGGGGTGAAATAAGACTTCCAGCAGAGGGGTAAATGTCTCCAAACTTATGGCAATAAAATATGCCATAAGGGGCTGCCCTAATGAATATTCTATCCTGGAGTCTGTTGGAAATAGGAAACCACAGGAAAAACGTGCCTTCAGTTTAAATCAGGCAGGTCTGCACTCCAGTGTTGTCTCTTCCACCAGCCAGCAGTGTGACATAGGGCAAGTCACTGCACCTGCCTGCGCCACAGCTACCTCTCCTGTTAAATTCTGATAACGATGACTGTCAGGGCTGTTGCAAAGTGTCAATAAAGTGTCATGTCAGCATCTACAACAGTGCCTAGTAAGTATGGGTTCCCATAGAGAACAAAATTAGGGAACGCCCACGGGAATGAGGCAGTCCCCCACGCCTGTCCTCCCTTCAGGGACGACCCCACCCCTGGATTTCCCAGCCATGAATGTGTGCCACACCATCCTGACCAACTTGTATTTTCACTTTGGCCCATCTTAAGGCCCAGTGAGTGACCATTTGTGCTTCATTTAAGAGCACAAGGTCAGAAAGCAGACTCCCTCGGACCAAATCCCTCCCTCCCACGTGCTGGCTGCATGCCAGCCTCTTTCCTTACCTATAAAATGGGGATGTATGCATTCATTCAACAAGTATTTATTTTGCACCTACTCTGCACCAGAGATTTTTCTGGATATACAATAATGCCACGGGTATGACAATGAACAAAACAGAGGAAGATCCCAGGTCTAGGAAAGAATATGTACAAGATGGACTTGGAACATTCTGTCACCCCAGAAATCAAGGCAGCTATCCATGGTCATGACAAAAGATCTCAGCAGCCAACTTGCGGGCACTCCTACTGGTCAAGGAAGAGTATCAGTAAGAGTAACAATGGCAATGGATTAAAATGCATCACATTTGTAAAACTCCAGGAGTTCATCCTTATTTTATTTTCACATGGTAACACTTTGCGGACGCTAGATGTATTATTGTGAAAACAAACAAAAATAAAACCTACCATTTATCTCACCTTTCCTGAACGAGCTGTATAGCAAGGTAATTCAATAGTTGACAAGGGGATATTTCACTCTATAGGACTCTTCTGGATAATAAATGGAAAAGAAATCATAGAGAATCTCCATCTTGAGAGCCCTTAATGAATTAATGGATCTGGGGATAGTCATCAAAATGGTTGCTCACACCACAAAAAGAGAGACAACCAGACACCATGTGACTTCTGACACATTACCGCCTTTGAAGTATTCAGTCAAACGAAAAAACCCAACCTGGATCTGAAGAAGCCTCTAGACCTAACTACCAGTTTGCAGGAAATACAGGGGACAGAGGAACATGTTAAATGACATCAGGGAATACATTTAGCAAGATCTAAGCAAAACCACCCAGCTTCTTCAATGATAATTGCAAGGGTGGGGAGTGAGGGAGGAGGAAATCTATGAACTTAAAAGAAATATCAATCAATTGCAATCCATAGATCTCATATGTTCTGATACAAACAAACCTGCTCCTAAAAAAATCATTTTATTGAATGAAATCTTTCCATTTGTGACAACATGGACAGACCTAGAGGTTATTGTGCTAAGTGAAATAAGCCAGACAGAGAACGGCAAATGTGATATGATTTCACTTATATGTGGAACCTAAAAAACAAAATAAATAAACAAACAAAACAGAAACAAGCTCATAAATACAGAAAACAAATTGGTAGTAACTAGATACGAGGGGGGTTGAAGGAAGGGTAAAAAAGGTGAAAGAGATTAAGAACTACAAATTTCAAGGTATAAAAATAGTCATGGGAATGTAAAGTACGCTACAGGGAATATAGTCAATAATATTGTAATAACTGTGTATGGTGTCAGATGGAGTGATCACTTTGTAAGACATATAAATGTCTAATCACTATGTTGTACACCTGAAACTAATATATTATGTCAACTGTAACTGGGAAATAATTTTTAAATGTTTAAATAAATAAATAATCATTTATGTGTTTAGTGAGTACAGCTTTTCAATTTGGGATGATGAAAGTTCTGGAGCTAGACAGTGGTGATGGTTGCAAAATGTAAACTTACTTAATGCCACTGATCTGTACATTTTAAAAATATTAAAATGGTCAATTTTCAAAAATCAAAACAGCACGGCATTGGCAGAAACACAGACCAACGGAACAGAATTGAGAAACCAGAAATAAACCCACATATATATGGGGAAATCATTTCCAACAAAGGAGCAAAAACATACAATAGAGAAAAGAAAGCATATTTAATAAATGGTTCTGGGAAAATTGGAAAGCCACATGCGAAAGAATGAAACTAGACTGTTCTTTGTCACCATACATAAAAATTAACTCTAGACCGAAATATAAGACCTGAAACAATAAAATGCATAGAAAAAAACATTGTACTAAACTTATGGATCTTGGTCTTAGGATTTTATGAATTTGACCTCAAAGGTAAGGGAAGTAAAAGCAAAAATAAATAAATGGGACTATATCAAACTAAAAAGCTTCTGCACAGCAAAAGAAACCATCAACAAAACAAAGAGGCAACCAACAAATGGGAGGGACTAATACCTAAAATATAGGATGAACTTATATAACAACAAAAAACCAACAATCCAACTAAAAAATAGGCAGAGGACTTGAACAGACACTCCCAAGAAGACATATAAAAGATGCTCAACTTCACTAGCTATTAGAGAAATGCAAATCAAAACCACAATGAGATACCACCTCACACCTGTTAGAATGGCTATTATCAACAACACAAGTAATAACAAGTGTTGAAGAGGTTGTGGGGGGGGGGAGAACCCTCATACACTGCTGGTGGGAATGTAAATTGGCACAGCCACTGTGGGAAATAGTTGCTCTAAAAATTAAGAATAGACTTACTATATAATTCAGCAATCCCTCTTCTGGGTATCTACCCAAAAAATTTGAAAACATTTACCTATAAAGATATATGTGCCTCTATGTTCATTGCAGCATTATTCACAGTGGCCAAAACATGGTAACAACCAGTGTCCTTCAATAGATGATTAGATAAAGAAGATGTGGTATATATATACAGTGGAATATTACTCACCATAAGAAAAGATGAAATACTGCCATTTGTGATAACATGGATGGATCTTGAGATTATCATGCTAATGAAGTAAGTCAGACAGAAAAAGTCAAGAACAATATGATTTCACTCATATGTGGGATATAAAACTGAAAGCAACAAACGAACAAGACAAACAAAAACTCTGAGACACAGACAACAGTTTAGTGGTTACCAGAGGGAAAGGAGGGAGAGGGGGAGGTAGAAAATGATAAAGGGGTTCAAATATATGGTGACAGAAGGAGACTTGACTTTGGGTGGTGAACACACAATATGATATACAGATGATGTATTATAGAATTGCACATTTGAAACCTACATAATTTTATTAACCAATGTTACCTTAATAAATTTAATTTTAAAAAGAGGAAAAGGTCGATTTTATATAACGTATATTTTACCACAATAAAAAAAAAATAGTTTATGAGCCTGTTGGAGAAATTTGAATACTGACTGGATATGATGAGATTAAGGAATTGCCATAATTGTATTTTAAGTGTCCTTATCTTTTAGAGATACATACTGAAGTATTTATGGATTAAATGGTATGATGGCTATAATTTGCCTCAAATTAATTCTGTGGAGTGGGA